>NW_024424786.1:15653767-15714256 GCF_017311325.1 Ursus maritimus
TTTTTTTTTTTTTTTAAGATTTTATTTATTTATTTGTCACAGAGAGAACACAAGCAGGGGGAGTGGCAGGCAGAGGGAGAAGCAGGCTCCCCACCAAGAAAGGAGCCCAATGCAGAACTCCATCCCAGGACCCTGGGATCATGACCTGAGCTGAAGGCAGCCGCTTAACTGACTGAGCCACCCAGGTGACCCCCATTTGAAATTTTCAACCAAAAAAGTTTGGTGGAAGAAAAGCCATTGAGATCTCCCAATTCAAATTATAATTGTCCAAGGAATAAAAAAAAAAAAGACAAAATAATGAAATAGTCATTTTTAAATGCTGGATAAAAGAATGAAGGATGGCTAAACCTGAGAGATGGAAAATAAAAAACACGAGGCAAACAGATTTCCTGATTACTAATTTGAGAGCGTATCTAGGCAATAGTACATGGAGGAGAAAGTTATGCGGGGCCCAGGGGAGTCCTGAGTTAAGGAGACAGAGCTGAGAGTCCAGACAGTCAAAGGCAATTAGAGTACAGGACAGATTATCAGAAAGAGTGCATGGAAAGAACACTCCTCAGATCTGAAAGTGCCTCCCTTAAGTATTCAGCTGCACATATATGTGAGAAAATTCCTCAGGACTATGGAAACAATTTTCCAGAAGGATTAGGGATAACAATGTCTCACATTGTCACAAGACCAGGAATAATGCTTGTTTGCATCAGGAGGATCGAAAAATCTCATGATTTACGGGAATTGGGGAGTATTTAAGAAGATCTTGCCTCAGCAATGGGAAATAATTGTTTGTAGATTGCCCGTTGGTCCAAAAGCAACTAACAATAATTAAAGTAAGACTATTTTCAAGTAACTTAATTGAATCACAGGACAAAATTGAATATTTATAGGAATACAACAATACTCAGTATCCATTAAAGTAAAATTTGTAATGTCTGGCATTCAATCAAAGATTACTAGATAAGTAAAAAAATATTCTTATTGAGAAAAATCAATCAGTTGAAACCATCCCAGGTCTGAGATAAATGTTAGAATTTGCAGATTAGGGCTTTAAAAAATATTATAGATATATTAAATATGTTTAAGAAGTTAAATCAAGCTGTAGACTATATAAAAAAGACTCAAGTCAAACTTGGTGACATGTCTATATGATGTATGAGTAGGTATGACTAACAGCACATTAGACAGGGTAGAAGAAGAGATGAATTTGAAGACATAATAGGAACTGTCCCAAGGAAAACACAGAAAAATAATTTTTAAAAAATGAAGAGAGTATATTGTATGGGCGTGTTGAATCACTATATTGTATATCTGAAATTCTTATTACACTCCATGTTAACTAACTGGAATTTAAATAAAAACTTAAAAAAAATGAAG
Organism: Ursus maritimus; assembly: GCF_017311325.1. Taxonomy (NCBI): domain Eukaryota; kingdom Metazoa; phylum Chordata; class Mammalia; order Carnivora; family Ursidae; genus Ursus; species Ursus maritimus. The sequence continues at coordinate 15,655,139 of NW_024424786.1, forward strand.
AGAGTATTACTGAGCTTGTGGGACTTCAAATGAACTAATGTATATTTGGAGTCCTTAAAGGAATGGGAGCTGGGGAAAGGAAAATATTTGGAAAAATTGGTCTGGAAAAGTTTCCAAAATTTGGTGAAAATTATATACCTACAGTTTAAGGAAGCTCAATAATTCCCAGGCACAAGAAACATGAAGAAAACTATAGCAAGGTAAATTATACTAAATTGCTCAAAATCAGTGACCAAAAGAAAAACCTTAAAACAAAAAATAAGTACAAAAGATAAAAAAGTAAGTATGATGGAAGATTTCTTATCAAAAACATTACAATCAAGACAGTGGAACACAATCTTGAAAATACTGAGGAACAAAAGCTGTTAGACAAATTTTGGGGGTTCCTGGGTGGCTCAGTTGGTTAAGCATCTGCCTTGGGCTCAGGTCATGATCTTGGGGTCCTGGGATCAAGCCTCACATTGGGAATCTCTGCTCAGCAGGGAGCCTGCTTTTCCCTCTCCCTCTGCCTGCCACTCTGCCTACTTGTCTCCTGTCTCTCGCTCTCTCTCTGTGTCAAATAAATAAAATGTTTAAAAAAATAAACATGAATTTTGTATCCAATAAAAATATTTTTCACATGTGAAAATAAAATAAAAACTTTTTTAGGCAAAGGTGAAAGACTTCATTGCCAGAAGAGCTATACTATAGGAAATGTTAAAGGAAATTCTTCAGAAGGAAAATTAAACCAGATAGAAATACGAATGTATGTGAAGAAATGAGCACTAAAAGTGGTAACCACGTGAATTTCATTCCTAGGACTCTCCTCAGTAATCCTCTTGCATACAAACCTCAGCATATCAAATTACACAACCTACAGTAATAACAGGAAAGATGATAATGATTAAACCCCAGTGCTTGAGCTAATATTGGCAAAGAATATTAAGACTAGTGGTAAATTAATTAATGGAGTAATATTTACTGTCTATTCTCAGTTATGCTATTTGTTTATTTGAAATTCCTCTGAGAAAGAGAATGTATGGACTTCAGTTTCACAAATATGTGATAATTACAGAAATGTGATATTTCCTTAACAAGGACCAAGCTCAGATTACTTTCAGATATGATTTTTCTCAAGGCAGAGTCTATGTCAAAAAATTTATCCTGTACATTACAAAAACAAATTTAAGACTAAAGATTTACCAACAAATCTTGTTTCCTATTATAGACTTCCCAAGTTTGACCTAAATCACATATATACATGTGTGTGTATACATCTGTATATAATTATACATGTAAATCTCTTTCTCTCTATAAAAATATATAAATATGTATATTTATATAAATATATATATAAACAGGCTTATACTAGGTATAAAATCATGTGGGCAAAGTAATATTTTCATTAATAACATTCTCATATTTCCAAAGAATTAACAAATAAGCTTGGGGAAGTATGTAATACATATATAATACATGGAAAGGTCCTGGAAGGAGATGCTTTAAACTGGTAACAGGAATCATTTCAGAAGAGGGTACTGGTTGGAGTTGGGGTTTGGAGACTAAAGATGAGAGGCAAGGAGAGAAATGATCACTCATCCACATCCTCTGTATGAGTACTTACTTAAACCACCATGTGTTGTTTCATAACTTTTTTTAAAAGACAAGTTGGCAATATTAAATCAATGCACATACCCTTTAAGCAATTCCATTTCCACTATATCTATAGATAGAAATATTCTTATGCAGACTCAAAGATGTTTGATAAGCATGTTTACCACAGTGTTACTTATATTGAGAAAAGGAAGCATATATGTCTATTTGAAATAGTCACCAGCATATATGATTAATTATACATGTATATGTGTAATTTTTTTTAAAGATTTTATTTATTTGTGAGAGAGAGGGGGGGCAGAAGCAGGGGCAGCGGCAGAGGGAGAAGCAGGTTCCCTGCTGAGCAAGGAGCTAGATGCAGGACTCGATCCCAGGACCCTGGGATCATGACCTGAGCTGAAGCAGATGCTTAACTGACTGAGCCACCCAGGCATCCCATATACATAAAATTTATGAGTATATAATATAATGTATAAATATATATCCTATAAGCTATATTGGCTTAAATTCTATATGCATATATATTATATATACATGTAGTTTTTTATATGTGTGCGTATATGTAGTTGTAGTCATATGAAACTTATGATCCCGTAGGCACAAACTTGGGGGATAAAACACAAGACACTCTTAGCAATGGTTGCATCTGGGGAGGGGTATTGTGGATCTAGGTAGAAGACTTTCTATTCTAAGGTCAATACCTTATGTATCTTTTGAGTTGTGTTTCTTTCATTATTGTTTTCTGGTATATACTACAGTGCTTGGCTTATTGCAGAATCCTACTGTCCAAAACAATAGCAATTTGTGGCTTTTGAGCACTTGAAAGTGGTTGGTCCAGGCTGAGATATGCTGTAAAGTATAATACACACTGGATTTTGAATATTTAATATCAAAAAATAAAGAAGGTGAAAACTTTACTAATATTATAATGATTATGTGTTGAAACAATAATGTGGATATATTGACTAAGTAAAACACTTATTAAAATAAATCCTGTCACTTGTGTTGGGTGTATATTCAGAATGAATTCTTTGCAAAAGGAATAGTATTTTCAGTATTTATGCATACCAGTATTTCTTAAAGCATGCCTTGAAAGTGTCTTGTTGTGTGTTACTTTCCTCATTTTACAGATGACAAGATAGAGGCAGAAAAGTTGGAGGAGAATTTTGAAATTTTCAGAGTGAATGAAATTTAACTTCATGAGTTAAGTTTTTCAGTTGGCAATTTAAATATATGAGGAATTACATTTCTGGGAACTATAGCTGAAGTAGGAACATTAAACATTTAATCTGGTCCATTACTCTATTGTTTGGAGAAAGCTTGTTAATGTCATTTCTACATAGAGGCATAGAGGTCTTTCTTTAATCCAAACTAGATTAGGTGATGGGTATGTGCTTAAGTCAGTCTGTAGATCTCTTAATTCTTGTCATAATTTAAATTATTTTTCTCCTATTAAACTATGTAACAAGAGATATGTCTTGTTATGACATATGTTTATGAGACATTTGTTTATGTCTCTCTGTTTTGTCCCTCATTTTAAATCCTGCTATTAAAAAACCAGGAAACTAGTTGATACTCAGCACCCATTTAATGAATGAAAGAATCAATCAACTAATCCTGAAAGTTAGGAAATCTTTAGTTTTACAAATATGATATATCTCTTTGCTGTACTCCATTGTGTTAATTACTCATTCATTTATTTTACAAGTGGAATGTGAGACAACATACTCAGAGCTCATGGACTTGTATACTTGAGTACGATTTAAATCTTCCTATTTATTTTCATTGTTTGCAGGGATAAAAAGTAATTGTACCTCCTTCTCATCACTTAGGGTTAATGCTACCTTATTTTATTATTAAACACTAAACATTTACATTTCAGAAGCTTTCTGATTCTCTTTTTGTCATAGTGTTATGCTGGCACTACCAGGAGTATTGGATATTGTTGCATATTTCACCATCTTTTGTGAGTGATATGATATTAAATATGACCTAAAACTTATGCCAATTAAGAAATAAATATTTGGTAACTTCAAAGAATGAAGATTGATGGATAGATTATTCCTCAGTATGCCAAGAAGGACATTCTATAGTCGTGAGGTCATTAAATTTATAAGGAAATACAATTTGGAATAAATTAATGCCTTAAAGATAGCTGATAACAATTTATTATGGAATTGACAACAGCATGGTATTTTGTAATTTTATAAGAGCAAGCTAAACTCTGTGTCTCATTGGCTATATGTGAGCAGTTTTGCTCTTCCTTCTTAGGCAGATATTTAGATCTCATTTGAGATGAGGCAACCAAGTCCTTTTCTCCAGCCTGTTGAAGAGAATGCCCAAACATATACATTTTAGTAATTTTAATCATTTAAATGAATAATGAAAGAAATGAAATGAATTAAATGGATAATGTAGCCAGGTATTATGGATTTTTTAAAATGAAACATAAATTATCCCCTTGGACAGAGTCTTAAGGCTTTAGGATTCCAAGGACTTATTTATGCAATTCACTGAAAAACTCTTGGAGAAACTGACTCTTGGAGAACAGTTTCTATAAAATGAAGAGCTTTGCTGAATTTCTTTATCTTTTCTTAGAATTGCACCCCTCATGATAATGATGTCCACCCTTTGATCTTTGCTGCTTGATTCATAAACACATACACAGACATATAGGGATAATGGCCATTTAAAATCTGATAAAGAGACTTTAGAGAGCTATATGGAATAAATCACAAGAGTGTGAGACTCTTTATTCTGCTTTATTTATTTATTTTTCATTATTCTCTGTTTTAAATAGAATCTATACAACACAGAAGAAATCAATGAAAGACATTCAGTTAATAAATGTATTTTTTCACATATAATACAACAAATGGTTTTGCTCAATTTTATTTTCTGAACTGAGTTGATATTTTAATATCCTGTGCACAGTGGATGAAAGCATTAAGGGATTTGCTATATTTGCCTCTGGAAACTCCTTATTACTTCTGACTTCATGAATTTCTTCAAATGATAGGACTATGGCTGAATGGAAAGAGCAAGGGACTTGTATTAGAAAAAATGAGTTCAGTTATTATCATTTTTACCTATTAGCTCTGTGAACATTTTAAGGCCAAATTTGCTTTAGATGCTAATTTTTTAAAGAAAAAAAATTTAGTAATAAAGTCAAGATCTCCTTATATACTATGCTGCACTTTCTCCAGAGAAAAAATAATCACTATCTTGAAGTAGTGTGGATTTTTATGCCAATATTCATAAATTTGCAAGATATATATGTACCCATAAAAATATTTAGTATTCTTTTCTGAACTTCCTTCCATAAATGATCTTAAATTGTATGGATCATATTACACTTTGCTTTTGTTTCTCATGATTTAACATTTTTCCTACTTAAATTTTTATAATCCAACTGCTATTTTTTTACTATAACTGATGTTTATTATTTTTTCTTGTATTTATTGGCCATTCAGGCTTCCACTTCCCAGAATTAGCTCATCCTACATTTTATTTTGGGTTTTTACTTTTGTATTGTTAATATTCTAATATTAATTTGAAGAATATTTTTTATGTTTAGTGTAATATGGATATCAGTCCTTTCTTGATCACATGCTATGAAAATACTTTCTCTTGTAAAGATAAATTGTCTTTTAATTTTGTTTATGATATCTTCTATAATGCAAAGTTTTTAATTTTATTCTGGTCTTTAAGAATTTTTCCCATTCAAGTTTATGCTTTTTTAATGTTTTTTCATAAATGGTTGCCTGCCTCTCGTTTTTAAAGATATTCTCTTTTAAAAGTTATAATGTGCAGTCTTTAATTCAAATTTGAGGTGATATAAACTTAATGCAAAGTAGGGACTATGGTTAGCCATTTTTTCCTAGAACCATTTTGCAAATAATTTTTTTCTTTCTCCCCACTGATTTATCATGCCAAATTTGTCATAGACAAATTTCCTATCTATAAATAGGTCTAGATCTAGGCTTATAGCTCTGTTCCAAGTGTCTACTTTTCTATCTCTACAAGAAATAAATACTGTCCAATTATTTAGCTTTATGGTATCTTCCTATCTTAGAGGAGAATTCTACTTCCCATTTTTCTCAAAATTGTCTTGGTCTTTTACCACATTTAGATTTTAAAACCCAGGTTATCAATTTCTATGAAAATCACATTTATATCTTGATTGGAATTATATCTAATTTATTGTTTAACTTGAAGGGAACTGTCATCTTTGTATATTCTTTTCTCATCCATTACCATAATGTGAGAGCCATTTTCATAAGATCACTGTTAGATATCCTTCTTTTTTTTTTTTTTAATAATCTTTTAAGGCATTAATATACAATCTGGGGCAGAGAAAAAAGTATGGAATGCAAAAAACAGAAAGTTGGGTAATAAACAAATTAACCCAACAGAGCAAATTTATAATCTAATAGTAGAGAAAGCTTGGGATGAGCCTCTTGCCAGAGAAAACACAAAAGTCATAGGAACTGGAACAATCAAGTACCTTTAAATCCAAGAGGAAAGAGAAGCCAAAAATAAGGAAGATTAGTTAAAGCTCTTTGGTAAGCAGTTAGATTTCTAGATCCTTACCCTTCTTCTGCTTTGTGAGGTGACTGTTTTTCCTCCACCCCAGGAAAAACCAAGGTTTTTAGAGCTCTTTGATAAGCAGTTGGATTTCTAGATCTTTATGCTTCTTCTGCTTTGTGAGGTGACTGCTTTTCCTCTGCTCCAGTAAAAACCTAGGAATTTACTATCTCAAAAGAGTATTCAGAGCATCTTTCAACTGAAGATGGCAGGCACAGTTGAGTGCCTCCTGAGCAGAAGGAAGATTAAGTAACAGCAGGTATGCTAAAGGGTAAAAATAGAGACCCCTAGATCTGTATACTCCTCTCCCCCCACCATTTTACCTCCAGAATACTAGGAACCAAATCCTTTCTTCAAAACTGAAGAGATTGAAGGACTCTTCTAAAGATGTCTGAATAGCTCAAGAAAAAATACCAAACGACACATGCATCTTATGCTGTAAACAATAACTAGTTCAAGTTGCCAATTCAAGAGTCAAAGACGTTCATATAAGAGAGAAAAGTTAATAACAAGGAAGAAACAGACAAAAATAAACCATAGAAACCAACTTGAAAAAAGATACTAAGAACAAAATTTCTAAAATTCTATCATTAATATCCTCAGAAAAATTGGAGAATATATTGCATCTGTGAAACATGCTATAAAGATAAAGTTCAGTGAACAGAAAATGACTCTTGAAAATTAAAAAAAAAAATACATGAGGGTGAAACAAAAATAATACAAGTGTTAAAAAATAGAGTTGAGAAAGTTTTCTCAAAATTAAAGCAAAAAGTTTTAAAAAGATACAGAAGGGAAGAGAAAAGGAAATCCAACATATGAATAATAGGTGCCCCAGGAAAAGAACACAGAGAGAAAGAAATTACCAAAGAAACAATATGAAGAATTTTCCCAGAATTTCAGACTGGAGATTGTAAACTGACAAGGCCAATTGGCTTAAGTTCATTATTAAATATGCAGAGATAATGTTCTTGAATACTCTTGTTATTGGAATAATTGATATCAGACATAAGTCTTAAAACTGATCTACAGCTTCAAAGCAATCACACATTCTAACCAGAGGTTTCCATGGAACAAAATGGTTTATGACATTTATTATTGCTGAGGATGTTTTTTGTTTAATTATGTTTGTTAATCATTACTGTTATTAAATGGGGAAGCTTTTGGTTTCTTTGTATATTGATATTGTTCTTTTTTTTTTTTTTAAGATTTTATTTATTTGACAGAGATAGAGACAGCCAGCGAGAGAGGAAACACAAGCAGGGGGAGTGGGAGAGGAAGAAGCAGGCTCATAGAGGAGGAGCCTGATGTGGGGCTCGATCCCATAACACCGGGATCACGCCCTGAGCCGAAGGCAGACGCTTAACCGCTGTGCCACCCAGGCACCCCTGTATATTGATATTGTTCTTTGCAACAAACGATCTTGCTTTTTTGTTTTTAATGATGTTTGCATAGACTTTCCAAATCTATGTTGAGATTTATTTTTTTAATTTTTTAAAAAGATATTATTTATTTGAGAGAGACAGAGCATGAGCAGGAGGAGGATGCAGAGGGAGAGGGAGAAGCAGACTCCCTGCTGAGCAGGGAGCCTTACACAGGGCTCAATCCCAGGACCCTGAGATCATGACCTGAGCTGAAGACATACGCTAACCAGCTGAGACACCCAGGCACCCTGCTATGTTGAGATTTAAACTACCCATGGATAAAGACAACTATATTTTTTTCTTTTACTAATTTTTGAGCCATTCATTGTGTTTCTTGTATGATGCATGGCTAGAATTTCTACTGCAATGCTAACCCTGATATTTTTAGTGTGTTTTGAGGATTAAATTCACCAGGTTAAGGAAAACTTGTCTATTTCTAGTTGGCTAAGAATTTTTCTTTTCATGACTGTTAAATTTTACCACCCTTTTTAATCTCTTAATATGGCTAACTATATTAATAAGTTTTGGGTAATAGTGTGAACATTTTAAAATGTATATTCCTGAATTTTTAGCATTTTAATTAGGATTTTGTGTATGTGTTTATAAGTAAGATCTGTGTATATTTTTACTTCAGTCATTTTGGGCTTTATAAGTAAGGACATACATACTAAACTGATTAAGGAAGTTTGGAAATTTTCACTTTTTTTTCTCTTGAACATTTTGTGTAAAATAGAGATTACGTATCTGTTCCTTGAATACTTGGGAAACTCTACTGCTATCAGTGTGTGATATTTATTCTGTGGAGATATATATACTATATATATAGCTTTATTTATTCAGGCTTAGCTTATTCACTACATTAAATTTGAATTTTGGTTTTAAGCTTTATTTTCATCTTTTCACATGGGAATATGAGGATTTTCTTTTCTTTTAAAAAAGTTTTCATCCTGCTGCATGTTCGCGTTTTTAAATACAATTAATTTTCAAATTAAATTAATTCAGTGGGTTGCCTCATTCTCATTAAAAAATCTTTGAAGAGATTGCAGCAGTTATTGGTTTTCTCAGTACTTGATAGTTGAGTATTTTAAGCTGAACTCTTTAAATCTCAAATAATAGAGCAATCTAGTTGATTTCTGGGTTTCATTAGAGAGTAAGATAAAGTTTTGTAGTCAAGGAACCAAAGGATGGAACTAAGACAAACAAATATAGATAAAAAACGTAGCAAAACAGGAAAATGTCAAAGGGGAAGTTGAAGCACTTGCTATACGCTTGTGTTATCTGACTCTTGCTATGTTATCTCCTGTTTACCTTATGTTCCTACTCCTTTGCTTATTATTCTCTATCCATCCTGAACTTTCTTCTGAATCTCAAAACTCTTAAGATCATTTACATTTCAAGTTCTTAGTACTTCCTACTCTCTGTGTGAAGTGCATCTCCACAGATTCCACATGTCTGCTTCTTTCTCATTAGTTGACATCCAACTAAAGTCTGATGTCCTTGAGATGATTTTTACCACCATTGTAAAGAATCCCTCCCACAGTTATTCTTGATTATCTTGTTTTATTTTCTTCAAAACTTTAATCTGAAATTATCTGTTCACTTATTTGCTTGTATATTTATTGCCTACGTACTCTCACTAGAATGTAAGCTCTATGAAAGAAGAAATGTTTCTATCATAACTTCATCTGTGGAACCTTAAAAAGCACCTTGCAAAAATGATGCTGTTCCACAAATATTTTTTCAAATGAAAATTAACTAGGCATTTTCTATACGTTTGAGATTTTGTTGGATGCTGTATTCTTTAATTAACATTGAAAGGGGCATCTGGGTGGCTCACTTGGTTAAGGTCTGCCTTTGGCTCAGGTCATGATCTCAAGGTTCTGAGATCAAACCCTGCTTAGGGCTCCCTGCTCAGCAGGGAGTCTGTTTGTCCCTCTTCCTTTGCCCCTCCCCCACTCATGCTCTCTCACAAAATCTAAATAAAAAAATAAAAATAAATAAATTGACATTGGAAGATGCTCATTTCATTTTAAAGACAACAGCATAATAGGGGCTAGATATTCAACAATAATACCCCAAATAGCCCCACAGAGCTCACAGTTACAGCACAGCATATGCAAAATCATTTCGCACAAAAGAAATAACAAGAAATAATTTGAATTTTTAAATAGAATAAAGACGAAATTTCTCAAACCTCAAGTTTCCTTTAGTTCTTTAAATTTGGTAAATTTTCTGAAAAGCAAATTGCCTAGAAAAGTAGTTGTCAATTTTGAATATGCACTGCATTTAGAAGGTATACTCTAGAGATATAGAGAATGATGTTTTAAATTATATTTACAGTGAAGCAATCTCTAGAAGGAAATGTTTCTCATATCAGGTACACAACAGCATGTTTTATCACTTCAAGTCCTTCACAGGTACTGAATTATCTTATAGTTACAGTCGATGCCAAATTATTTCCTCTGTAAAGGATATTCAGTTAGACCTCACTATATTTCCCTGTTCCATGTATAACAAAATTAATTGGCTAAGTAGCATCAAGATGGCATTTATTAAATGTTAAAGACCTTGTTTCTCACCTATAGCACAAATAGTGCTGAGCTGTATTGAAAGCAATATGATCTCTTGATGGTTATGGTTCAGACAATACTCTTACGCTCCTGCAGATTTTTGATAAGATGATGTCTAGCTAGACAAATTAAATTTATATGCTATAACATCATCATCATCATAATCATCATTATCTGTTTTTAAAGATGTGTGAAGAATTGTTCAGTGAAAAAAAACACAGATTGCAAATATCAAGGTCTAAAAAAAAATTATAAAGAACTCTGTTTCTACAATGCATAAAAAAAAACGAATGTAAAGCATGACACCTTTTAATTGTACTTATATTCAGATCCAGATATTCCCCAGCTTGTGTGAGTGGAGAAATCTATTTTAATATAATTGAGAACTGTCTTCCCACCATGGGGAAGCACTCAGCAGAGAGTAAGCGGTTTTTAGGACTGATTCTGACTGCTCTCCCCCAGCATTGCCATCCTGTCATCTAGCCACATGTGCTCCTGATCCAAATCACCATGCATATGCATAGCCATATGTTTCCTCCTTGTAGGCCTCCTTAGTCTCATCATTTGGTTCAATATCAACACTCCCATCCCCTCCCTTGCAATTCCACACGTTGTGTTTCACTCATTGCACCTCTAACCACACCTCAGGAAAACTGTTGCTCTCCAGAGGGAAATGGTATTGCCTGCGATGTGTGAGGCTGTCCTTCTGACCATCTATACCATCTATACCAAGGCTGTTTCTGACTGCCTTCTCCTCTGATCTGTCATCACAGAAAAGTCAGTGTTTTTCTCTGCTTTGTAAATTGGAGTGTAGGCTGAAGTTCTTTGCCATCCTCCACTTCTCAAATGAATTAAGGTTCTCAGAATAACTCTGAGGGGAACTGAGTTTTGCATGTGTTTCTAGCAGCTTTGTCTGTAATGGAGGTGATCTAAACTGCTAGGATACCCAAGGGAACTTGGGTGAGAAATGCCATCTGACTCGTCATCATCCATGAAATCTAAGTGTGAAGTACTTGGGGGGGGGGGTGTTCAAGGGGAAGAAAACAAAACAAAGTAGAAATGTGGAGAGATACAGTGGTGTTTCTTTCTCTGCATGTCAACAGGAAAGGTAAACAAACATTTAAGTAATAACTGTTTTCTTTAAATAAGATCTCCTGAGAAACACAATTATCCAGAAAAACAAAATACCCTGTGGATTTAGGAGGAAAAGGAAATTTAGAAAAGGAAACTGAATGCCAAGAAATGGCTTGCATTACCTACATCAAATTTCTTTGTTAATTGATCCTATTCTTAAGTCCAGGTACATCATTTGTGAGGTTTAGTGCAAAATGAAAAATGTAGGCTTCCTTGTATGGAAAGCAGGAAAAAAGTTTTGTTAAATGTACTAAAAAGTTTTTCTTCCTTTTGTGGTCTCACTCTCAATCTCTGGTCATGTTTATTATTCGCCATTGGATGCCATCCTAAGTAAACAGAAATTAAAAATTTAAGCAATGGGCATGAATTTTACCCTTCAGCTTAATATTGTACAATGTCAATTTTTATTACAATAATTAGAGAATAACTGTTATGTGGAATCCCTGAAGTTATATAATTTGCATTTTGTGGCTCATACCTTCATATGTATTTCATCCTTATCAGAACTGTAGAAATATTTCACAAAACTACCTCCCTTCTTCTACTATTTAACATATGTGCATCTACCAGTATCATCTATCTTTGGATTGCTGATGAATAAAGTAAGACAGAAATTTAAAGGGAATGTGGGTTGCTCTATATTTTATTTTTCTATCTTCTGTGTTATCATTTTCAGCCTAAATGGTTGACTAATACAGGGAAGCAACATCATAAGAAGAATATGATAGGGCTCCCCTGTCACTCTTGTTTCTTACAATGTCTTTATCTTTGTCCTACATTTCAAGTGAGTTCTGGTTCAAATAAAATGTGGCCTCTTAGGGCTACTAGTACTCTTATTCTTTTTGTAAACTTAACAGGTTTACCTTTTACTTTTATGCAAGTCTCACTGAACAGCCACACATTTTGAGTCCATTGGAATTCTGTTCTCATGGGACATCTTGAATGCTGTATGCAAATAGAGTGACAAGGAACAGGGGATAAACACATTGCATACATTTTCTCTGCTTTATTGTCCCATTGTACTTTACTTTCAAAATTAAAGTTTAAAGATAAAATTGTTGAGAATTGCGAGATGGTGAGAGCAGAGCATTAAACAAAGTACAAAGCCCTTCTAATTTCAAGGCCCTGTGTGACTACACAACTGCATTCCCATAAAGATGTCACTGTCTACTCTTGATTGTTGTCTTGGTAAGTGAGAATCTATTTGAGAACCAAAAAGTTGTACTACGTTCACCCTCATTCAGTCATGCCTCAATATATTATGAAACTATGAGATAAATTATCCAATCCATTTATTTGAAAACAAAGGAACCCTGGGGTTGGGGAATCAAGAATAAATTCAATTAAGTAAATTTTGCTCAAACAATTATTATACATGTTAGAGATATCTGAATCTAAGTGTATCTATATCAATGGGCTTATCCCAAAGGCCTAAGGAAAGGATGGTGTATTGAAGAGTGAGCACAAATCAATATAGCAGTGTCTTAATACAATCTCTGTAACATTTTAAAAGCAAAAGCCCTCATAGTTTGTCACCTGTGTAAGGAATAATAGCACCATACCTCAGAGAAGAATGAATTTCTTGGAGGATTAATATTAGGGTATGAAATTCATAAAATGAGCAACCTCCAAACCAGAGAAGAAACACATTAGTATTTCAGGCTCTAGATGACATTAATGCTTTTAGTATAAAATTTTTGACTTCTTGGTGTCAGCACAAAAGCTTCAATACTAACAGCAAGAGGAAAGAGCCCCATAGGAAGAGGAAAAATTTAGCAAATACAATTTGTCAATAGGAGTAATAGTAATGATGATAAATAGTAATTATGGCTAATATTATAAGAGCAAAATATTTTAACTCTGTGCCATAGTGTGCTTAGAGTATGAATTATCTTATTTATTCTCTACAATAAATCTTTAGGCGAGACAGAAAAGAAACTTTATTAAGGTCCCATTTTAAATGTGATAAATATAAGGTCTAGAGAATTAATTAAATGTTGCTAAAATCTGTCAGAGGATAGGTTGTGCAGGCAAATTTTGAGAGCAGGTGCCAAGGATGACTTGGGATTTCTGGACCATCTGCATGTAATATTCCTCTTGCTTGAGAACTGCACTGGGGGCACCTGGGTGGCTCAGTCAGTTGGGCATCTAACTCTTGATTTTGGCTCAGGTCATGATCTCAGCGATGCAGGATCAAGCTCCACATTGGGCTCCACTCTCAGTGGGGAGTCTGTTTGAGATTCTGGCTCTCTCTCCCTCTGTCCCTCCCCCTACACGTATGTTCTCTTGTGCTCTCTCTCTTGCTCTCTCTCTCTCTCAAATAAAGAAATCATAAAAAAAAAAAAAAAGAGTGCACCACATCCCCTTTCCAGAGGTAGAGTCCCATAGACAGGTATATAAAGTGTTGTAGCTCCTTCTTTGAAGAAGCTATATAGTTTGATTAGGTAGGCATAAATATCTCCTCCAAATCGATCAATAAGAACATTTATCAAACTTTTTGAAACTTACAGTGCATTTTACATCAGTACCATTTATTCATACTCATATAGTTATAACATCTGTATGCCTTACAGTCTGATATTTTCTGTTCTATTTTTCATTTCTAAAAATGCAAACTGCCAAACGCATTCAATAGATTGAATAACAAATTTTAATTTGAAAAAAAATACTGGTTGATAAGAATCTGTCTCCCAGGATTTTGGAATTAGGAGTGAATGACAGCTAATTAGGTTTTTTTTTTTTTTTTTTGTTATTCTAACTGTGCTGTGTGAATTTTATTTACTGTTGTTGCGGGGGGGGGCAGCCATATCCTACTACCTCTAATCTACAGTTTTGTATTTGCAAAAAGTAAAGAGTAAGAGAATGAGTTTTAGTACTTAATTTTGACTTAAAAAAAGATTTTATGTATTTATTTGACAGAACTAGAGCAAGCACAAGCAGGGGCTGCTGCAGGCAGAGGCAGAGGCGGAGGGAGAAGCAGGTTCCCCTCTAAGCAGACAGCCTGATGCAGGGGGCTCAATCCCAGGACCCTGGGATCATGACCTAAGCCAAAGACAGAGAGTTAACTGACTGAGCCACCCAGGAGCCCCTTAATTTTGACTTTTGACTCATTTAGTCAATTACTAGTTTGCTGTTTGGGTTAGAGAAACAGAAGAGCCAGGTGAGATTAAGTTAGCTGTCTCTGGGTTTTAAGTCATTATCTGTTTTTGTTAATTAGATAAGATAGGAGAAGGAAATATTATCTAAATATAGAAAAAGTCTACTTATCCAGAGGACAATATTAGAACCCTTCTAATAAACTGAAACTAGGAACATATCCCACAATCAAAATATGTGAATCCTTCAAAAGCCAATATCTAAAGCCTGTAGTAAAAATATTTTTTGTTTATTTTTTACTATTGATTCCCACAAGAGAGCCTAAAGAGAACACATGTGAGAAATACTCATGAGTCCCCAGTATGTTTAGCTCTGGTTGACTCTAAATTCAGTATTGTGGGAATTGCCAATTTTGTTTCTGTCCTCTCTTCCTCTACAATAGAGAAAAAGGCATTGCCCATTATTTCAGTGGCACTTGTAAATCCCATAGTTAACTTGTGACTTATCCTGTGGGATGCACCTTTGTTTAAACTAATCTTGAGTGACAGAGGCAATTCCAAATTCCACTTGCATTTTATGCTCATCACCCCCTACTCATCCTCCAAAGCAATGATTGCTTATATTGTAGAATATGAGTAGGGAAAGCTGGCACAATTAAGAACTGAACTATATGTTGTCCCTAAGCTCAAACTCACTGGGATAGAGCTGGTTTGAGAAGTTTCTAGTTCTCTTTCCCTATGTCTAGTTCATAGGCGTCACTACTTATGTGACAGAAAAACCACATGCAATAGTGACTGAGTTGTCAGGAATCCAAAGGATCGTATGCTGGGTCATAACTCCTGGGAACTGCTTAAAAATATTTGGGAATAAACATGTCACAATCTAGCCTTCATGATTTTGCCTTTTCTCAGTTTCATCTAGTAATTCTTCCATTCATATTTTTAAATGGGTGGTTACTACATACAAAGTGCTAGGTAATAAGATTATTATAATGTGAGTGGACAATTGTATTTTTCAAAGATAAATTGTGTGTGTGTGTGTGCGTGCATAGTTCATTTTACATACTCTTCCTACAATGTGACTGACACTCATCCCACTGAGATGTGTTTCAGGTGCCTATGCACCCCTACCTTGAATGTGAGTAAACTTTTGCAACTATCTCAAGCAATACAATGCAGCAGAAGTGACACTATATGATAACTAGCTCATATAAGGCAATGCAGCTCCTACTGGCTCTCTCTCAGAAAGTTCATTAGTGAAATGCATGTAGGCATGAAGACTACATACAGAGGTCCAGGAACACTGGCACTGAGATTCTCAGCCAACAGTCTGAATCAATGATCCAATGTGAGAAAAAGAGACTTAGGATAATTCAACCCCTCAGTCTTTCATCTTCTGGCTGAGCTCTTTCCTGTCCAAATTCCTGATTCACAGAAACCAGGAAAGAAAAAAATGACAATTATAGCTTTAAGCCACTAAGTTTAGAATAATGTGTTATGTGGCCAAAGTAACTGCGAGACGGGAAAAGGAAAAAAAAAAAAAAGCCTCCATCCTCATGGAAATAATAGTTTGTTGAGAGTCAGATATATATTAATCCAATATGACTACAACAACTATAAACTCTAATTACAAGTTATAAAAGCTAGAATACAAACTCAGGGCAGAAATAGTGTCTCAAATAGTGTCTTATCTGCAAGGCTTAATGCAAAAACATAGTATCCCCAGAATTGTTCAGTGGGTAAATGAATGAATCAAATGTTATGAAGGAAATACGTAGAGTTATGACATCATATACCAGGGAACCTGAATGAGCCTGAGACATTAGGGCAGCTTTTCTCAAAGAACGTTTTGTGAGCAGGAATAACATGTGTTAAAGTCTGACAGGAAATAAGGAACACGATATATGCGAAGGTCTAAAATAAGGTCAGTGCAGCTGGATTGCAGAGGGTAAAGGTGAAAGTAGTTCATGATAGGGAATTAAGCTTTATTCTAAAACTAATGGGAAACCGGGCACCTGGGTGGCTCAGTTGGTTAAACATCTGCCTTCAGCTCAGGTCAGGCTACTGGGGTTCTGGGATCAGCGAGGAGCCTGCTTCTCCCTCTCCTTCTGCCACTCCCCCTGCTTGTGTGCTCTGTCATGCGCATGCTCTCAAATAAATAAATAAAATCTTAAAAAATAATAAAACTAATGGGAAACCATTCATGTGCTTAACCAGGGGCATGATATAACAAGATTTTTTTTTTTAAGTTGATTTCAGCTCAAGTGTAAAGGCATGGGTGGAGGTGTTAGTGTATTTTTTCAGTAGTCCAGATGAGAAGTTTAGATTAAAACATTTGTAGTAGGATGAAACAAATAAGTGGGTACACAAAATACTTAGAAAATAAGATCTATAGGACTTGGAGATGGATGACTTTTGGAGGGTGAAAGAGAGGGGGGAGGCATTAAGGACATCTTCAAGTCTCAAGAAATGGATATCTTTTCTTTCCATACATTGAGAAAATGAAGTTCAGGGGTTAAGATCACAAATTGTACCTTTTAGACATATGAGTGGAGATGTCATATAGGTGGTTAGAAATATGGATTTGAAGTTAAGAGGAGATGACTGAACTAGAAATAAAACTTGGGCCTTATGACATATTAATGATTAGTGAAGTTTTGGGCAGAGATGAAGTCATTTAGTTCAGAGGAAGAAAAAACACAGCCTAAAGTAATATTTTGGAACATACAAAGGATAAGTCTAGAAAGGAAACTGAAACAGTATGATCAAAGAGATAGAATTGAAAATATGAAGTCACGGAAACCAAGGGAGAGATCATTGCAATGAGGAAGGTATATAGTATTGGATAGTGGGGAAAAGCCAAATGAGATGTAGACTGAAAACTAACTTATAGTGAACTGAAGTTTATTGTTGACCTTACATAGGGTTCACTTATGTCAGCCATTAGGTTATGCTCTATATACATTTTATCTCATTTATATTTACAAATGAGGAAAGAGATCAGGAAGATCCAATAACCTGTTTCAGCCTTTAGTTTAACAGAAATGAAACACATCTAGAAAACTGAAATTGACTATGGTTTCTATTTTGGAGAATGGTGATAAGAATTGTGTACCCCACCAACGAATTCATCAAGGAACATTTGTAATTTACATTTACATGACATTTAAAGAAAATTAAATGGGAGGAGTTTTAAAATGGAACTATGGTATCAGTTACAGCAAATCAGCTAGTTTTATGCCTGAAACTATAGAACATTATGCAAGATGTAAAAATCATTTTAGCAAAATAATGGATGATTTACAAACCTGTGAAATGTAGGTAACAGTATGCTCTACTGCATACTGCTTAGAGCACAAAGAGATTATACAAAATTAGCAAACAATAAGTTAATCTGTGTATTGCTGGTCCCCAGATAAAAGTATATAAAGTTTTTATAATAGGCATTTTACCTTTACATGAATATCTGGCCATAGCAGTCAAAGCTAGAATACAATCAAGTACATAAAGACACACAATGGTGGACAAACAGCCATGGCCTCTGTAATGTCTAAAAACAAAGAAGAAAGCTGAGGTTTACTGCTCTAACTTAGGTAGCTTTTCTACTCTGGGTGGCTACTTTGCTTGCAGTGGCTAATATTATTTAAAGGGACCAGGAGATCCTCATGGCCAGGAACTGCAAGAGTGAAAAGTATAAAATTATGTCTGCTGAGTGCTGGTTGCAAGTTTTAGAAGGAATGTGGACTAGAATGACCTCCTTACTGTGATTGGGCTCACCTACAGTTTCATGCTCCACTGGCCTTACTACTGAATCAGAGGAAATGGGTCACTGCATTCTTGTTAACTGCTCACAGTTTCCCATTTCTCTGCTCAGGTGAGCTTAATATTTCTTAAAACATTGGAGATAGAACAAAACAATCCATACCCAAAGGGAATAGAGAGAAGACTTGCAAGTAGGGAAGAGATATGGTTAGAGAATATATAGGAAGGTTGTTTATCAAAATTTTGGCAGGAAAAAACTAGAATATTCAAACTGGGCAATTTGAGAAGAATTTAATACAGGGACTATTTATATAAAGGTGTATTAAGAGTTGAAACCAACCGAGAATAACACAATGACCTGGTTATGTGTATCCTTATAACTGTTAGCAGCCACTGGGGCTCAGAATTGAAGCAGCCAGGATAAGAAGTGTTTATTAGAACTCAATAATGACCTGCTAAGGAGAGATCCAGGGGAATAAACATGCTTAGTTCACTCTTCTCCTTTTCTGCCATGGCCTCTCATTGGCCAAACCCAACCAGAAACCGGAGGCAAAGGAGCTTGTTGATGCAGTCCATTGAGTTCTCTACACAGCAAAGTGGAGAGTACATCTGAAAGGTCAAATTGAAGACTCTTCCTAAGTATTGTCTCTAATGAAAGATCAGGCTGGAAGTTCCCTGGTTTTATGTTTAATTAAATCGAACAAACATTTATTTAGAGCAGAAAAGACACAATAGGCACACACTTGGAGATGTAAAAGGATGAATAAATCTTGGATTCTATCCTTAGAGGACCAGCCAAGAGACTATACTACAATTTACAAAAAGAAAAAGTAATTTAAAAGAGGGATATATTTACCTTAACATATTAGGAGTTGACTCTGGTATGCAAACTCTTTTTAGCTGGGGAAAATTGAAAATTTTGTTGTTGGTTGTTCAAATTAAGTCTTAGAAATACATTATGCTAATCAGATAAGAGGCACACTGGTTAAAGTAAGCATGGGCCAAGGGGTGTGTCTATAAAGGACAAAAATCTGCCATTATGTGTAACTAAGAAACAATATAAAAATTTTGGAAGGAAAAAATGTTTTTTTCAAGTGCCTGCTATGTAATAGATTCTGGAGTTATAACAGTGAGTAATAATGCAACATTCTTAGTCTTCACAGAATTAAAAATCTAGGGGAGGAGGACAGAGAAGTGGCCAGGCAATTGCAGTTCAAGTTGATACGAATTATTATGAAGAAAGTAGAGGTACTTTGGGAGCATGGATGAAGGGAATAAGGATTAGAGATTTGTAGCTCAGGACACATAGGTCACACGAGACTTTCCAGGTGAAGCAATATCTAAATTGTTACCTGATAAAATTTACTCAAGCCAAGAGGGGAGAATTTTCCAGACAGAATGGCATATACAAAATTTGAGAAATAGGAACAGTGTTAGCATGGTGCTTTCAGGGAGAAGCAATAGATTGAATATTACTGGAATTGAAAAGGAAAGATGAAAGAGCTAAGGTCAGGCAGAACAGCAAAGGTAAATTCATGATGAAAGCATCAGAGGAAAGAGATTAGATTTTATATAGAAGGCCTTGGGAAGTCTTTGAGGGAATTTAAGCAGGTATGTGGCCTTAGTATATTTGCATTTTATTTATTTTTAAAGATTTTACTTTATTGGAGAAAGACAGCTTGAGAGAGAGACCATGTGTAGGGGAGGAGGAGGGAGAAGCAGACTCTCCACTGATCAGGAAGCCAGCCAAGGGGCTCCATCCCAGGACCCTGAGATCATGATCTGAACTGAGGGCAGATGCTTAAAGGACTGAGTCACCCAGAAGCCCCAGTATACTTGCATTTTAAAAGACTGCTCCAATTAACAGGGTAGATTCCAAGAAAGCTGGATGTTAAATTTATGCATAGTAATCTAGATAAGAGGTAATGATGATCTGAGTTGGGGTGGTAGAAATAGAGTTGTGAGAACTGATGAATTTCAGAAATATTAAAGAGGTATAATTGGATTAATAATGGATTTGATGGGGCTACAGAAAAGAGGGAAGTACACATAGATGCCTCCTGTTTCTGAGTTGGCAAGTCAATGATCAGTGGGTCCATTTATAGAGAAATTGCAAGGAAAGAAGCAGGTTTGGGGTGGGGAGGAATGAGTTCAATTTTTGATATTTGAGACTTCAGTAGTTGGAAAATATTCAAATATAAAAAGTTAGTAGGCATTTGAAAACATGAATTTGAATTTTCTATGGTTGTTATTGGGTGGACCTCTAAATTTAGGAGCTGTCAACACAAGTGGTAATTAAGCTACGTACCAGTATAAGGTTACTGTGAGAATATATAAAGTGATAGAAAAGATAGCTTGAAACATAAAAATTTAAGAATGGCCAGAGGAAGAGGAGTCTACCAAACAACTGAGAACAGGTGGTGTGAGAGGCAGGAAGAAACTAGAAAAATGTGGTATTCAAAAACCCTTACAGAAGAGATTGTCTCCAGAAGCATTGGCTTTTGACAGTAACATGTACATAATCACTTGTCAGTGGCATGAAGGACAGACTAGAGTTCTTGTTGATACCTATCTTAGGAAGAGAGACAAGTGTTTATCCTGTCTTCCAATTTCAAATTTTTGTTTTCAGTGACTGTGACAATTTCCTTCACTTCTCTATATTTCAGCAGGTCAGTGGAGAAATAAACCACCATGTTAACATTTACTAAAGTCTATAAGATTGGTGAAATACATTGAAGAAAGTTTCTATCAGAGTTATTTCAGTAACTATAAATGAAATTATTACCATTTTATTTGAGGCTATGTTAACCACTCAAATCAGTATTTCTCAGCATCAATGTGTAGGAATCCTCTTACTAAAAAGCAGTCATTTGCCTGTGTGAAAAAAAGGAGAGAACAATGACAGACTTGAGGGCATTTCACAATAAGTTAATATATTACTTAAGTCACATATATATTATATGAGATATGCATATGTACGTTCTATTCTGTTATAGCAAAGCATAGTATATTATATTTTATAACAATTATTTATATATAAATTGTTTTTCTTGGTTGGGTCTTGCTTATATAAAAGTAATCCAGAATATAGGATGGAAACTTGGATGTTTTGGATTTGATGAGTGAAAGGAATAGGGTATAAATTTCTTATTAGACTGAAGCATTGAAGGACTCTAGTCTTGCATTATCAACCAGATGTTTTTCAAAAGTTGTCAGCTTCCTCCTTTTATTAGTTTAGAAGTAGGATGCAAAATTTCAGAGCTCTCATTTTGTTAGACACAAAGTTGTAATAGCGTAGGTGGACAAGGCACACAGCTTGTCTTTGCTATATACAAGCCCATCAACTGATTCCAGTCCATCTAAATTAATTAGGCCTACCCAGATAATGTTAATGACTTAACCCTGAGTGACAAGGGCACTATTCTGTTGGCTCTAAAAGGTTAAACTTGATTACAAAAATCTTCACAGAGGAATTTCTTTTTAAAGCATTCGCTAAGGGTAGCTGGGTGGCTCAGTCAGTTGAGCAGCTGCCTTCAGCTCAGATCATGATCCCAGGGTCCTGGGATAGAGCTCCATGTCCAGCTCCCTGCTCAGTGGGGAGTCTGCTTCTCCCTCTCCCTCTACTTGCAACTCCCCCTGCTTTGGCTCTCTCTGTCAAATAAATAAATAAAATCTTATTAAAAAAACAAAACATTTACTAAAACCTCAGGAGAGGCAAAGGGATAAAGCAGTTTAAAGTATTTGTCCTAAAAAATTTTAAGTATATCAATCAGGAAAAGTATAGCCATATTATTAGAGGTAATCATTTTAGAAAATAAATTCTCTGGGGGCAAAGACCATGTCCATTTTGTTCATCATTATATCCTTAGCTCTTAGCTCTTAATATTGCCTGGCACTTAATAGGCATTCATATTTCTTGGAAAGATGTTATATAATCTCAGTTTGGTTAAAAAATACTTGGCTAAAAAATCCTGAAGCCTATTCTAAAATGGTTTCTGTGATCAAATAGTTTCCTCTACCTATCAGTTATGATTGATGTCTAGCC
Source organism: Ursus maritimus (assembly GCF_017311325.1). Taxonomy (NCBI): domain Eukaryota; kingdom Metazoa; phylum Chordata; class Mammalia; order Carnivora; family Ursidae; genus Ursus; species Ursus maritimus. The sequence continues at coordinate 15,677,346 of NW_024424786.1, forward strand.
CACATTATGTTGAATTGGAAGACACGTTCACATTTTTTACACAACAGCTATTATGCAGAACCAAAGACCTCTAAAACTTGCTATGTGGTTCTATATATATATATATATATATATATATGGCAGAAATCACCATAATAATGTTGATCCTTCAAAATTATATAACACTTTACATATTACAAAGCACTTTTGTAGACTTTTTGTTTTCATTTGAGCTTCACAACCCAGGTGGAGAAGAAAGCAGAATACTCTCCAATTCACACCTCTCTGTGTGATTAATTATTCTTTCAACAGGCACCAATTGTGTTCCAAATACTGACAGTACCCCTTGCCAGATAGATACATAGATGATTAGGCATGAATCCTGCTCTTAAGAAGCTGGCATTCTTTTACAGGAGATAAGATAATGACAAATAATTATAAGGAAGTAAAGAGAACAATATCAAATAAAATGTATAACCACATTTTATAAGGAGGCTGGGGAAGAGTACAATGAAGCCTTTAAGAGGGAAGGTACATGTCTGAGATTTTGAGCTATGCATTTTATCAATGTTTGGAGCTCATTTAATAACTAATAGATGCCTACGGTCTCTTAGGCACTGTACAAAGTGCTGGGGATACAAAAAAAGAATTAAATTTATAATTTTTTGGTGAGCTGTTTAGTGTTAAATGAATATAGACCTTAAAGCGAATCATTATATTAATGAGGAAAAAGTTGTAACAAAAATCCACTACAACAGAGCCAGTACCTTCTTAGTCCTGGACAAATGGGGACTCTGCTTCAGCCCCTAATTTATGTAGAAAGGAGTTACATTAATAAATTCATGGGAGATGGGACCTTATATACATTAGAGGATGCCCTGGGTAAAAAGATGAACCAAGTACTCTTGGAGGACAGATATGGAGGAAAATACCTGATTGAAATGCATATGGAAGGCTTCCAGAGAAGATAACATTTTAAATGAGAGAATTTGATATTAAAAACATTATATTGCTATTTTTAGCTACTATAATTATTATTTCAAAAGGCATAGTTATTATTTTTATCCATTCCAAAAAGAATTTTGTAAACAGTATTAATAAAGATATAAATTTTATACTATTTGCAGCATGGCTAGATAAATATCAGGCTTGAACGTAAGCCCTGAATAAGTTAGACCTCCTATATAAAACCTTGCTGAATTCCCCAAATTAATTTGTTTTGCAGAAAAGGGTTTTATTTCATTCATACATTATTAAAAATAATTTTTTGAGAATAAAACTAAAAATGACATAAGGGAAATATGGTGCAATAGGAAAAGAACTGGCTTTTGGTTGTAGCTATTAAAACTATGCAAAAAAATATTGAAACAATACAAAAAAGTTATCCCCCATTTTTTCCCCAGGTTATTTTCTATAAGCCCTCATGATGTGAATTGTAGTATATTGTTCATTTATTATTTCTTTTTCTTTTTCCACCACCATTAAGTTATACTATTCTTCTGAGAAGAAATGTCTTTAATATTGTCCAAAATGACTATCACTAAATGTGGCACATAAAAATACATTAAAAAATGGTTATATAAAATTTAACAAGTAGGAATGAGAATTTCCTTTTTAATTTCCTCTTCCTGTAAATAGTTCTTATAGAGACTTTTGAATTAATTTTGATGGAATGGATTATTTATGAAACAACAGAAAAAGGAAACCCATAAAAATACTTCATGTAATATAGATCAAACACTGCTTTCACAGATGGATAGACTTATTTAAATTTTATACTTCCAACAGAAATTTGTTATCAATGAGGAAAAAAATTTCAAGTCACAAAAAAAAATACTCTGAGAATGAAATTCTGATAAAAGAAATTCACAGTTATGTAAAAATTATAGTAAAAGTCATTGTTTTAAAAAATCTGTTGAAAAAAATCAAAAGCAATTAAGTCAGATCTTCTCATTGGGACTTGTTGGTAGAGTTTTTAGAAGCTTGACGGTCTCCATGGCAGATTTGAATTTTACTTTCTTAAGAATTATAGATGAAGGCTTACAGTGTGTTTAGTAAGTCCACACTCTCTGGAAATTTTTTTACTTAGCAATATAGTTTTGTTTGTTTATAATAAGTCTCCATTATTAACTCATAGGAAGGTAGAGACTTTTTTAAACTCAAGTTAGTTAAAATATAGTGTTATTATTAGTTTCAGGGTAGAATTTAGTGATTCATCATTTGCATATAACACCCAGTGCTCCTTACATCAAATGCCCTCCTTAACGCCCATCATCCAATTACCCCATTCTCCCATCCACCTCCCCGCCAGCAACCCTCAGTTTGTTCCCTATAGTTAAGAGTCTGTCATGGTTTGCTTCCCTCTCTGTTTTTATTTTTTCTTCCCTTCCCCCATATTCATCAGTTTTGTTTCTTAAATTCCACAAGAGTGAAATCATATAGTATTTGTCTTTCTCTGACTGACTTATTTCACTTAGCATAATACATTCTAGTTCCATCCACATTGTTATACATGGCAAGATTTCATTCTTTTTGATGGGGGCATAGTATTTCATTATATCTTCTTTATCCGTTATCATTTGAGGGACATCTGGGCTCTCCCTATATTTTGGCTATTGTGGACATTGCTGCTTTAAACGTTGGAGTGCATGTGCCCCTTTGAATCACTATTTGTATATCCTTTGACTAAATACCTACTGGATTGCTGGATTGTAGGGTATTTCTATCTTTAGATTTTGAGGAACCTCCATACTGTTTTTCAGAGTGGCTGTGCCAGTTTGCATTCCCACCAACAGTGTAAGAGGGTTCCCCTTAAGGAGACACATTTTTTTAAAGATTTATTTATTTGAGAGAAAGAGGGCATGGGGTGGAGAGGGGCAAAGGTAGTGAGAAACTCAAGCAGACTCCCCTCTGAGTGGTGAGATTGACACAGGGCTTGATCCCATGACTATGAGATCACAACCTGAGCTGAAACCAAGAGTCAGTCACTTAACTGACTCTGTCACCCAGGCACTCCTAAATATTTATAAATAATAATAATTAACTAAATCAAACAAAATGAAACCACTGGTTTGAATCTCATCTTCATAACTTGCTGTTTGAATCATTTATAGGAATTGACTTTAAATATAAAGTAGTGTTTGGAATATTTCTATTCCAGATATGCTGAGGTAATAAGCTGCCCTTTTCCCCTAAGAACAGCTACCATACTGGATAAAATTGAAGGAAAAAAAAAGCATTGATTTGAGTATGTTAGAAAACAGCAGCTAAGAATGAAGGAACCAAGATGATAGAGATAATCAGAAATAATGGCAACACATCTGGATGAGGTATGTAGTTATGCCTAAATTTTCTTCTCAGGGAATTTGTTGATTTTCATGGTGAGACATAGAGACTGGACAGAAAGTAGTGATTTGAATATTGCAGTTTCACAGGACGAGTGCAACTAAAATTTGAATTTAGGGTTGCCACGGCATTCTACAACTTAAGGGGCTGGTTTCAGAGAAAAGAAAGTTGTAGAACAGTAAACCATGAATTTTGTGTGTGATTTCCTCTTGAGGCATTTGTTGGTTCCTAAGTTGAATATCTGTGGGCCAAAATTCTGAAAATGTAAAATGGGAATAGTTACTGGATGACTAAAAGGCAAGCAGATATTTAAGCTGTTCCAATATGCTAGAGACACAAATATTGGAGTTGAGAGCCCACCCAAAGGAAGTTCCTGGTAAATATCAGAGACTTTTTAGTGAAAAACTCAGAAATGGACAGGACTTAAGACTAACGGTAATTGGAAATAGACTAGTTAAGGTGATATTGCCCATAGTCAATAAGCTGCCAGAGAAAAATTAGTTTCTTACATCATTCTCACTCTGTACAATTTTTCATACCAATTTCTCAGGTTTAAAAAAATGATGGCAATACTAGAAAATAGATCCAAATGACTAAAACCAAAGAAAGAAAGATTACATAGAAAGACTCATAAGGTATAGAAATATTGGAATTATCATCTAAGTATTGTAAAATAACAGTGATTAATATATTTAGGAAAATAGATGTATATGATAATTTCCTCAAAGACGTCTAATATATTACAAAGAATCTGGAAATAATGGAACTGAAAAATAGAATGAGTGAAATTAAAAATTCAATGGACAACAAATTAGACAATGTGAAATGGGATTAGTAAACTGGACTTTGTTTTAATAAAAATAATTCAGCTTGAAAAATGCAGAAGAATAATGAACATAAAATTAGAGAAAGAATCTTATAGGGCCCAGTGAAAAGTTTTAACATAAGTGTATTGTGAGTCTCAGTGAGAAAGTACTAGAAAGTTAAGTGGGTCAGAAACAATATTCAAAAAGATAACGGTAAAAAATTTTCAAAATTAATGAGAGATACCAACCTAGAGATTTGAGGAAGTTTTGTAACCCTAAGCAGAATAAATAAAGAGATTAACCATACCAAGCATATCATAGTAAAACAGATAAAAAACAAAGATAAGAAAAAAGCAGTCAGAAATAAAAGACACACTATTTTCAAACAATAAGATTCAGGAGTAACTGTTTACCATAAACTATGGATGTCCAAAGATAAAAGGATGATATTTTTATAGTGCCAAACAAGAGTATTATCCTAATTTTCAATATCCAACAAAAATAGCTTTAAAAATGAAGGTAAAATCAGAATCCCTGACTACACCCCCCAAAACCCCACAAATTCTGTGAAGGCTTGTGGCCAACAGATTCACAATAAGGAAGATATTAAAGGTAGTTCTACAGACAGATGAAAGCTGATCCCCCATGAAAGCCAAATAAGAATAAGCGAAGAGTGCTGATAAAAGTAAATATTTTAAATACATGACAACAACAGTATAAAGAGTATAAGTTTGTATGCTCAGGAAATAGGGGAAATACTAATGTCTAAGAAAGTCACTAAGAATAATTAAAAGATGACTTTATAACAAGCTATAAAGAGTGTATTATGGACTATTTTACCCAAAATTTAAAAAATGATGTTAAACTAAAATTCTTTGAAAAAGTAAAATTTGTCAAAAGTGACACAAAAGAGACAATGTAAATAGCTTTATGTCCATTAAACATATAATCATAATTTACAACCTTTCTGCAAAGATAACTGCTGGATCAGAAGGCTTCATCTGCAAATTCTTTTAAATATTAAGGGAGAAATAACATTAATATTATGCACAATTCCAGAAGATAGATAATAAAGATGAAATACATACCGCCAAAATTTTGAGAGTGAAAGAGCCTTAGATTGTAGCAACAAAGATAATACAATAAAAACAAACTACAGGCATTGTCTCAAAACCTCGATATAGAAATCTTGAACACACTATTAGAAAACTGAATCCAGTAGTACGTAAAAAAGATAATATATCACAATTAAGTTGGGTTTTCCAGAAATGTAATATTGATTTAGCATTTGAAAATTATTATGAATCATTACAGTAAAGGAAACAAATACTATGTTCATTTCAATAGATACAAAAAGCAATCAATAATAATTTGATAGCTATTCATGCTGAAAACATTTGGCAACTTAGAAATAGAATGGAATTTTGTTAATCTGTAAAGTTTAACTTGAAATTTAGAGCAAACATGATATTTAATAGTGAGATATTGAAAGTTCTTCCCCAGGGATAAAAATTAGAATGCCTGCTATCATTGCTTTTATTCAGAATTTTAATGGAAAATTTCCTGATCTTCCTAGCTAGTGCAATAAAACAGGAAAAAGAAATGCTTTGCATTTTGAAAGGAGGAATAAAATTGTCATCATAAATAACATGATTGTATACCTAGAATTAATACAAGTGTATGTGTGTACATACATCTGAATTTAGCAATGAGAATATATATAAGGTTAATATAAAGTAATCAGATTTTATTTCCAGCAGTGAACATTATGGATACCTGGGACTAGATCAAAAGAGAGACATTGCCACTTTGAAGCAAGATTTCAGTACTTTGGCTCCCAATGTAGTCATTAAGTATGGGCTATCTTCTGCCCTTGCCCCATGGTGGACATCAGGAGATATAACCCTGTATGGTCATTTGCAAAAGCAGTTATCTGGGGAAGACGGCAACTGTGAACCATTAACAGCCAATACTCACAGCTCTCAGTGGTTGGTGTCTTGGTGCACTTGCCTAGTAAATGGGATCTGGGGGAGCATATCAATAGAGTCCTCCACATTTGGAATGTCTGCTAGTTGTCTCTGCTATGGGATGAATGTTTGTATCCCCTATAAATTCATAGGATGGAAATCTAATGCCCAAGGTGATGGTATTATGATGTGGGACTTTTGAGAAGACTCTTAGGTCCTGAGGGTAGAACTCTTATGAATGGTATTAGTGCCTTTATTTTTATATATATACATATATATATATATGTATATATATATGTATATATATAAATGTGTATAATATAAAATAAATATGTACATGTATGTTTATTTTTTTATTTATAATTTAAATTCAATTAGCTAAGGTATAGTATGTCATTAGTTTTTGATATAATGTTCAATGATTCATTAGTTGAGTATATCACCTAGTGCTCATCATATCACATGCCCTCTTTAATGCCTTTATACAAGGGATCCCACAGAGGTAGGTTGCCCCATACACTATGTGAAGATACAATAAGAACTCTGTCACTCTGAAGAGGGCTCTCACCCAGCTGTGTTGGCATGCCAATCTTGGACTTGCTCCTCCAGAACTGTGAGAAATAAATTTCTGCTGTTATAGGCACCCAACTAATCTATTTTGTTATAGCAGCCTAAAAGGACTAAGACACTTCACTAAAAGAGTACTCATATTCCTCTAATTGTAATTTATTATGTATCATTCAACACTTAGTTTTAGATGACATGAAATCTTTTTTAATATACAGGAAAACACGAGTTTATAAAGGAAGATGAGAGTATACGGTGAAATGGAGAAAAACAGTATGAGATATAAAAACAAAAGTTTCTGAAAACATGTCAAAATAAAAGATTATTACAATACAGGAATATAAAATTGAGAATTGCAAAAACAGGAATAAAATTTTATACAGTCCTTTTAGTGAAGGGGATATCTGATTAGCAGAATATATTCTATCAAGTGGAAACTAAAAACTGATTTTTAAACTAAGACGTGCTACCATGAAAACAAAATCAAGGAGAATTTTTCACTAATTATGGATTTGAAGATAAATGAAAATCATCACTAGTGACTGAACTGAAACACAATTTTGTTCCGAAAAGAAATAACGTTTGAGGAAGGAGATGAGAAGACATCCTCGCACTGCATGTTTGTATCAGAGATGAGGATCTGTACTAAGAAGAAAACTTAGTCCTGTTTCTACTCCCTTAATCTGGTACTACATTCATGCATGTAGGCACCCTATTTATTGTAATAATTATATCAATGAGTAGATATCAGCACTCTTATTCTAAAATTTGAAGTCAGACTAGTAATTGTGACAGAAAAATCACGGGAGTAGTACACCCTTGAAATCTGTTTTTATTCAGGCTTTATGGCAAGGGGAAACTATCACTTTAAATTACCGAAGACTAAATTTTAAGTTTCTTAATCCCAGTCAGAGCAAGAAGATGATTCCTCCCCTCCATTCTGTAGCTGAATTTGAAAAAAAAAAAAATTGTTGCTAGGTACAGAAATTTTGCCTAGAGGATACACACATCTGTGGCCCTCTAGCTTAAGTCCTGAGAGGAAACTCTGCTACTTGTGATTACCTCATCCTGCCATCTCATCCCTTCTGTAACCCTCAGTTTGCTTCCTGGAGTCCAGAGTCTCTCATGGTTTCTCTCCCCCTCTGATATCCCCCCCTTCATTTTTCCCTCCTTTCCCCTATGGTTCTCTGTGCTATTGCTTGTGTTCCACATATGAGTGAAACCATATGATAATTGTCTTTCTCTCCTTGGCTTATTTCACTTAGCATAATCCCCTCCAGTTCCAACCATGTCAATGCAAATGATAGGTATTCATCCTTTCTGATGGTTGAGTAATATTCCATTGTATATATTAAATTCTACATATAAGTGAAATCATATGGTATTTGACTTTCTCTGATTTATTCTGCCTAGCGGTATATATACTCTAGCTCTAGCTGTATCCATGTGGTGGCAAATAGCAAGATTTTGTTCTTTTTGATGGCTGAATAATATCCCATTGTATCTGTATACCATATCTTCTTTATCCATTCATCAATTTATGGATACTTGGGCTGTTTCCATAATTTGGCTATAGTAGATAATGCTGCTATAAACATGGGGCTTCATGTTTCCCTTTGAATTAGTGATTTGTATTCCTTGTGTAAATACCCAGTAGTGTGATTGCTGGATCTTAGGGTAGTTCTATTTTTAACTTTTTGAGGAACTTCCATACAATTTTCCACAGTGGCTCCATCAGGTTGCATTCCTACCAACAGTGTAAGAGGGTTCCCCTTTCTCCACATCCTCGCCAACACCTGTTGTTTCTCGTGTCATTGATTTTAGCCATTCTGACAAGTGTAAGGTGCTATCTCACTGTAATTTTGATTTGCATTTCCCTGATGATGAATGATGTTGAGCATCTTTCCATGCCTGTTGGCCACCTGTATGTCTTCTTTCAAGAAATCTCTACCCATTTCTTAACTGGATTAATTATTTGGGGGTGTTGAGTTTGATAAGTTCTTTATAGATTTGGGAAATTAACCCTTTATCAGATATGTCATTTGCAAATATCTTCTCCCATTCCATAGGTTGCCTTTTAGTTTTGTTGATTGTTTCCTTCACTGTGCAAAAGCTTTTTATCTTGATGAAGTCCCTCTAGTTTATTTTTGCTTTTGTTTCCCTTGTCTCAGGAGACATGTCTAGTCAGAAGTTGCTATGGCCGATGTCAAAGATGTTAATGCCTGTGTTCTCTTCTAGGATTTTGATGGTTTCCTGTCTCACATTTAGGTCTTTCATCTATATAGAATTTATTTTTGTGTATGGTGTAAGAAAGTGGTCCAGTTTGATTCTTTTGCACATTGCTATCCCGTTTTCTCAACACCATTTGTTGAAGAGACTGTCTTTTTCCTCTTGGATATTCTTTCCTGCTTTGCCAAAGATCAGATGACCACATAGTTGTGGGTTCATTTCTGGATTTTCTATCTGGTCCATTGATCAATGTGTCTGTTTTTGTGTCAATAGCTTTTGATCACTGCAGCTTTGTAATATAACTTGAAGTCCAGAAATGTGATGCCTCCAGCTTTGCTTTTCTTTATCAGGGTGTCTTTGACTATTGGGGTCTTTTGCATTTCCATACAAATTTGAGGATTATTTGTTCTAGCTCTGTGAAAAATGCTATTGGTGTTTTGATAGGGATTACATTAAATGTGTAGATTGTTTTGGGTAGTATAGACGTTAGCAATATTTACTTTCCAATCCATGAGCATGGAATGTTTTTCCATTCCTTTCTGTCATCTTTAATTTCTTTCATAATGTTCTATGATTTTCAGAATATAGATCTGTTACCTCTTTGGTTAGATTTTTCCTAGGTATGTTATTATTTTGGTGCAGTTGTAAATGGGATTATTTTCTTAATTTCTCTTTCTGCTGCTTCAGTATTGGTATATAGAAATCCAAAAGATTTCTGTATGTTTATTTTGTATCCTTTAACTTTACTGAATTCTTTTATCAGTTCTAGCAGCTTTTTCATGGAGTCTTTCAGGTTTTCTGATTATAGTATCATGTCTTGTCCAAATAGTGTTACTTCTTCCTTACCAATTTGGATACCCTTCATTTCTTTTTGTTGTCTGACTGCTGTGGCTAAGACTTCCAGTACTAGTTTGAATAAAAGTGGTGAGAGTGGACATCCTTGTCTTATTCCTGACTTCAGGGGGAAAGTTCTCAGTTTTTCCCCATTGAGAGTGATGTTAGCTGTGTTTTTTTTATGTATGTCCTTTATTATGTTGAGTTATGTTCTGAGGAGGTAAGATTTGAGGAAAAAAAGTTGCAGGTTATATGGCCAACTCCAAGAAGATGTCTGAGGGAAGAGTATTCCACAAGAAGTAAAGACTTTGAGAGGTTAGAACATGCCTGTTATGTAAAAAGAGCAGCCAGGAGACTACATCTGCTTGCTGTAGAGCAAATGAGAAGGAAAGCAGTGAAGGGCAGGTGAGAGATTTAAATAGTGTGTCAAATAAGCAGACCTTATTAGGATTTTGGCTTTTACTTTGACATGGAGAATCACTAAGGTTTTGAACACCATTTCTACATGTGAATTTAATAAGATGAAACATGAGATTTAAAAATACTTATATCCATTGCCCTAGTAATTATATATCATAGAATTTACCCTAAACATATACTCAGATATGAAACAATGATTTAAGTCTAAGAATACCATAACGTATGTGAATTTATTATAATAAACAATTGGAAACAGTTTACTTTTCCAGTAGTAGGATAATGATTAAAGTGTGAATACTCTTCAGGCTTTACAAGATGTGTTTTTTTCTAAAAAATATTTAATAATATGAAAAATGCTTATGGCATAAAATGTGGGAAGAATTGAGTTGAACCTGTGTAAATATGCATTTTTGTTAATAAAATTTGCAATTAATATAAGCATATGAATCAATACACTAAGAGAGGGGAAATATTAGCATGGTAGGAGGGTATATTTCTAGGTGCTGGTATTATGGAACTAAAAAAAAAAATTCTTCCATAAACATATTTACCGATTTATGTTTTTTTATAAATTACCATGCATATTTGAAAGCAATAATAGATCATTCTTTAAAATAAGAAATGGATTGCGAAGCAAATTTTTTTTAATAATACTATTTTTTTATTATATTATGTTAGTCACCATACAGTACATCCCTGATTTTTGATGTAAAGTTCCATGATTCATTAGTTGTGTATAACACCCATTGCACCATGCAATACATGCCCTCCTACTACCCATCACCAGCCTATCCCATTCCCCTACCCCCCTCCCCTCTGAAGGCCTCAGTTTGTTTCTCAGAGTCCATAGTCTCTCATGTTTCATTCCCCCTTCTGATTACCCCCCTTTCTTTATCCCTTTCTTCTACCCATCTTCCTGCTTCTCATGTTCCATAAATGAGTGAAACCATATGATAATTGTCTTTCTCTGTTTATTTCACTTAGCATTATCTCCTTCAGTGCTGTCCATGTTGCAGCAAATGTTGGGAAATCGTTCTTTTTTGATAGCTGAGTAATATTCCATTGTATATATGGACCACAACTTCTTAATCCAGTCATCTGTTGAAGGGCATCTCGGCTCCTTCCACGATTTAGCACCCCAGTGTTCATAGCAGCATTGTCCACAATAGCTAAATAGTGCGAAGCAAATTTTTTAAAAAATGTGTGTCAGGGCACCTGGGTGGCTCAGTCAGTTAAGCATCTGCCTTCTGCTCAGGTCATGATCCTGGGGCCCTGAGATGGAGCCCCACATAGGGCTCCCTGCTCAGCTGGGAGCCTGCTTCTCCCTCTTCTACTCCCCCTGATCATGCTCTCTCTGTCTGTCAAATAAATAAATCAAATCTAAAAAAAAATTTTAAAAATAAGAAAATGTATGTTTGAGAGATCAAACATGATAGAAGCTATTTTAATGATAATGATAGGAAACAGAATTCTTACTATGAGCCAGACCTAGCCTAAATACTTTGTCTTAATTTACTCAATCTGCTTTCTAATCTCCTGGATTAAAATTAACTTTGTGGAGTAGAAGGAGTTGTAGGAATGTTTTTCATTTTATCTATTGAATCAAAAGATGTCAAACACACAGTAAAGATGCCTTGATAGCATTCTGATGGCCAAAATTTTCACCTTTTGTACAGGATTTTAGCCTGTAAGTCTCCCTGATTATAAAATAAAACAAAAACATTCTACCTGTTGATGAACATTTCTATGTTTTGGAGGTTACAAGAAATATTTTTTTTAAAGGTTTTATTTATTTGACAGAGAGCAAGCACAAACAGGGGGAGTGGCTGGCAGGAAAGACAGGCGGAAGGAGAGGGAGAAGCAGGCTCTCCACTGAGCAGGGAGCCTGATGTGGGGCTCAATCCCAGGACCCTGGGATCATGACCTGAGCAGAAGGCAGACACTTAACCAACTAAGCCACCCAGGTGCCATTGAGGTTATAGGAAACATTGACACATTTCATAACTTTTAATCTTTACAATAGTTACATGAAATAGGCATTATTCATCTTTTAATCTTATAAAACCAAGTTTCTGGGTGGTTACATTGCCCAAAACATCTTAGCTAGCAAATGCCAGAAGCAGGACACAACCCAAGATACATCTAACGCTCAATCTTATTTTCTTAACCACTACTGTAAACTCTTAGGGATAAAACTTTAACTGTTAAATTACTAGATTTTCATTAGCATGCTGGGTAATTTGTTCACTGCATTTATCTACTTCATTAAATTCTCAGTCTAGAGATGCCTGGGTGGTTCAGTTGGTTAAGCATCTGCCTTTGGCTCTGTGATGATTCTGGGGTCCTGGGATTGAGCCCCACATAGGGAGCCTGCTTCTCCCCCTGTCTCTGCTGCTCCCCCTGCTTGTGCTCTCTCTCTCTCTCTCTCTGTCAAATAAATAAATAAAATCTTTTTAAAAAATTCTCAGTCTATCTAGGAATTTTTTATGACTATATTATATACTTAGAATAGAATGCTAGAATCCAAAGAGACTTCAGCCATCTTCTCTAACCTTCTATCTCGTTACCAAAATCCCATTTTATTTATTTATTTTAAAATTTTTTAGAGAGGGAAAGAGTGGGTAGGGGCAGAGGGAGAGAATCTTAAGCAGGCTCCACACCCAGCGTGAGCCAGCCACAGGACTCAATTTCACAGCCCTGAGATCATGACCTAAACCTAAATCAAGAGGCAGATGCTTAACCAACTGAGCCACCCAGGTGCCCCTACCAAAATCCCATTTAAAGATTTATTTATTTATTTGAGAGAGAGAAAGAAAGAGCGAGAGAGAGAAAGCAGGAGTGGAAGGGGAAGGGGCAGAGGGAAAGGGAGAGAGAATCTCAAGCTGACTCTGCGCTCAGCATGGAGCCCAACTTGAGGCTCAATCTCATGACCCTGAGACCATAACCTGAGCCAATACCAAAAGTTGGACACTTAACCAATTGTATCCCCCAGATGCCCCCCCAAATCCCATTTTAATGTGTGATATATCTGGCTAACATCTCTTGTTAGCAGTAACCTGACTGTAATTCTTACTTGGATGAAACTGTTTCCACAGCATTTTTCGAAGATTGTTCTATGGTTTCAAAGGATCCTTCTCAGCTTTAGTAAATTTAATGTGAGCTTAGGCTCTAATATCTTTGCCTTTAGAAGGAACAATAATATCCTTAGTAGCAGATTTAGTTTAGTAATTGAGTATAATGAGTTCATATATAAATACATATTCAATATTTAGACACACATATGCACAATTTGTCCTCATTCATTTAGTAGCAATTATTTATTGAACACCTGTTACATGTGAGGCAATGCTCTAAATGTTAATGGTACAGTAGTGAACAAAACAGATGACATCCCTTACGTTCAGACTTTAGGGGGGATGTGTACCAGAAATAGTCAAGAAAACTTTTGGAATGGAAGAGAATGAAGACTACACAGCTGATATTAAGACTAGAGCTGAAGTAATTGCTTTAAAACTATTAAGTTCATTAATTTAAGTGACACTAAGTTTATTGCAGAGCTGGCTGAGGCCTTAGAAATATGCATTGTGTTATTTTGTAAAATTTTGGAGTTGAAAAGAACAGTAAACATGACTTATGCTCAAACTTCCTGATCATGGATAGGATTCCTTTCTTTAACTTCCCCCATTGATCCAAGTTCTGCCTACTAGAATATAGAACAAGAAAATATGACATAAGAAAGGAATTTTCATCATTATAATGCTTTGCAATACATACAAGCATTCCCATTTTATAAATAAAAAAGTCGATGCTTAAAGATATAAATTGCCAGCCTAAAACATACAGTTTTTAAGTGTAAGATCTGAGGTTAGATAGAACACAGGTTTGTTTGCTTTGAAACCTGGGCTTCTAAACACTGTGCTCTTTGCCTCATCAAGTCCTTCCAACTCAACAAGCTTAGCATTTCATGCAAAGATTATACTAATTGATTTGGAAGATAAAGCAGTGTGTCTTTACTTTAGAGAAGTGCTATGGGGGTACAGCTAAGGACATAATTAATGAGAAATATAGGAAATTAGAGATGATTTCACAAAGAATTTTTGAGTTGGCATTAAGGATAAATAGAATGCTGATAGATATGGTAAAGCCATATCTCCTCTGGCATTATCATGAAATAAACAAGTTGACTTCCCAACCCGCAAGAGCTTTCTATTACACCAAATCTACTCTTCCCAAGCTTAGAGTAGACCAAAGATGACCAAAAAGTTTTTGTTTTTTTTTTTCTTTTAGGAGCAGCTTTCAACCAATGACAAATGGGAGTTGGCATAGAAATATCCCAGTTCCTTTATCCTCAGGCAGGTTAACTATGAGGCACAAGTTCCACACAGACTCCTAGAGTTTTCAACAGAATTAAAGAATTAAACGCAGTAGCCCAGAGGGATAATATGATTTAGTGTACTCTTTATTGTTTTCTTTTCCTTCCTTGTTTTCTCCACTCCTTTATTGGTGTTTACTGGTATTATTAACCTACTAAGCTACTTGCATTTGGATTGACTCAAGATCTGCTTCTGAAAAACCCAAACGCTCCTCCTTCACCATTCTTAACCTGCACATCAGAATGGGTAGTTCTTAAGAGCCGTAGAGGCCACTGTGAGTCTAGTAAATTTAGAAAAGCTAACTCAGAGTAGTTGTCAGGATTTGCCCTGAAACAAACTGTGAATTTCAACCTTGGCGTATGTGGGGTTGTAATGCTCTCAAGATTGAAAGGCTATCCTTGTCTTCTACCTTCCAAATATTATATTAATGCCTTTATTGACCCCTAACACCAAATCTCTGAAAGCATGTTAGGTGATGTTGAGTTGATAACAGGAAATTCAGCATAGTTTTAACCTGAACGTTATTGCATTATTTCTCTATACAGATGCTCCCTACTTGCCACTGTTTTCTGTTCATATCAGCACTAACCATAGTGAGATTTCTCACCTTTTCTCTCTGCCAATAAAAATCCTACCCAATCTTCAAAGTGCAGCTTTTGTCATTCCCTTGCAATGATGTTGGGGGCCTGGAGGAGATTTGGATAAAGATCAGCAGCTTTTATTGAGAATTAACACAGGGAAGTGGAAAAAGTAAGAAAAAATTAATGACCTAAGGAATAAAAAAAGCGGTAAAGAATTAGGATATTTATTCAAATCCATATGGCTAACTACTGATTTTCCAAATTATTTTGGAAATCTTCCATTAAGGAATTAGATTTTCTGACAAGATTGCCAACACATAATGTTCCTAGTCTTTCTGACCCCTAGGGAGAGTTACCACTTTCAAAGTGTTATCCTATAACCTTCATCAGTAAAATGGGAGCAGATTGTACAGCTAGAAAAGTTTTAACCTAATTTAAATTTGGAGCCGAATGTTGGTCTGATGATCTTCTTTAAAGACACAAAAAAAACCCAAAATTACTTTGCAAACAATATTTTCTTCTTTCTGTTTTCTTCATGTTTATAATCACGGCATCTGATTTCCCCAAGTTTTATTTCTCTGGAATAAGCAAATTCAGTCTTTAGATATGTATATTTGTGTGTCTAGTGTTTGTGTGTGCCCCTGTCTATTCCGAAGGAAGAAAATACTTGGAATCATTTTTTGGATATGTCTTTCTGATCACTGATGAATTGTTACAGTAATTACACCTGAAATTTACTACAATATATAAGGATCTGTCTCAAATTTGTATATGCATATTCTCATTTAATCCTGACAAATCTGTGTGTGTACTTTTATTATCACCACTTTTTTAAAAAGGTAAATAAGTTAAATATCCTAAGAGCACAAACTATTAAGAACTAGTCAGAAGTTGAATCTAAGACTATTACCTTCCTGCTTGTAACCAGTAAAATATTCTGCCTCTAGAAAGTACTTAGTTTTGGTTAAAAGCTTATAGTACAATTTAAGAGTACTGCCTTATATCATAGGCACAGATTCTATGGTCCCAGAAATTACAGTTTGCTCCATTGCCTTATTTGACTCTGTATATCAGCCTCCTGATCATAGGTAGTAAACACCAGGCTTTGGTTAAATTCTCCAGATGGGATTTTCTCTGTGGAATCTAGACCTCCATTTTTTTTTTTTTGGAAAAATATATTGAAATTGATGGATATAATTGGGATCAATATTTCATAATTTTTATTGAAAAGGCCACTATATCACTAATTCTATCTCTTGTCTTTGAAGAGATTTGAGGACTGCTACAACAGTAGGTGGAACACAGTCAAAATCATAACTTTAAACTTTCCTGTATTAAATAGACAAGTGATTGGAAATAAAGAACAGCTCCCTCAAATCCTTCAGTTTGCTTCCCTGACATACTATGACTTCTCCATAATCAAATTTTACTGAGCAAGAATAAAATAGCCCTTCAAGAACACAATTAAATAGGACCTATTTTGTGTTGCTGGATTTGGTAATTATATACATAAGAATGTCCTCTATGTGTTATAGAAACATATGATCTTTAAAGTCCCAGGGCAAGGTAGAGAAAGTGTTTGGAAACCAAAAGCTAAGGAAAATATTTCACTGCAGTGATCACATGATAAGTCATAGCTTAGCATGGACTGTGTCCCAACTGTCATCTGCCCTCTATAAGGTGATTTTTTTTTCAGAGTCCCAATTCATAAAGTGTCTTTCTGCTCCTTCTATTTAGAACAGATTCTGTTTAAGAAACACTTCTGCCCTATTTGTGAGTCTGGGCAGTACAGATTACCAAAAAAAAAAAAAAAAGAAAGAAAAAAAGAGAAGAAAAAAAGAAGGAAGGGAGGGATGGAGGGAGGGAGGAGGGAGGAAGGAAAAAAAGAAAAAAACAAGAATACACATGAACAGGTCATGTGGCAATTAAACCTTGGTTGCACTGACTACAGGTAATATATAAATTAATGAAGTGGGATTGGTCTAATTGCAGCAGAAGAGAAATGCCAGCTGTTAGGCGAACCAAGAGCTGTTTTATCAGTGATTACTCTAAATAAGAGGTAATTTAATTATTTGAATAGAGCAATAACTGAGACTAAGTTTTATTACACTCAGTGAAGATGTGATAAGGATGAGCTGTCATAATAAATTTTTCAGTGTTCATTTCTGAAGGATTTCTAAGTACTCCTGAGTCTAATGGAATCAGAAGGAAAATACCTGTTGAGAAAACAAGTCTTAGAATACAGTTCAGAATAATCACTTAATGCTCTTGATTAGAAATGGGTACCAGAATAAATGTACAATGACCATTTAAGAGGAGGAAGAGGCAAGAATGATAAAAAAAATTGAATTATTCTTCACCCACACTGGATTTTTAGAATTGAAAACACTTTGCTAAACCAAACATATATTTTTTTTAGTTGCCTGGATTCTGGTTTTCAATTTCCTAGTCCTTTCGGAGGATGATACTGATGTGACCAGTCTCATCTTTGCTCAACAAGCTCTTTGAATTGCTTTAGCACATTTTTAAAATTTATAAAAACCAGAACTTTAATAACGTGAAAGAAAGATCTTCTATCATAAATTATTATCCTTAAAGGAGACAACATATTCTCCTTTTGCCAAAATATCTTCCCTCACTTTGGATTGCTGGAAATTTCCCAAGCATCTTGGGGTGTTTCTTATATTCTTACATGCCTGGAATACCTTCCTTGTCTTGTCAGAGCATAAAGAACCATGAGAGACGATCTGAAGTCAGACTCCCTTGTTTCAAATCCCAGTGCTACCATTTCCTCGTTGTATGATATTTAGCAAATTGCCTAACTCTCTAAATTTTAATGTGCTCATCTATAAACTTAGAGTATTACTAATAGCTACTCATAGAGCTGTTGAAAGATTAAATAAGATAACCCATGTGGAGGATTTAGCTAAATGCCTAGCTATAGCATACAAAGAATGATAGCAATTCCTATAATATTACCATTATTCATATAAAAATTATGTCCAGGCTCTTTGAGCAAGACAAACCGTTTTAAGCTTTTACTCATAGGTTCTCTTGATATGTTGAAGAACTAATGAATATTAAAACTAATGTTTGGAAACTAAAGTCAAAAGCAAAACAGTGTCAAATAATTCTTTAAAATCACCTAAAGATTCAATGTGGAAAGCTTCTAGAAATATAAAGAGCACAGGGATGCTTCATTTTGGTGAGTTGCTTAAGACTATCAATTCTTTTTTGTAGTTGTTGGTTTTTCTTTTTAAGTTTTTTAAATTTTTATTTAAATTCCAGTTCACTTAGTGAACATACAGTATAATATTAGTTTCAAGTGTACAATATAGTGATTCAACACTTCCGTGCAATACCCAGTGTTTATCACAGCAAGTTCCCTCCTTAATTCCCATGACCGGTTTTACCCATGCCTCTACCAACCTCATCTTTGGTAACCATCAGTTCTCTATAGTTCAGAGTCTGTTTCTTGGTTTGCTTCCATCTTTCTTTTTTTCCTCTTTGCTCATTTGTTTTGTTTCTTAAATTCCACACCTGAGGGAAATCATATCGTATTTTTCTTTCTCTAACAATTCTTATATCCACCCATGGTCATGTATCAAAATGCAATGACAATATTTTGTTACTATTTTATTTAAAAAGGTTGATTTTAGTCTCAGAATCTCAAAAGCAAAACAACTCTTTCTACCTAAGCCTTTTTAGAATTCATTTCCATAAAGGGCTATTATCATTAAAAGTTGTTTTCTAACTCTAGTTAATAACTATGGTGATTTACTTTCGGAGAAGACTACTTACTAGCTACTGGTACTGCTTATTAGCTGTGTGACTCCAGACAACTTACTTAGCTTCTCTGAATTTGTTTCCTTATCTACAAAACGTATAGAATGATCTTAATATTTTTCTAGCCTGGTACCTATGATAATTTATAATATACATAGTGTGTCTTGTATACATTTATGAATTTATACCATATGTAGTTAGTATACAACATGAGTAGTTAATGATGTTAGCTCCACCCCACAGAAAAACATAAATATGAATATCTATAGAAACATATTTATACCATGATACCTATATCAAAATATCTATATCAAGGTGTCTATTTTTATATTATTTTTCTAAAATCAGCACAGAAGCCTTATTCTGAATAAAACTGAAACTATTCCAGTTAAAATAAAAATGTATACTTAGGAAATATATACTGTGTGCAAGGCACTAAGCAAGATTTTATTGAGGATGCAAGAAAGCATATCATTGTTCTTAAAAATTTACAGTTGAGTTAAAAAGATGAGGTTTTTCCATCTCAAGAGTTATGTGATAATATGGCAATAATTACAAATGCTTTTCCTGTGCAGTGTGGCATTATTTGACTAATAGGTCAATGGATGCAGAATTTTCATCTGGGAAGGTCTTTACCTTCCCCTGAGAAGCCACAGAGTTAATCATGGTTTAACCCTTTGGAGACTTTCCATAATTTTCAGGGTAAAGTCTGTATTTCATTCAACAAGATTTGCAAACTCTTCTAGATCTGCCTCTTTTCTCCACTCTATCTTCCTTCCTGTTACTATATGATCCAGTCACATATCACTTTTTTTGTAGTTCTTTGATTATAACAAACTCTTTATCAAAACTCAGGTCTTCTGTCATATTGTTTCCTCTAGTTGGAAAGCTTTCTCTCCGACCTCACCTTCCCCATGCCTGTTTATCCTTCCAGACACAGCTCAGGCATCATTTTCTATCAAAGTGAGTTTAGTATGTCTCCTTTACACACCAGTCACATTCTGTTTGTCCTTCATTCACCACAGTGTTCTATTTTTTAAATTATATATATGTTTTTATTTTTTAAGTTTCTATTTAAATTCTAGTTAACATAGAGCGTAATATTAGTTTCAGTATAGAATTTAATGATTCATCACTTAAATACAACACTTAGTGCTCATCACAGCTAGTGTCCTCCTTAATACCCATCACCCAATTACCCTATCCCCCTGTCAACCTCCCCTCCAGCCACTTTCAGTTTGTTCTCTATAGTTGAGAGTCTGTTTTCTAGTTTGCCTCTTTTATTTCCCCCAGATTTATATATTTTGTTTCTTAAATTCCACATATGAGTGAAATCAAATGATTTTTTTCTTTCTCTGACATTTCATTTAGCATAATACTCTAGCTCCATCCATGTCATTGCAAATGGCAAGATTACATTCTTTTTGATGGCTGAGTAATATTCCATTACACACACACACACACACACACACACACACACACACACACACACCACATCTTCTTTACCCATTCATCAGTCAATGGGCATTTGGGCTCTTTCCATTATTTGGCTATTGTTGATAATGTTTCTATAACATTGGAGTGCATGTAACCCTACAAATTGGTACTTTTATATCCTTTGAGTAAAGACCTAGTAGTACAATTGATGGATCATGGGTAGTTCTATTTTTAACTTTTTGAGGAACTTCCATACTCTTTTCCAGAATGGCTCTACCAGGTTGCATTCCCACCAACAGCGTATGAGGGTTCCCCTTTCTCCACATCCTCACCAACACCTGTTGTTTCTTGTGTCATTGATTTTAGCCATTCTGACTAGTGTAAGGTGCTATCTCACTGTAGTTTTGATTTGCATTTCTCTGATGATGAGTGATGTTGAGCAT
The DNA here is from genome assembly GCF_017311325.1 of Ursus maritimus. Lineage (NCBI taxonomy): Eukaryota > Metazoa > Chordata > Mammalia > Carnivora > Ursidae > Ursus > Ursus maritimus. The sequence goes on from NW_024424786.1 coordinate 15,698,113, forward strand.
CTTTCCATGCCTATTAGCCACCTGTATGTCTTCTTTCAAGAAATGTCTATTCATGTCCTCTGCTCATTTCTTAACTGGATTAATTGTTTGGGGGGTGTTGAGTTTGATAAGTTCTTTATAGATTTGGGAAATTAACCCTTTATCAGATATGTCATTCACAAATATCTTATCCCATTCCATAGGTTCCCTTTTGGTTTTGTTGATTGTTTCCTTCACTGTGCAAAAGCTTTTTATCTTGATGAAGTCCCTCTAGTTTATTTTTGCTTTTGTTTTCCTTGTCTCAGGAGACATGTCTAGTCAGAAGTTGCTATGGCCAATGTCAAAGAAGTTAATGCCTGTGTTCTCTTCTAGGATTTTGATGGTTTCCTGTCTCACATTTAGGTCTTTCATCCATATTGAATTTATTTTTGTGTATGGTGTAAGAAAGTGGTCCAGTTTGATTCTTTTGCACGTTGCTATCCCGTTTTCTCAACACCATTTGTTGAAGAGACTGTCTTTTTCCTCTTGGATATTCTTTCCTGCTTTGCCAAAGATCAGTTAACCACATAGTTGTGGGTTCATTTCTGGATTTTCTATCTGGTACATTGATCAATGTGTCTGTTTTTGTGTCAATAGCGTACTGTCTTGATCACTGCAGCTTTGTAATATAACTTGAAGTCCAGAAATGTGATGCCTCCAGCTTTGCTTTTCTTTTTCAGGGTTTCCTTGACTATTGGAGTCTTTTGCATTTCCATACAAATTTGAGGATTATTTGTTCTAGCTCTGCGAAAAATGCTATTGGTGTTTTGATAGGGATTACATTAAATGTGTAGATTGTTTTGGGTAGTATAGACATGTTAGCAATATTTATCTTTCCAATTCATGAGCATGGAATGTTTTTCCATTTCTTTCTGTCATCTTTAATTCTTTGATAAGTGTTCTATGGTTTTCAGAGTACAGATGTTTTACCTCTTTGGTTAGGTTTATTCCTAGGTGTCTTAGGGTTTTTGGTGCAACTACAGTTATTCTACTGTAGACTGCTTTCATCCTCTCTTTGTCAGTAGAATATGAGCTTGAAAGTGAAGGTCCTGTTCTTTTCTGCATCTGTGTGCTGTACACTGTGCTATGTACATAGTAAGAGTATAAGTGAATGTTAATGTTTAATGGATTTTTTTTCTCAAAAAAGAGTAGTACTTTGAGCTTTGTATCCTGTAAGACAATGGCGTATGCCTATTAGCTAATAGGATGAAAAAGACTCTGATAACAAGGAGGACCCCATGGAGAAGAATTACAATGGTAAAAAATCACAGTGGCTATAAAGTATAAATTACCTATATCCTAATGAAGTCAGTAGATACATGTATTTTATGCTATACAGATAAAATTTTGCACAGTTAGTCCTAAAATTCAATTAAAAGTTTTCAGAAGACTTGATTGTTATATTTTGGTAACAAAGCTCTTTGGGTGTAAATAATGATGGTTAACCTAAATCGTTAATACTGAAACTCAGTATTAAAAATCTTCACATGATTGCCGTGCCCATGGAATACAAAGGAATGTTCTGGGCAATTGTGTTTCTTGATTGACCAGTGGTTTTGATGATAATCCCTTTTATTTTTTCAGGGCTCTACTATAAATCAACTGCCCTTAATATTGGCAAGAAGATTATGGAATAATTTTTATTTTTCACAGATATTTCCCATAATAAGGATTATATCTATTTCATATCTGGAATTGTATTAATGGTCACATTAATTACATTTTGTTTTTGTTTCTACCATGTAGAGTATCTTTGTAAAATGAGAAAATTATAACAATTGAAAGCTGGAAAATAACTTTAAAATCTTTTTACATTCTTGTATTAAGCTTATTTCCTACTTTATGAAGAAGAATACATTTTGCCATCTGAAATAAGTAAGTCCTATGTCCTTCAGAAATACTCAAATTCATGAATACCAGTATAACTCCTTTTGAAACAGAGTTTTAAAATCATTTTCAGACACCCTAAATACTCAGCAATGCATGTCTAAATGACAAAAATGGCTATTGAGAATCAGATGTAGACAGCAGCTTTAACCTGTGGCATCCACTTAGTACTGATTCAAATTTGTGACACCAAGATTACAAACAGCTAAGAGTCATGGATCATTGGGTATTTTTTGGATGGCCCACACTATAAAGAATAAATTTATAAAAGTCAATCCAGTGAAGATATATAACACTTTATTTGACATTTACAAGCCTTTCACTGCTCTAGGGCTTTGACTCTGAGTCTGATTTCTAGTTATGTGAAGGTATAATAGTTCAAATCAAAGGTATATGGAGTGAAAGTCATAAATTGGTAAGCAGATAGTTAGGGATCCAAGAGCAAGATCTTTCTCTTTTAACAAGCCCATTATACCAGTTTCTTTTCTTTTCTTTCCTTTCCTTTTTTTTTTTTTTTTTGATTATTACCTTTCTGTCCTAAAAACAAAGTACAAATGAAAATTTCGCAGTATTTCTACCTCATTTCCTCTAGCATTCTAATAGGGTTCCCTAGAGTAAGATATTGAAGGCTGAGACCAGTCTGGCTAAGAGAATCTTATTTATCTAAATATGTAGTTCTCCACACATCGAGAAAATATATAAAGCTTCTTCTTAAAAAAAAAAAAAAGAAAGAAATTGCATTTCTGAGTTGCTAAAATTTAACAGTTTTTTAAAGATTTTATTTATTTGAGAGAAAGAGAGAGAAAGCATGCGCAGGGACAGGGGCAGAGGGATAAGCAGACTCCCTGCTGAGCAGAAAGCCCTACACAGGGCTCCGTCTCAGGACCCTGAGATTATGACCTGAGCTGAAGTCAGACACTTAACCGACTGAGCCACCCAGGCACCCCTAGACAATGTCTATAGCATCACCAGTATTTTTACAGTTTTTACCATTGCTTTCCTCTAGTCTCTCATTCATATTGCAAACAAAGACACAGATGCCTCCTAAGAGAATCTGTTCTGTGGTCTGGACCCTGTTTACCTCTCTGACTGAATCTTCCATGGAACAATGAGATCTCTAAGCAGTTTCTTCACACCTCTTTCTTACTGTCCTTTTTGTAGATATCATCTTTCCTTTTTCCCATCTGAGCTCATTCTCCGTTTCCTCAGGAAAACTTTGCCTACTATCATTGAAGTAGGTAAAAGCCCCTATTAGAATTTTTTTCACAGCCATATGTTTCTTTTTCACAACCTTTATCACAATTGTAAGCTTATTTTCTTTGTGTAATTATTGATTTGTTCATGCTCTGCACAGGACAGTAAGCTATATGTATTGCTACTCTCTGTTTTACTTGACATTATATCCCAGCATCTAGCAGTGTGTCAAGGACAAAGTAGCTGCTTAATAAATTTTGGTGGACTGTTATAAGGATTTATAAAGACTAAGAATATATATGTTTCATATTATATAATTCAGTGATGGCTAGTAAAGATAAATGAATATGAGGTCACATGGCTGAATTGGTAATTAATAGAGAAAATTGAAAAATTGGAAGTCTTTTCACACGGGTTGTTTGAGCTCTTCTTAACTGAAAGGAAATTGATAGGTAAGGAAATGTTTAAAAAATGGTTACATGCTAGGAATCATAAAACGTAATTTAATTTTGTCACCTTATAATTAATAGATTTTTGTCTAAGGTGCTGTTTGATTTATAACCTTAAGGATACTGTCTTAGTCAGTTTGGGCTGCTCTTACAAGTTGGTGGCTCAAACATGAAACATTTTTCTCACAGTTCTGGATGCTGGAGTTCAAGATCAAGGCACCATCAGATCAGGTATCTGGTGAGATTTCTTTTTTCCAGTTTGCAAGTAGTCTGTCTTCTCATTGTATCCTCCTGCGTGGGAGAGAGAGTGAGAGAGAGAGATCATATCTCTCATGTCCCTTCATACAAGGGCACTAATGCCATTTGTGAGGGCTCTACCCTTATGGTCTAATTACCTTCCAAAAGCCCTACCTTCAAAACCATGACAGTGGGGACTTAGGCTTCAACATATGAATTTTGGAGGGAAACAGGCATTCAGTACACAGCTGATACAGTATTTTTGTTATGGAAAACAACATTTGTTGTGTTTATTAAAAAATGCTAGTTGTTTACTTAGAGATATAAGCCATATCAGTCATAGGAGGATGATTTTTCCATCTATGTTAGTGACAATTAATTCAGAGAACATAACTGATCCAGTTCTAATTAACTGGTGAAAAAGGACTGTGAAGTTCCTTACTTTATTAAAATGAGGAAATAACTGGAGGGGTATCTGATCCTTATAAGATATATTTGCAAATAGAGTCAATTTTAAAATAAACCACACATTCTAAATAGTGTCAATATGGTGACATATAATAAAAATTCTGTTAAATAACTTTCGTATTTCTGGTTTAATCAAAGTTAAATTAGATTCTTTATTTCAGTGTCTCAGAATCTTTAATATAATAATCTTCATTGTGAATCTTAAGGATAGTACAAACGGTATTTAATAAATTCATCTGGATTTTTTTTTTTTTTTTTACAAGCAGCTCCCAAAGAATATACAGGGGAAAGCTGATAGTGGAATACTTTCCATTTCTGTGATGTTACATGTTATGTCTTAGATGTATACTATAATGAATATGTCTAGACAAGAGAAAAGAAAAGGCATAAACTGTTTTAAAAATAAAGAGAGGATATCAGGCTTAAATAATTGGGGAAAGTCTTTCAGATATAGAACTAAGATAGAAAATGGCACACTCAGCACTTTGTAATCCCCCACTCAACTATGAATTTGAGATGTTATTTCTTCATGTAAAGTATACACATAAACAGATATAACTAACCCCAGCACTTGTTAAATATGCTAATGATGTTTTCAGGATTGTGTGTATAATCCAAATATTTATTTCATTGCACAGTTGCACACTGTCTGGCTAACTTCAATAGACAATTTAAAAATTTAAATTCAAAAGTAGTTCAGTGGAATTTTCTTTTCATGGCCCCCTAACTTAAGCATCAAATTACATTAATTATTTAAGATATTTTGTCAAAAAATATGGCCAGGTTTAATTCATATTAAACCTGGGTGACTGATATTTAATTTATTTGGCAAAATAAATTTGAAAGAACACATATATTATATTCTTTCATTATGTTCTTGTCATTGTTATTGGTATGAATGTTCTGACCTTTGAAAATGATGAACAATTTAGAAATTAAATATTTAAAAAAGTATTAAACTGTGATTGAGGATACTAAAGAGTTGTTTTGATATTATTTACTTTTGGAATTTGTTACCAGTTGTTACCAATTTCATCTAGACTGTCTCTGGTTAAAAATAAATAAATAAACTCTAAAGTAGCTGTAAGGCAAACATATGAGCACTTGTATTAGAAATTCAAATATGGAGTCTTAAGACTCTTTGTCAATCTAACACCATGGCGTAATAGCAAACCAGATTCTGAACTATGAATTGTAATATCTGGTCAGATGTCAAAGGTCAGGATTTTTATCCACTACATTCTTTTACCTCTAATTTCTATTTACCAAATGTGTACATGCAGAAGGTAAATGCTTGAATTACCTTCTGGGTGACTGATATTTTTATTTAAGGATTTATAGTACTTTTGATATGTAAACATATAAAGAACTAACAAATAATGCAGGTGTTTAAATATAGAATATTCAACATGATGACATCACAGAAGAAATGTTATATGTGGATTTCAAGGAAAAAGGCAAAACGTTATTTTAGTTGGGTCTTAACACATGAGTAGGTCTTCACAGGAGGGAAAAAGGGGGGTTGTAGTGGTAGAGGGGGACTTGGGGAACCATAGGATTGCCAGATTAGACAAGGAAGAATATAGGATGACTTTGGGAGTACTTTATTTTATTTTGTATTCCAGATTGAATGAAAATAGTATACCTATATGATTTATTGATATTAACTTACATTAATAGAGGATAGTGTTGTGTCAATATAATATTGAAGTTATAATGGTGTGGAATATCAAGGTGCTACTTAGAGTGAATGGCAGTCAGTGAGGCTCAAAGTATGTGAATTAAAAAAATGGTGTGGAACAACAATTACAGAGAATGGCAATGATTACTGACTTGTACCTACTAAAAGAATCTCCTCAAGGCTTTGAATTTTCAGTGAATTAGAAACTGTCTTTATTTATTATTTCAAATATCCTTGATACAGTGTAAGCACATATACAGATATAGTTTTAACTATATAAATGCTTCTTATATATTTTCTTATATACTATATATACCTAATTTTATTTTATTATAAAATTAATGTATATGTTAAGTATACAATATATAAACATAAAAGAAAAATACAGGTGCCTGGGTGGCTCAGTCAGTTAAGTGTCTGCCTTTGGCTCAGGTCATGATCCCAGAGTCCCGGGATCTAGCCTGAGTTGGGCTCCCTGCTCCGTGGGGAGTCTGCTTCTCCCTCTGCTTCTCCCTTTGTCCCACACCCCACTCATGCTCTCTCTCTCAAATAAATATTTTTTTAAAAAAAGGAAAAAACAATCATATCAACACAGAAATAACATTTTGTTGCCACATATTATATGAATATATAGATCTATAGATATATGCATATATAGCTATATATAGTAAAGATTTGTATACTACTCTTGCACTTAATATTACAGGAAAGCATTTTATTTAATTAATATGAAAATACATTTTCAGGGGCACCTGGGTAGCGCAGTCGTTAAGCATCTGCCTGCAGCTCAGGGCGTGATCCTGGCATTCTGGGATCGAGCCCCACATCAGGCTCCTCCGCTATGAGCCTGCTTCTTCCTCTCCCACTCCACCTGCTTGTGTTCCCTCTCTCGCTGGCTGTCTCTGTCAAATAAATTTAAAAAAGAAAATCTTTAAAAAAAAAAAAAGAAAATACATTTTCAGTGGCTACATAATATTGTTTGTATTGATAATTACTGAAGCAATTCCCAATTATTTAAGATTTAGAATTCTTTTCAACTGTGCACTGTTAAAATAACATTGCAGTAAAATAATCCTTTAACAGAATTACCATTAACATTTTTGATGTTTTTACAATGAACTCCAAAAAGCATAATTAATTAATTAAAGCATATGCATCTTTTAGATCTCTAGATTTGTTTTGACAAATTGCTTTCTAGAAAAGTTTTATAAATTAACTTCAGGAGTATTTGCTTCAACATAAATTCACAAATACTCAATGGTTTTAAAAATTACTAACTAGTCCAGAAGCACCTGCGTGGTTTAGTTGGTTAAGCATCTGCCTTCAGCTCTGGTCATGATCCCAGGGTCCTGGGATGGAGCTCCCATTGGGCTCCCTGCTAAGTGGGCAGCCTGCTTCTTCCTCTCCCTCTGCCCCTCCCCCAGGCATGCTCACTCTCTCTCAAATAAATAAATAATCCTTAAAAATGTTAGTAACTGTTCTTGAAATTTGCATTTCTTTGTTTACTAGGAGGAGGAAGCATAGGTGTTCCTAATTCAATGAGTTATCTGCTTATGTCTTACCCCAGTTTTCCATTAGGCTATTAACTTTTATTTTCTTAATAACTTAGAACAACTATTAATATATTAAATTTTTTTACTCGTGGTCATATCTCTTGAAATATATTTCTAATTTTGTTATTTGTTTTTTGTGATAATAAGGAGTATGTTATATAGTAACTTGAAAGTTTCGTGTAGTCAAATGTATCACTATTTTGCTATTTCCTCATTGCTTGTTTGCACGGAATAGATTTCTCTAGCCAAAAAGTAGATGGATATTCATTTAAAATTTCTAGTGTTATGATAAGTGAAATAAGCCAAGCAGAGAAAGACAATTATCATATGGTTTCACTCATATGTGGAACATAAAGAATATCATGGAGGACCACAGGGGAAGGGAGGGAAGTATGAATGGGAAGAAACCAGAGAGGGAGACAAACCATGAGAGACTGTGGAACTCTGCTACCAAACTGAGGGTTACAGAAGAGAGGGAGTGGGGATATGGGGTAACCGGGTGATGGGTATTAAGGGGGGCATGTGTGGTGATGAGCACTGGGTGTTATATGCAACTAATGAATCATTGAACACTACATCAAGAACTAATGATGTACTATACGTTGGCTAATCAAACATAATTAAAAAAAAGTGATGTACACACACACACACACACACAATGGAATGTTATTCAGCCATAAAAAAAAATGAAATCTTGCCATTTGAAATAACATGGATAAATCTAGAGGCTATAATGCTATGTGAAATAAGTTGGTCAGAGAAAGACAAGGACCATATAATTTCACCCATATGTGGAATTTAAGAAACAAAGCAAACAAATTAAAAAGAGACAAACTAAGAGACTCAATTCTAAGAGAACAAACTGATGGTTTCAGGGGATGGGGGAGGAGATGGGTAAAATAGATGGAGGGGATTAAGACAATGCTTATTTTGATGAGCACTGAGTAATGTATGGAATTGTTTAATCACTGTACTATATACCTGATAATATAACACTGTATGTTAATCATACTTGAATTTAAAATTATTTTTAAAATTAAAAAAAATAAGTCAACTAGGAAAAAATAAAATTTCTGATGTTTTATTTCATTTTTTCTTTTTTTAATTCTGAATCCTTTAAAATTTGTTTTGGTGCAAAATCTGAGGTAAGGATATTATATTCTAATAATTTAGGATAGCCAAACTTCCCACCTCAATTTATTGAATGACAAGATTATCCCAAATACAAGTTTGCAGTGTATTATTTTGTAATATATCAAGTTGATAGAGATATAAACATTGGTATATAATCTGTTTTGGCACCATCTGTTCTGTTACTTTCATCTTACTGTTCACTCTTGAACCAATTCCACATTTAATGAGGCTGTTTAATTTGTATAGTGTCAGGGCCACCACCCTCAACCTCTTTCTTTAATACCATTATGCCTAAATGTCCAAAATAATTTCACTGATGTTTTTTTTTCAAGACAAACTTATAGTTTTGTCAACTCCTTTTGTGAAGGGAATTTTATTAAGATCATGTCAAGACTATAAATCAATCTGGTAAGAACTAAGAATTTTGAAACAATGTCCTCTTCAAAAAACATAATTATAACACTAACATTTATCGGATGTTATTATTTACTGTTATTCGAAGGCATATCCACTTACTAACTCATTTAAAATCAAATGTACTCACTTCTTTGGTGATTTGATTGAATTCCAAGGGTTTGAATGTACTTTTCAATGAGAACATTCACATTTGCTTTTCCAGTTAGGAGCACCCTCCGAACTCTATAAAATATGTATCACCTTCCTACTCAACACCTCTTCTTGGTGTTTAATGGCATTTCAAACATGACATATCCAAAACTGGACTTCAACGCTGCCTTCTCTTTTTCAGTTAATGGCTTCATTTAAAAATATTGCAGTCCCAATTGAGTCTTCTCTTCATTTCATATTGTATATATAAACTATCATGTGCTCTTACTTTTATAATATATCCTAAAATATATCCGTCAATATCTCTACTTTGAAAATATATCCAAAATCTAAATATTCTGGATGTTTTTGTACTGAATGTATTTCTCAGTACATCCATTGCTACCACATTGGTCCAACCCATCTCTCACCTGAATTGCAGTAATAGCCTCCGTAGGGTTATCATCACTCTGACCATTGCTCCACTTGGATAGCTTTCCAACAGAGTAGGATCATTTTAATAGGTGGCTCAGGTAATGTCACCTCTGAGGGAAAAACCTCTTACGGCCCCCATCTGCTCACAGTAAAGTCACAGTCTTTACAGTAACCTAAAAGGCTATCCTTGCCTTCCAGTTTACTTATTTAGTTTTCCTATGGTTTATTTTCTGTTTGCCTCTTGAGAATGTATGATCCCCAAAGCTGGGGATCTTTGTCCGTTTTGTTCATGGGATATCAAAGCACCCAGAATAGTATATTTTTGACACAAAACGGTTGCTCAATATCCTTCATTAGTGTATAAAATGGTAATGCAATCCAAATAAGGTGTATATTATTATTGTTTCTACATTTCATATGAGAAAAACAAGTCCTAGCAAAATAAATACTCCCAAGATACTTAGAGTCAATTGTCAGAGACACAGGTGCTGCTTCTGGAATCTGAATTTTTAATCTCTAGATTGTATATTGTAATCAGCCACTGTAATTTTTTTTCAGTCCGATTATGGTTAGTATTGCACTACCTGCCCCCTTTGAAATTAGGCATAACATATGCCTTACTTTGGCCAATGAAATGTGAGCTGAAGTGGTGCAGAACTCTGTTGAACACTTTCCATCTTTCTTTCCCCTTGCCACAGTATAAAGCACATCAATACTTGGGTCCCTGAATGAGCACCATATGGAATGGAGCCCCATTCTAATTGACCAAAGACATGAAACATAAGTGAGAAACCAAGTTATTTAAGGGGATTATTTGTCTCTACAACATAACCTATCCAGAATAATACAGGCATTTTATAATTTTTTTCATATAGGTTCATATAATGATCTTACTAGTCAATGGTTCAATGTGTATATGTGTGAAGAGTATATTGTTTTGTGTGTTCTCATCATGGTATACTTTTGGTTATATGATATTTGAATGAAATTTTTAAAAATATTTCATATACTGTTTCAAGTACCTCTGATGTAATTAATTTTTATATTAATCTGGTTTTTATATTAATCTAGAATGTAACCACTGTTTTTAAGATGAATTCAGTCTAAAAGGTTATCCCTCAATTCTCTACCATTTCCTTATATACAATTCTGCCACCTGCAAATAATGTTAATTTTGTCTCATTTCCAATAGTTATATCTCTTATTTCTGTCTCATGCTTTATTACTTTGGACAGAACTTCCAGACGACGTTAAAAAATAATGATGTCTTTGTCTTGTTCCTGATTTTAACGGGAATGACTATAGTATTTCACCATTAAGTATGATGTTGGCATTTGGTTTTAAAAAAATTTCTTTATCATATCAAGGAAGTAACCTTCTATTCTGATGTTTCTCCATGTTGCTTTTATTTCTACCCAGAAGTACTTATTTAATGCCTTTAAGTGCCTTTTTGGTGGTATTGTTATTTATTGAAATGACCATTGTTCTCTATATTAATCAGTAGGATTAATATTAACATATTAATCGATCCCCAAGTGAGATGATATTTTTGATGTGTCATCTACTAAATGGCCCCTTTTCAGTAATTTGTTTTCATGAAGCTCTTCCACCATTAAGATAAGGTTTATAGCCACAGTGAAGGATATATATACTGCCTCTGGAAGGAAAAGAAGATATTGAACAGTTACCTCCAGATCAGAAGGGAAAATGGGAGCCCTTTCTGTTGCAAAGATGGATTTCTGGGAAAAGAGAGAGAAGGATAGATAGTACCTGGGGGACTGGACAGCACATACCCCCAAATGTGAAATTCCTACTGTCCCATATGCTCAGATGATCCAAGGCACAGGGGTTAAAATAATTTTCTAATTTTCCAAAGCGTAATATGTTCTTAGAAAAAGAAAACTATTTTTGTCCCTAGGTAAAAGCAGAAGTTTAAGCTTCTGACAGGTGACCGCTTAACTTGTAGTAAAGAAACTAGGAATTTTTAGAGATTTTTGACATTTATCATTTGGCTGATATGTTTAGTGAAGTAATCACAACTCTTTGATTGCAAGTAACAAGAAAGTCAACTTAAAGTAAATTAATGAAATAGTGAGACTGATGGTTACAGGGATGCCTGGGTGGCAGAGTCAGTTAAGCGACTAACTCGGTTTTGGTTTGGGTAGGGATCTAAGGGGCATGAGATTGGGCCCCACCTTAAGCTTGACATAGGCTCCCACCTCAACACTGAGTCTGCTTAAGATTCTGTTCTCCCTCTGCCCCTTCCCCTGTGCTCTCACTGTCGCTCGCTCGCTCTCTCTAGAATAAATAAATAAATCTAAAAAAAATAGGGAACAAAAATTATGAGGTGATATTAGAATTTTTCAATTGAGATGAAAAGGACACATGGAATCTTATGTGCTAAGTTTAACTCTCTGCATTTCGATGTGTGTAATATCACAAACACTCCGGGCACAAGGGAAACACCCACAGACTTATGGCACATCTTTATTTCTCATCTACCTGAGAACTAATAACTATTCTTAAACAACCACACCGTCAGGAGACCATAAAAAAGAAGGTGGTTCATGGAGGATGGGCTAAAAATTAAGTAGCATTTCTATTAATAAAGAAGTTAAGCAGTCTAAGTAGTATTAAGCAGTATTTAAAATATTCTATTATAAGCATTAGGGAGATGAAAATCACAGTACATAGACATTGGTAGAAATTAATGTGGTTACAAAGGAATAGCTTAGATGAAATGAGATTTCAAGTCAAGAAAAGATGTATATATTGGATGAATTTTGTATCCACCCCCATATTATCTTTGCCTACCATTTTATTCCAGCCTTTGGTGTAGAATCAGATTTGCACAGGTATAAACTAGTAGCACCTCATATCCGTTGCACTATATACCTCTCACTTTCTGCTTCCAGGCTTCCATTCAGCCATTTTGATGCTTTTGCAAACAAATAATGAGGTAGTAATGGGTCAACTCGTGACTGGTAGGAAATTGTATCTACTGGATTAACACCTACCTCTTCTGACCCTTAGGCAGACAATTTTGAATTGCATTTTACATGAATCCTGAAAGATTTCTAGTAGGATTGAATCTCAGTTACGCACAATAGGATCAGCTTGTGAATTACTTTCTGGATTAACTTTTTTCCCTTACTGTTGCACATCTCCTGACCCCCCACTCTTGTTCTCTGGGATCACTTCCCAAAATGAACTACCTGCACAATAATGACCTTTTCTGGAACTGCTTTTAAGGAAAATTTAGAGTAAGGCAATGGGATAAAGATGATATACAAGTATGATTGGTACAAATGCATTCAGGGAGGCTGAGGGCCAGAACAGATGAAGTTTCCATGCTAAATGGAAACAGTAATAAAAATGCTGACTTTGTATATTATGATCTGGTCAGTGACGTGATGGTTCTAGTGCTTGGTGAATATAGTGTAATGTGAAGAGATTACCGTAGAAAGAAAAACTTCTTTAGTTTCAACTTCATAAAGAGACACTATATTATGGTGCTTGGAGGCATGTGACCAAAAGCAAACTACTTAACTTCTATTAGCCTTAGTGTTCTTGTTCTATAAAAAATATAAGTGATGATAGCATCTACTTCATTTGGTTGTTTTAGGACCAAATGAGGTAATGTCTATAAATCAGTAATATACTTTGAAAACACAAGGGCCAATTTTCCCTCCCTGAATGGAGGAAGAAACACGTTACATTGTATTCTGATACATTGATATCTTTTCTGTAAAGAGATAGGGATTCTTCCTAGTAAAGTACTCTCAGCAACTACATATTAGTTTTCAGAGGGTCACCTATTGCCCAACAATTTCTTAGGGTACGCTTATGCTCTTACTACAACTGTTTAAACTTCTAACAATATTATTACAAATTGTATATCAATATGACTTTATTTATATCTATACTTCTGGTATCTAGCTAGTCCCTAACCTGAGTACTCAGTATTTTTTTGAATGTGTAAATAAACAATTTGCTAAACTATGAAGAGTATAATAATTATCATAACGAAAGAATTGACAGCTTAAATGCTATGGGAAATCCCCAGCAGATGTGGCTTCTCTGGTGGCACCAGTTTTATAGTGAAGACAAAAATTAATATAGTTTGCCAGATCTGAAAATAAATTGATATCATGATGGATATCGGCATCACAGGAGTAGACAACAGAATATCTTAAGTTTTACTAGAAAGAACAAGGTTTTCCAATTTTAATACATTAGTATATTTAAGAATAAACATCAAGTTTATATATATATAATCATATATATTTCAAAGAGGTAAAGAATTTTAGCTCTGACACTAAGATCATGATTTGGAATTCTTTAATGCTCTGAAATAAAAAAAAATCTCACAAAATAGTGCTTAGCCAAAAATATAACATATGCAACTTCTTGCCAGCAATAGTAATCATATCACTCAGGAACACAAGGCAGTCTCCAGGGAAGGCCTAGGAAGGTCAAGCCACTGAGCAAAACTAAATACTCCGAAGAACACTGTTGGCTTTCAAAGTTCTGAACAGTATACTTTGTTCTTATTTTTTAAGTCCCTCAGTATAACCCTATGTAAATGAGAATATATTGATTGTAATATGGCCTCTTAAGCTTAAGTCCCAGATATTTTCCACTAGATTGTGAAGAATAAACTTACCATTAAGATCTCAATATCACTAATGTTTAATTTTGGAGAAGTTATTAACTGAAGAATGACAGGCAGATGCCTCAATTGGTCAATGGTGGAACTGGAAGAAACGGTGTAATGTGTGATTGGTAAACCCAATGTCAAACTTTAACAAAACTCTAGAGTGGGTTATGCATAATAAGCATTAAGAACAGAAGGTGTCAACATGAGTTCACTAGTAAGTTATGTCAAACTAATCAAACTTTTTAAATTATGTGTTTTCATAAAGTGCTATAAATTTAAAATGCTTTAATTTCATCAAAATATTTGACAAAAGGAGGAGACTTTAGAGCTGGGGAGTATAGGGTAAGCTGAAACTTGAATGATGTGAGTGAACTGTGTGAAGATCTGATTTTTTTTTTTAAGTGTCTTTGGGTGAGGAAACAACAAAGAGCAATGGTCTTAAGGTGAGAAAATACTGATCATGTTCAAAGAGCAAGGGGGCCAATATGAATGGTATGGTGTGAACAAGGAAGAGAATAATAGGAGATCAGAAGTAAGAGGGGACAAATTGTATGGGGACATGATTATAGTAAAGAGTCTGGTTTTTATTTGATTACAATAGTAAGCTGTCATAGCAGGAGAATTATGTGAATTATGATTATCATGATATGATCTATTTTTAATCATTCTGGCATCTTTGTGGAGAATAGATTATTGGAGGCCAAAAGTAGAATTGGGATGTAAGCTAGGAGGCTTTATATTCCAGTTGAAACATGGTACTTTGAATATGGTGTCTCGAAGGCAGAGGTAAGAAGTGGTAAGATTCAGACTCATTTTGAATATAGGACCAATGGACTTGCTCATGGTTCCATGTAGAGCCAAGAACAGTACCTGGGACATAGTTGGTCCTTGACAGATAGATGATACATATATAGATATAGATATTTTTTTAAATAATGAAAAAATTTTGTGATGGGGTGACAGGGAAAGAGAAGTGGCAAGCATAATCCTTAGGTTTTAGGCCTAAAGTGAATTGGAGAAAATTAGGAAAGAAGCAAAGTTAGTCAGGGATTAGTTTTCTTTCAGATGTGGTAACTTTAGGATACCTGTTTTATATACATAACCAAATTTTATGTCAAAGAACAGTTTAATACATAATACCAGATATTTAACATTGATTTGGTGTCTACTAGTATGAGACGCAAGAAAATAAACATTCTCCCTGTTTTTGTTTTTATGTAGGTAGACAGTTGTTGTTATTGTTGTTGTTTTTCCTGGTGGATCTAGAGGAGAAAGCCAATCTGATGGTCTCATATCATAGTAGAACTATTGATTGTCAAGCATCAGAGCTACAGATTAGAATAATCCTTGAAAGGTTCTGAAGGTTATATTGTGTTTATAAAGGAAACATTTATTTTCTCAAAATTTGGAATGCTTAGTTTATGTAAACATTTGACTGAAAAGCATGTTGTATTAATTTCCTATTGCTGTTAAAATTATCACAAATATAGCATCTTTAAAAAAAAAACTCTGATATGTTGTCTTACGGTTCTAGAGGTCAGAAATCCAAAATGAGGGGCGCCTGGGTGGCACAGCGGTTAAGCGTCTGCCTTCGGCTCAGGGCGTGATCCCGGAGTTCTGGGATCGAGCCCCACGTCAGGCTCTTCCGCTATGAGCCTGCTTCTTCCTCTCCCACTCCCCCCTGCTTGTGTTCCCTCTCTCGCTGGCTGTCTCTCTCTCTGTCGAATAAATAAATAAAATCTTTAAAAAAAAAAAAAGAAAAAGAAATCCAAAATGAGTCTCATTGGGTTAAATCAGTGTCATCAGGAAGGTTGTTCTTTTTGGAAGCTCTTAGAATCCATATTCTTGTCTTTTCAACTTCTAGAGCTTGTTGGTATTCCTT
>NW_024424786.1:15714263-15959641 GCF_017311325.1 Ursus maritimus
AACCGCTCTCATCTTCAAATTCAGCAGTGGTGGCTGAGCCCTTCTCAAAACATAGCACTGACTCTTCTGCCTCTCTTCCATATTGAGCTCACTTAGATAACCCAGGATAATTTCTGGATCTTAAAATCAGCTAATTAGCAAACGTAATTCCATATGCAACCTTAATCCTCCTTATGCCATGTGACATAACGTATTCACCAATTCTAGGGATGAGGATGTGAACATCTTTGAGGGACCATTAGTCTGCCTTTTACACATACACATAAACTAAGTTTCTCAGGTCAGTATTCTACAAGAAAAGGCCAATGTTAGGAATAACCATTTCTCTATCAATTATTTCCGTGTATTTTATCACAGAGTGAAAAAATATGTCAAAAAAGACACAATATCATTTGCAGCATTTTTAAGCATTTCCTGAGTCTGTATCACAACCTGGTCAGGTATTAATTACTAGGTGAAATGTATGGCACAAAATGATCCATAGAAATGGATATGTGTTCAGAATTTGCCTATCAATGGCACCCTACATGTCAGATTTGTTAGAAATGATCTCTTAGCAGGCAACATAATTTCCAGTGGAATTTTCTAAAATAAAATATGTGTGTGTGTGTGTGTGTGTGTGTATATATATATATATATATTTATTTATTTATATTTATATTTATAAACATACATACATACATACATATACACATGTATTTTCTTGGTAACTCCTTCTCTTCCCTTCCTCTAATTTGTGTATTAATGACTTTATAACACTTCTGATGAAAGAGATGCATGATCCTTTCTTCTGTGCCTACATGCAGATAGAAAATTAAATGTATTCTATAGACTTCTGTCAGACACTTCCAGACCACACCTTTAGTGAATGTCTCTGAAATTCTAACTAGCCATCAAATCCTCAGCTTAGATAGATATGCTTTGCTCAGGGAAGACTTTCCTGTGACCCTCACCGTAGAATAATTCCTTCAGTGATATTTCTTCATGGCACTTTGTATTTTTTCTTCATATTTAATATGGTTGTAAGGAATTAATTGAATGATTATTTCCTTGATTAATTGAGTACAAAGACTATACCTCTCTCACTGGTTACCTTGCTTTATCACTAGTTCTTTACATATGACTTCACCACTTAATGCTTAATAATTATTTGATGAGTAAATGAAATCAGCAGACTTAACCTAGATATATATTTTGTAACTTATTTATCTCAAAGAATTAATAGTAAAGTTAAACTTCAGCCATCCTGTGGTTACCTTATTCATTTTATTTTGAATGACTTCTTAGAAATTTTGTAAAATGTGCTTTAAAAAATGTTCAAGCTAAAATTTTCATGGCCTTGTGCACTTGTGGGCCTAGAATAGCAACTTGTCTATGTATTTAAAAGTAGATCAGAAATTACGGAGAAATATCTTGACCCTGCTGGCATACATACGCTTGGCTTGCCTCAGTGTGGACCTTTAATTTAGGACATCGTTCTTAATATAATATCTTAACTGTCATAACTTAACCTCTAGACACAATAGTAATCAACATTTATTAAATGTTTACAATGGGCTACATACTATTCTAAATGCTTTTCATATTTAATCCTTGCAACAATCTTGTAATATAAGTATTGTTTATTGCCTTCATTTTACATACAATGCAACAGAGACAGAAAAGATAAATACTCGAGGTTGTACAACCTCAAATCTGCTAGCCAGGATTCAAGCCAAGGCTGATTTTGCTCCATAGCCCATGCTTTAAACCAGTATAATTTATTGACTACGCAGTAACTGCTAAAGCAACAGAGAATATCTTTATTTCAGGTATTTTTTAAAGGGTGTAATAAGATGCTTAACCACCGAATAGTTTTCCAAAGCTCAAAAATGGGAAATAATGTTTATGTGAGACTATCTGAAGAACAAATAGTCTGGACATTCTTCTAGAGCAATGATTCTCAAAATGTAGTCTCTAGACCAGCAGCATCAGCATCACATGGGAATGTGTTAGAAATGCAAATTCTCTACCACATCACAGACTTACTGAGTTAGAAACTATGGGGGTGGTGCCCCACAATCTGGGTTTTAACAAGCCTCCTACATAATCCTGATGCATGTTGAGGTCCACGAACCTCTGCTCTTTTGCATGAGTGGGAAAACTATGGCCTTTGGGCCAAATCTGGTATCCAAGCATTTTTTTTAGTATCGCCCCATTAGCTAAGAATTGTTTTTACATTTTTAAAGATGAAAAAAGCAAATGAAGATAATATTTTATGACATGTGAAAATTAGACAAAATTCACACTGTCCGTGAATAAAGGTTTGTTAGAACACAGTCATGCCCATGCATTTATGTATCATCTATGGTGCCTTCACCCTAAAATATCAAAGTTGACTAGATACAACAGAGAGTCTGTGATACCAATGATACCAATTTATTGGCATGCAAAGATTGAACCATTTGTTACCTGGCCCTCTAATCCAATAGAACAATGGTAGTGAATTAAGAAAATGGGGCTATGATGAACCTACAGATGCAGAGACCCAACCCAGAGTTACTAAGTAAGAATTACCGAGGATAGGACTTAGGTATATGTATTACAACAAAAAACAAACCCAATCATGAGGTGAATTTCAGATGCAGCCAGGATTGAAAACCCCATTTCTAAATACACTATGTCAGGTTTTCCTCCCAGCAATTCTGAGAAATAAGTGATACTTGTTATTTTCTCTAAGTTACTGGTGGGAAAACTGAAATTTAGAGATGTTAAGAATCTTGCTGAGTCATAGGTTCGCAGGGTTTGAGGTCTGGATTTGCACTCTGGGCTGAAAACACAAAACCAATGTCTTTAACCCCCTCCTCTCTACTGCTCTGTTTTGTCTGGTTTTTTTTTCCTGCCTAAGGGTATCTCCTCCGGGCCTCCACCAGCACATTCCTTTATATATTCTTTTATACTCTTTTGACGTCAGTACTTTTCAGATTCCTGGTTATCACTTTTTTAAAGTTTTCTACTGTGTTTGTGTATTTCCTCCAGGCTATAAACTTGTGTTTAGCTTTCTAGTCTCTGATCACACTTTCTTAGTTTTCAGCTCATTTCCATTTGTCTGCTGTTTCCTGTAGGTCCATCTTGACCTTGTCTCTGTGACAAGGTAAAACCCATTGCTCTAATTTTCAACCTCTGAAAACATATGAGCTGTCTTTTACAGGGCTCTGGATTTCTACATCATGGGTCATGCCCTCAGTAGATCTGTTAAACACCTAGAATACATCAAGAGAGCTATGTTTCCATTCAGAAGGAAGGTTATTTTCGACTTGAACCCCAATCAAAAGTAGAACCCATCTTGCTGCATAAGTATAAAGCACCATTCACACAGGGCAGAATGCTGTCTATGGAGAGACTGCATAGATCAGAGAGCAGTGAGGCACCATGGCTCTCATTATTAGAGCAACACTTTATAAAGTCGGCTGCTGGGTGACTAAGATCCTGTGAACTCAGGACTTGTAGAGATTTCTGGAACTCTCTAGTATATGAACTATCCTTTTCTTGGGCACATGGCTAGACTCCATTCCCCAGAATTCTTTGAGTGAGGTGTAGCCATATAACTAAGCTCTGTACAATGGAATAAGAGCAAAAGCAGTGTATTCAACTTCCAGTGTTGACCCTTAGAAATCCCTCTGCCTGATACCCATGCTTTTCTCATTTGCTAGAAATAGAGAAATCTAAGGATTTAGAAGAGGGTAGAGACACAACATGGTAGGAGTTTTGGTCTCTAAATTTGTGCATGGAGTAAACCCCAGCATACACACGTGCACACATGCGTGCACGCACACACACACACATATACATGCTACATGCATTGAATGCACTCTACATGAATAGGAAATTTAGTTGTGTTAAGCCACTGAGACTTGGGGATTTATCTCCAATAGCATCCAGTGTAATTTACTTTAATACAGTAAAAGTAAGTTCTGAGTAATCACAGTAGTTGAAGTGAGAATAATATGAAAATAGGCATCAGAGCCTAAAAAAAAAGAAGAAATCAAGTGCATATGACTTGGACAGTGAGACAGTGCATTTCTCAATGCTAACTTATTTAATCTTTCAAAGCACCCATTTTATAGATGTGGAAACTGATGTATAGGGAGGTTAAGAAACTTGTTTCAAGTTACACGGTTTCAGGTGGCAGAGCTGAGATTCAAACCTGGTCACTTGTCTCTAAAGTCTAATCTTGGCTACTACACAATACAAAATGCTATTCATACTTTAATAATCTTCAGATCACCCTGAATTAAAGATTTCTTCCACAACTTTTAAGAACCTTTTGCCATGGTAAGATAGTTATTGTGCTCAGCAATTATAGATCTGATTTGTTTGAATACTTCATACTGACGCTATTATCCCCCTTGTGCTGTGGATAACACTGAAGTTTGACAGTTTAAGGTTCAAGGTTCTGGAACTGGTCTGGGATATTATTCTTACCAGTAACTTCAGATTCTAGGGCCTGTGCTTTCATAAGCATGCTCTGCTATCTCAAACCTGTGGAAACTCCTCTTCTAGAGACTCTCTTCCTCTTGCCTGAGTGTCTACAGAGTTGCTTTGTGAGCAGAATGACATAACATTTGGGAAAGTGCTCTGTAAACTAGGAAACACTGCACAAACATAAAGTCTGGTTATGACCATTATTACTTAAGACTGAGAACAAACCATGACAGCCAAATTGCATGTACTTCCTTGTTATTCAGAAAGGGAGCTCAGAGGAAAAGGCTTGCCTGGGGAATTCACTACCATCTGACTGTACGCTCGGCAGTTCATTCAGAAAACTGTGATTTGGCAGTTCCCTTCCTAACTTCTGCTTCCCAGTAATTGGTTGATATTCACTTAGATGCAGTGCGGTAGGATCACCTCTGCCTCATGCACCCATGCCTCATTTCCTCACTCAACGTCTTCTTAGTTCCGTTATTTATTTTCTTTAATATTATAGCAGTACAACGGGATGAGTCACACTGCCTGCCATTTCCAGTAGCACCCCCAAAGGCCTACGAAACAATACGGTGATTTATGAGGCCCTTTCCACCCCAATGCTACACAGTCATGGAAGTTCACTTTCACAGCATTGCTCTCCAGATTAAGAACAGGTTTCAGCAATCCGATCAGGGAAGGGGCTCTGGATCCTTTAACTGAGCTCCTGTAATGAAACCATTCTAATACAAGGAGACATGGATGGGTAGATGGCTGAGGAGAGATGGTAGAGACAAGGGTATGAGGATAAGCAGATGCAGTCTACAGGAAGAGAGATCTCAAAAACAGAGCTCAGCTTATGTACTATTTTTTTAAGAGAGGGAGAGGGGGTGAAAGGGAAGGACAGAGGGAGAAAGAGAATCATTAGTAGGCTCCATACCCAGCACAGAGCCCGACATGGGGCTTGATCTCACAACCCTGAGATCATGACCTGAGCCAAAATCAAAAGTCTGACATTTAACTGACTGAGCCACCCAGGTGCCCTTATATGTTATTTCTTAGAATAAGAATGCCATACATCTAAATGCATAGTTCTCAACCAGATAGCATTTTGTTTCCTAAGGATCACCTGGCAAAATCTGGAAACATTTTTTGCTTGTCACAACTAAGAGGGAGGGTGCTATGTGTGTTTAGTAGGTAGAAATCAGAGATGCTTTTTGTTTGTTTGTTTTTAAGCATTTTATTTATTTATTTGACAGAGAGAGAGCAAGCACAAGGAGGGGGAGCTGCAAAAGGAGAGGGAAAAGCAGATTCCCTGCTGAGTAGGGAGCCTGATACAGGGCTCAATCCCAGGACCCTGGGATCATGACTGAGCTGAAGGCAGAGGCTTAATCAACTGAGCCACCCAGGCGCCACACAGGTCAGGGATGCTTTTAAGCATTCCATGATGCACATGACAGCCTCCCCTGCCCCTCAACAGAGAATTAGCTGCCTCAATTTCAGTAGTTCTGATGTCGAGAAACCCTGATCCAGATGAAGAGAAGTCACCTAGTCCCATCCAGAAATAGAGTTTGAACTTTGGGACTGTGATGGAGGAATGGAGCAGTGTGATTGGAGTCTCTCAACCCTTGGCGACACCATTGTTTTCTTCTACACCATGGTACTTGTTTTGAAAGTTAAATTATATCAATTTCTTTTTTTTCCACTCTTATCAGACATAATTGACATATAACATTAATTAAGTTTAAGGTGTGCAATGTAATGATTTGATATATATATATATCAAAAATATCTATCTATCTATATAATTATTATGATAAGTTTAAAGTCCATCACCTCACATAGTTATACTTTATTTTTTTTCCATTGAGAACTTTAAAGATCTATCTTAGCAATTTTCAAATATACAATACAGTATTGTTAACTACAGACATACCTCATAGATATTGCAGGTTCAGTTCCAGACAACTGTGATAAAGCGAATATTTCAATAAAGCAAGTCAAATGAATTTTTTTTGGTTTCCCAGTGCGTATAAAAGTTATGTTTACACTGTACTATAGTCTATCAAGTGTATGATAGCATTATGTCCATAAACACAATGGACATAACTTATACTTTATTGCTAAAAAAAATACTAACCATTATCTGAGCTCTTGGCAAGACATACTCTTTTTGCTGGTGGATGATCTTTCTTCAGTGTTGATGGCTGCTGACTGATCAGGGTGCTGGTTGCTAAAGGTTGGAGTGGTTGACAATTTCTTAAGACAACAGTGATTTTCTCATCAGTCGACTCTTCCTTTCACAAATGATTTCTCTCTATCATGCAGTGTTGTTTGATAGCATTTTACCCACAGAACTTTCAAAATGGGAGTCAGTCCTCTTAAACCTGATGCTTTATCAACTAAGTTCATGTAATATTTGGTATCTTTTGTTGTCATTTCAACAATCTTCATAGCATCTTTACCAGAAGTAGATTTTATCTCAAGAAACCACTTTCTTCGCTCATCCATAAGAAGCAACTCCTTATCCATTAAAGTTTGGTAATTAGATGCAGAAATTCAGTCACATCTTCAGGGTCCACTATGAATTCTAGTCCCCTTGTTATTTCTACCACACCTGCAATTACTTCCTCCACTGAAGTCTTGAACCCCTCAAAGTTATTCATGAGATTCAGAGTCACTTCTTCCAAATTCCCGTTCATGTTGATATTTTGATCTCTTCCCATGAATAGTGAAGGTTCTTAGTGGTATCTAGAATGATGAATTCTTTCCGGAAGCTTTTCAATTTACTTCACCCAGATCCATAAGAGGAATTACTATCTAGGGCAACTGCAACTTTTTGAATGTGTTTCTTAAATGATAAGACTTGAAAGTTGAAATTACTCCTTGACCCATGGGTGGAGAATGGATGTTGTGTTAAGAGACACAAAAACAACATTAATGTCTTTGTATATCTCTATCGGAGCTCTTGGGTGATGAGGTGCATTGTCAATGAGTAGCAATATTTTGAAAGGAATCGTTTCATCTGAGAAGTAGGTCTCAACAGTGGGTTTAAAATACTCAGTAAACCGTGTTGTAAACAGATGTGCTGTCATCCATGCTTTGTTGTCCCATTTATAGAGCACAGGCAGAACAGATTTAGCATAATGCTTCAGGACCCAAGGATTTTTTTAATAGTAAATGAGAATTGTCTTTGACGTAAAGTCACCAGTCACGTTAGCCCCTAACAAGAGAATCAAGCCTGTCCTTTGAAGCTTTGATGTCTGGTATTGACTTCTTCCTAGCTATGAAAGTCCCTGGGTGGCATCTTCCAATATAAGGCTGTTTAGTCTACATTGAAAATCTGTTATTTAGTGTAGTCACTTTCATTAATTATCTTAGCTAGATACTCTGGATAACTCACTGCAGCTTCTACATCAGGACTTGCTGATTTTTCTTATACTTTTATGTCACAGGGATGTCTTCTTTCCTTAAACCTAATGAACCAACTTTGGCTTGCTTCAGACTTTCTTCTGAAGCTTCCTCACCTCTCAAAGACTTGCCTGATCTAGGGTTGCCACAAGTCTTCAATTTGTAAATAAAGCATTATCTGTGAAGCACAATAAAACAAAGCACAATAAAGTGATATATGCCTATAGAATCATCATGCTGTACATTACATCCCCACAGCTTAGGTATTGTATAATTGGAATTTTGTACCTTTTGACCACTTCATCCAATTCTCCCAACCCATCCCAAACTACTGTCTCTGGCAATTACCAGTCAGTTCTCTGTTTTTATAGTTCAGGTTATTTTAGATTCTGTTGGTGAGCTCATGTAGTATATGCCTTTCTCTGGTGACTTATTTCACTTAATATAATGCCCTCAGGGTCCATCCAAATGGATGCGAATGGTAGGATTTCCTTCTTACATGTGGTTCAATAGTATTCATATACATCTATTTCTTTTTATTTTTTAAGATTTTATTCATTTAGTTGACAGAGAGAGACAGCCAGTGAGAGAGGGAACACAAGCAGGGGGAGTGGGAGAGGAAGAAGCAGGCTCATAGCGGAGGAGCCTGATGTGGGGCTCGATCCCAGGACCCCGGGATCATGCCCTGAGCCAAAGGCAGACGCTTAACAACTGAGCCACCCAGGCGCCCCTCATATACATCTATTTCTATATAACATTTACTTTATTAATTCATTGACAGATACTCCGTATCTTGCCTACTGTAAATAATGCTGCAAATAACACAGGGTTGCAGATATCTCTTCAGGATATATCACTTTCTTGAAGAGGGAGTTTGTGAACTGAAGAAGGGGCAATGAATTTGGTGCTGGACAGACCTGAATGTGAAAGCATGGTCCATCACTTACTAGCTCTGAAACTTTAGACAATTTTGTAACTTCCATATATCAAATTTCAACACCTGTACAGAGGAAATAGTTAATAATTGACTTGTACAGTAGTGCTAATATTTAATAAATTGTTGGAGTTTCCTGCTAAAATTGAAGTTTCCCTCTGTCAGAGCTACAATCTAATATTTAGGGCAGTGGAAGAGGAAGAGTGTAACATTTTTTAATGCCTTAATGTGTTGGTGACTTTATATATATCATTTTACCTAATAAACAGGGCTTGAATTAGAATGGTTGCAGTGGCATGAAAGGAGAGGATGGACACCATATCACTTCCTCTGGAACAAGATCAATTGACTGATGTTTTCCCAGTAGGGATCCTAATTATGCCTGTAGGATGAGACATTTTCTTATTGCAAAATAGATATGAATCCTTAGCAAGACTGTTCACAGTGTTTCCCTTTGCATCTGTGACACTATCCTCCCTTTGCCTTCCTTCCCACTTCTTTTTTATTGCTTTTTGATCAACCTCCTTGAAGAACCCATCTTAAGTATTAGTGTGTGCCTAGGCCTCTGTCCTAAATCCTCTGAATCTCTAGTTCTTTGTTACTCATTCTTAATTAATGCTGTCCATAAATTATCTCAACAGCCACTTATAGGAACAGTATCTCCAGAATTATATTTATAGCTCAAATATGTATTTTAGGTCCTACTGAGCATCAGCTTTACAAAGTGAGAAAGTCTTGCATAGTGGTTAACAAGTATAGACTTGAAGATATCCAGAATTGTAGTAACATTTTGGCTCTGACACTTAAAATGTATTAAATGAAAAAAAATTCATCTCTTTGAGCTTTCATCTTTAAAATAAAAAGATCAATACCTTTATCACAGGACTTTTGTGATGACTGATACATGAAGGGTCCAGTAGAGTTTCTGATATTAGCCCACGATATTCTTTATTCAACATAGGTATATTAAAGGTAATTCTGTCCAAATGTAAATTGCTTTTTCTGTATTCTGATTCTCCAAGGGAGAAATCCTCCCTTTGTCTTAACTTCTACATCCAAAACCTGCAAATTCTACCTCTAATTCTATTTTGAGTCTGACCTTTCGTTTTCATTCTCACTGTTCTTGCCTTAGTTGAGGTCTTTCTCATTTTTTTTTTTACCTGGATTACTATAATAGACTCAAAATGTGTCTTTCTACCTCTCTACTTTCCCCCAGTTCTCTAAATCCAACAGCACAATGATCTTTCTCAAATGTAAATCCGATTATTTTCATTTTGAAACTCTTATTGATTTCAATTCACTTTCAGAATAAAATTCAAACGTTTAGCCCATAAGATTCATGGTCTGCTCTGGCTGTCCCCTTTAGCCCCATCACTTACACTCCACCTAGTGAACTCCAACCTCAGTATTTCACTCACCTAATAAATGACCATTCTTAGGAGACCTACTCCATCATCTCCAAAGACAGTTAAGCGCTCTTTCTCTGCGTTACTACACCACCTTGCTCTCACCTCTGTTTTAGCATTTATCAGATTATTGTAATTATTTTCCATGTGTCTGGCTAGATTAATTGAGTTTATGCCAAGAATTTAATATTCATTCATTTGTGAAATGAATGATTAATGGATGAATTAGTCTTCCAGTGTGAAAATCAGCAGCTATTGGTGTCATGGCCTTTGGTATATAACTTACATTAATATATTATATTGCCTATTTTTTTCCCACTCTACTAGATATGCTAAGGTAGGGTACCACTTACTCATGTCTGTATTTTGGAGGGTAAAAAGTAGAAGAATAGATCATATATACATACATATTTGCATATATATATATATATATATATATATACATACATACACATACACACATATATATACACACACACACATACACACACAAATACACATAGATACATACATACATGCATGATGATTCCCGGTATATAGTGCATGTAGCCAGAACAGGCACTTTTTATTGGGTTAGGTGAAATTATATTATGTATATGCAGCCTGCATACTCCATGGAGTTGCCTTCCTGTTCTTAAGAAATTAAATTCTTAAAAAAGGGACTGCTATACATGAAAGAAGTCAAATGCTTCCAGAGACTAGGCTTTCAGAGTTATGGTTTCCTTTATCATCAAGACTTGTCCAGTGCAGCATGATGCAGAAGGGTCCAGCTTTTGTGGCTAGACAAGTCTGAATTTAAATGCTGCCACTTACTAACTTTTGAACACACAAAAATCATTTAATCACTTCCAGTGGCCTCATCAGTAAACTGAGAATATTACACTCACCAGGTAAGCACTTTATGAGAGTCAGTTTCAGGGTTTCTTGACATTGGCACTATTAAGGGTTTAGGCTGAGTAATTCTTTGTTGTGGGGCGGCTATCTTATCCATTGCAGGATGTTAAGCAGCATAACTGGCCTCTGCCCATACGATGTCAGTGACACCTATCCTGCCCCAAGTATGACAGCTAATAATGCATGCAGATGTTGCCAAATTTTCCTGGGAAAAGAGGAAACGGGATCACAGTGGTTGAGAAAAAACTTATATGTGATCATGTGTGTGATAAGCCCAGAATATAGATATTTCCTTAATGTCTTCTTCTTTCCCTTCCTTGATGGGGCTAATGAAATTCCATACCAAGTATTTACATTTCCTCAGAAAAAAATATTTATGTCTACTAATGGCCATATCCCAGTGAATGTTTAACCTGAGATGTGTGGAATTTTTATCAGCCCTGCCTTGCACTCTGCAACTTCACTTGGGAAACCTTAATTATAGTACAGAGTGATAGTCTGAATTTTCCAGTGACAAAGCTTGGGCTCTATTAAATGTTGTCTGTGAAGAAAGAAAAGATATACTTCTTTTAGTAGGAGAGGAAAGAGAAGGAAAAGAAAAAGAAACTACAAACCTGAATAAATTGGAGGCTGTAGGTGTCATGGCAATGGGAGTTGAGGAATGATCGATTCCCTTAGATTCTGAGTGGCACATTCTGTGCACGGAGCCCCGGCTGACGTCAATCGGATTAAGTGGCCTCAATGGGAGCACTGCATGCAAGATGAGTGAAACGCAGGCCTCAGGATTTGTCATTGCCTCCAAACACAGCTTCTTACTTCATAGTGGGAGGGAAGGAAGTCTGGGAAGGAAGAATGAGAAAGGCATGTTCTTGCCTAAGGAAAAGCTTTCTGGGTTTGTAGAATCGCTGCAATGCAAGTGAAGTTTAAAAGCACTTTACCTTTTTTTACACATGCATTCATTGAGTAAGATCTTTAGCCAAATGGCATACTTTCCTTTTGGATGAGGGGTATACAAGCTCCCATAGCTCTGTTTTGGGAAAAAGTGACAAACTTTCAAGAAAGTGTTACTCTAAGACATGAAGTTAGAACAGAGGCTCAGAGTTTATGAATACATTTGCTACTTCTCCTAAATTAATAATTTAAATGAACTAATTTATTCAAAGGGCTTAGAATAGTGTCTGACATAATAATTCTATGTAACTGTCAACTGCTTTTATCATCATTACTGCTGCTACTACTGTCACTCTCACTTTTTTGCCAAATACTATTTTTCAAGGGTCTTTTGAGGAAAGATTTCTTTATATCTCCAGGACTGATTAAGCACCCCTCCTCTGTGGTTCCACGTATGTAAGTCATCTCATTCACAACTTAATGCATTCCTTTGAAATTGTCTGTTTCACTTTTTCTTTATTGAAATAACTTCTTGGGTTGCAGGGTGTTATTCATTTTTTGAATTTTAGCATTAGCATGTTGCTTGGTTCATACATGTTTGTATAATTCAGTTATTAAAAATTACCTGCTTAGTGAACAATCATGATTCTTTTGGAATATTTCTGTCAGGGAGAAAACATGCTTAAATAACCAAAGTGCAAAGAACAAAAGAAGTTATTTTTCCCTAAAGAATAATGGGCTTACTCTCAACAGTGTTTTTCATCTGAGTCCAGTAGAGATTCTAGTTCTTAGGACAGCTGACCAGCGATCCATACGTGGCCTTGTGCAGTGAAGAATTCACCTTACTCAAAGGGAGGTATAACTTTTTTTTCAGGTCTGTTTATTTATTTGGAGGGGAGGGGCTAAGGGAGAGGGAGATAGTAAATAAAATTAAAAATAAAATAAAATAAGATTTTATTTATTTGAGAGAAAAAGAGAGAGTGCACCGGCAGTAGGAAGGGTAGAGGGAGAAGTAGACTCCCTGCTGAGCAGGGAGCCTCAGGACCCCAGGATCATGACCTGAGCTGAAGGCAGACTCTTTTTTTTTTTTTTAAGATTTTATTTATTCAACAGAGATAGAGACAGCCAGCGAGAGAGGGAACACAAGCAGGGGGAGTGGGAGAGGAAGAAGCAGGCTCATAGCGGAAGAGCCTGAGGTGGGGCTTGATCCCATAACGCTGGGATCACGCCCTGAGCCAAAGGCAGACGCTTAACCGCTGTGCCACCCAGGCGCCCCTGAAGGCAGACTCTCAACCAACTGAGCCACCCAGGCACCCCTTAGCTTCAAGACTGTGTGATCGCTCACGATCCCATTTTCTTCAGCTGACCAATTTCCTCTCACAGATATTACTATCTTCTGGGGAAGCTACTGAGAAGTTGATGCTGTCTTTCCATTCTCTTCCTCCCCATATCTTAGGCTGGAAGAGGATTTCTTATCCTTGTTTCTGACTCAAGTTCTCATTTGTCACTTTTCACATCGGTCTTCTAAATTATATTGAGGATCAGCTTTTATAACAGAAAACCAGAAAGACTATGAGATTATTCTTGAGTTCCATCCTGCGAGGCAATGAACAAAAAACTGTTTCCTTAATATTGCAAAAAGAAAGTAGGAAATTCCGGGAAGGAAAAAAGTTAGAGAAGATAATATATCCTAAAGTATCTCTTTAAAACGTTGAGCTCAGCCCACAGCATAACACACTTAGCATCATGACCAATTACCACATGAGTGTACTACCATGTTACCATACATTGGCATGACCAATTTCCATGTTTATATATACACACACCATACGCTGTCATGTGCATTTATATAGACATATAAATACATATATGTGTGTGTATATGAAAATATGAGAGAGATACAAGTTTTTAAGAAAAAGCTTGCCTCTACTATATTGTATGTACTCTGTAAAAAAAAAAAAAATACTTTCCTATATTCTATTTTGCTATTGTGACGGCCACTCACCAGACTGACTTTATGAGTACTGATGTATCACAAACTAGTGTTTGAAAAACACTAACTTGGTTATGTGACAATTCTTTTTTCACTGCTAAAATTGACTTTTGAAGGAAGTGGCTGAATTCTTTTCAACTTTCAGGTTAGAGAGTCAGTGATCCATCAAACCATGCAATTTGGAAGGATTTTGCTGCAGAGGATTATATTAAAGAAATTCCAACACCTATTAAGTCCTATGATACTGAGAGCACATTTTCGAAAACTAAAATTAAGACCTTAATAATTTTTTTACGTGATCTTAAACCTCTCACATCATCACTCTGGTACACATATTATTGTCCTTATTTAATTGACAAAGAGAAAAAGAAAAGGAAAGAGGGAGAGGAGAAGGAAGGAAGGGGAAAAAGCAAGTTCTGAGAGATTTGACATCCTTATTGTTACAAAGCCGATAAGTGCAGATGTGGATCCAAATTCATATCCTCAAATTAACTTCATTCACATTTTACTATTCCACTTTGCATTTTTAAGTACTTTTAAGGTCAACTTCTAAAGTACTTATAATAAGCCAGGTACCTAAGACCATTGTATGTAGTGACTAGTTTAATCATCACTGTAACCCTGTAAGTATTATTTTTGCCATTTTAAGAAAGAGAAAATTAAAGCAAAATAGTTTAAGTAACTTTGTCAATATTATATAACTTATAAGACATGGAGGTAGGATTCAACTGAGATATCTCACTCAAGAGACTCTTTAGTGCAGGGGTCTATAGGAAAGGCATGTTGCTCACTTGGTCCAAAATAATGAAAGAAATTAGTGACAACTTGTTGCTATGAATATAAATTTTCTTACATTTTTACTTAAGTACGTATGTCATGTCACATTAAATATAGATAATAATTATAGTGTATGAATACAGTATGATTTCTATAAACAAAATATATAAATTATTGCAATGATATGTTTTTTTGTATTTTATTTAATTTATTTTTGGCTTTTTCTTAAAGTAACGTTTGTTTCAGGGGTACAGGTCTGGTTTCATCAGTCTTACACAGCAATAGTATAATTTTAATGTAATGTGGCTGTAAAGTTTAATAAAATCTATATGATTTAAAGAGGTACATTTTAAGTGAGGTAAATAGAAAGTTGAATTTTTTAAATCAAAGAGGGAAAATAACAGTGGGAGAACAATGTGCAGTTATTACAAAAGAGTCATGATGAAAGGCCTTGGCCTTGTCCACTTGAGAGACAGAGAAATGATTTAGTGCTGGTGTTCCTAGAAGGCTATGCAAGGAGGTACAAACTGATTTTGATTATTTATACGATTTTTTAAGTAAAATATATTTTTATTATAACATAGCACAGAAAAGTATTCCAGTTCATAACAATGTTTGGGTAACACCAAAAATCAATTACAAAATTGACCCAGAGAATTTATAGTTCTATGACAATGTTAGGATTTACAGGTTAGCACTTAAAGATAAAGATTTAAAGATTAAAAGCCAATGAATACTTGGTAATACACATTAGAAAGTAAATAGAAGTGAAAGTGGCATGTGTCTATTAGCAAAGGCCACTTTGGTTTAGCAGAACTATGGTGAGAAATGGACCATATTATTTAGGTAACTTTGCATGGAGAGTTAAATCTCTAGCACATGGGTGCAATCTAATATAACAGGTCTTGAAGTCTGCTCCCCTTCCTTTTTTTTTTCTTTTTTGAAGTTACATTTGCCAGTGATCCAGTATTTGCAGATTTTGATAAAATACCAGGTTTTTTTAAAGAAATGGATTGTAGCAATAATTTATAATCTGAACTAGGAAAAATGAAAATAAAAGGGGAATTATTAATAATTACACTGTGACAATAGGCATAAAATGGGACCATCCCACACAATTTGAAAAGTAAAGTCACATGGAGAACATTTAGCCAGTATAGTTTCCAAAATGTACACATTATTTTTTATGCCAGTTAGAAAATGCCCAATGCTCTAGTTTCCTCAAGTATCTTTTAATGCTTCTGAACCACTTTAGCCTATACCCTAAGTCCCATGAGACCCAACTGATGATTCAGCAAATGAAAGGACAATGACTAGGACCCTTTATAGAATGACTTCACTGGAGTCCTCATACCCACAGTAGGGTAACTATTTCCTGGTTTATACTTAACATCATTAGTAATAGAGCTCTTTTTCAATCACCAAAAAATGTCCCAAATTAGATGATGAATTTTATGAATACCCTAGCCATAGGGTAATGGATTTTATGACTACTCTATCCATGCTGAACAAAAGTAGCAATTCTCATTGTAAGAGGAAAACAGAATATAAACTTTTTCTCAGTTCCCAAATCCTAAATAAGTATTAAGTACTCAAGTTCTGAAATATGGCACATAATAATAGCCTCTCAGTATGACTGGTGTCCTATGGAGTGGGTCTTGCAGCTTTACTCTAGTACACAAAGTGATTTTCCTTGAAGCTGTGGACTCCTTTGAATGAGAGTGAGTCAGACAGTCCTTTGGGGCAGGAGAAGGGGATGTACATTACTGCAGTGGAATTGATTCGATTTCCTGTGAATATTCTCTTCTCCAGAAATAGCCTTTGGTTCCCAGTAATTATTTTAAGATACTTTCTAAGTTGACGCTGTATTGGCACTTAAAATTATGTTTCTTTTAAAACATAAAGATATTCCAATCTACCTATATATACATATCTTATCAGTATCACATTGACTGATGTTCTTCTGGAAGCTGAAAGTGATCAGAAAAGACTAAATTTGCACATTCATAGACTCATTCAATAATTAAATATTTATGAGTACTTTTTTGTGTGTGCCAGGCACTATCCTAAGTACTTAGAACACATCAGAGAACAAAGCAAAATTACTGGGGAGATTTGGCACTTATAAATAAGGTGGTCAAGGTAGTCCTCATTAAGGTGAGATTTGAGCAAAGGCATTAAGGAAGTGAGAGATTTAGCTTTATGAATACTTTGGAGAAGAGAATTCCCAGAAGTGAGAATAAGCAGTACAGAAGTTCTGAGGGGAGTTTTGCTTAGCCATTCAATAAATAATGTGGAGGTGGGCACGGCTGAAGCTGGGTAAGCAGGAGATGAGGCCAGACAGCAAACAAGCCCACATAATGGATATTCATATATGCCATTGCAGTTATTTTTTTATTTCAGTCTGAGAAAATTGGGAGGCCATTGGATGGCTCTGTGCATGTCTGTGACATTGCATGACTTACAGTTTATGAGGCATACTTTCAGTGCTGTGGGTTGAAAACAGACTGGAGGGATTCAGATCTGGAGTGCATTGCAACAATCCAGGAGAGAGACGGTGGTGAGTCAGAATAGGGTAGTCAAAGTAGAGGTGGTAAGATTCTCCCTATATTTTACAAGTACAGAAACAGTATTTTTGAGAGGTCTGAAGTGTGGTAGAAATTAAAAAGGGAAGAGTCAGGGATGATCCCAATGCATGTGTTTGTTTTACTGATCAGCTGAAATATCATATGATATAAAGATGGTGTGTAGATAAAGATAAGAGGATTGGATGTGGAATATCAGTTTGTTAAATTTAAGGTATCTTTTGGGCATTAAATGAATATGTCATGTTGACATGTATGGAAGTCAAGAATTCAGACCTTTTTTAGTTTTTAATGTGTATAAAACTGTGTTATATACCAGAGAATATAAAATTGTAGAGGGTACCATCTTTTTGTTCCTGTGACCTCTTCAGTTACAGATTTATTCTCCCCTTCACAACCGCATTTTTCAAAAGCACAGTTTATACTTATTTCCATCTCACTAAAGATCCCACTCCTCAATCCTACAGACTTCTTCCTTTGCTAGTTCTCTAAAACTAATCATCCTAAAATAACACCTAATATGTTTGTTGCCACTCTAAAAGTTATTAGTTCTTTTACTTGACCCCCTGTGATACGTGACTGTTGAACACATTCTCCTTGAAATTGCCTTCCCTTGATTCATGAGGAAGCTCTCTCTCTCTCTCCCATCTCACTGTTATTTTTCATTTTCTCCTCATGGCTCATATTCTTCTGTTCATACTTGAAATGTTATGTTGTCTCAAGTTGCACCGCTACCCTTCAGATCATCTAAGTCAACATGCTCTCTCTATGAAATCTGCTTAGCTTCCAGAGCTTCAACAATATGCTGATGGCACTGAGCTGTGTATCTCTAGTTTAGACCTTTCTCTTTGTAGAG
The DNA here is from genome assembly GCF_017311325.1 of Ursus maritimus. NCBI lineage: Eukaryota > Metazoa > Chordata > Mammalia > Carnivora > Ursidae > Ursus > Ursus maritimus. Next base: position 15,732,454 of record NW_024424786.1, read on the forward strand.
TCATTGAGACAGCTGTTTGCTAGGTATCTTCAATGGTGCATTCCATAGTTACCTCAAAGTCAACATAATCTCAACTTTATTTCCTCTTGGACACAAATGCACATACACAAGCAGGTACACACATAGTTTCTCTTCTCATTCATGACATTTCCTTCTGAAGCCGTCCCTCAAGTCGGAAATCTTAAAGTTACCATAACCCCTCTTTTTCTGCCCCACCTGATTAATCCTACCAATTTTAGGTTTTTAATATAATCTAGATCTTTCCCTTTGTTCCATTCCCATCTCCAGATTTCCTGAGTGTTCTCTTAATCCAGGCTCACATGCATATGTACCATATATTTCTGGAATTGTTACCTACAGAGATGACATTATGCTAACTACCCAAGAGGATAATGTGAATATTAAACTGTGCTTACTTGCTTTGTCCATGAATTTCCTTTATTATTTATTTTTATTATAGTTGACACACAATGTCACATTAGTATCAAGTGTACAGCAGAGTGATCCTGTATAAGTGTATATGTTGCTTGTTATGGTGATAGTGGCAACTGTTTACATTATGCTGTGCTCACTACAAATATAGCTACCATCTGTCACCATACATCACCATTACAATACCATTGATTATATTCCCTGTGAGGTAACTTTAATCCCTGTGACTGATTCATTCCATAACTAGGAACCTTCATGTCCCACTCATCTTCGCTCATTTTGCCCAGCCCCCTCCCTTGGCAACCATCAGTTTCTTCTGTGTATTTATGAATCTGTTTCTGCTTTGTTTGATCATTTCTTTTGCTTTTTATGTATAAGTGAAATATGTTTTACATTTTTACATATAAATGAATCTATATGGTATTTATGGTATTTATCTTTTTCTGATTGATTTCACTTAGAATAATACCCTCTAGCTCCATACATGTTGTTGTAAATGGCAAGATCTCATTCTTTTTATGGCTGAACAATATTCCATTTTGTGTGTGTATACACACTTCTTTATCTATTCATCTATTTATAGATGATACTGTGTTACTTCCATATCTTAGCTCTTGTAAATTATGCTGCAATAAATATATAAGTGCATATGTTTTTGAGTTAGTGCTTTCATTTCCTTTGGGTAAATACCCAGTAGTAGAATTACTGGATCATATAATAATTCTATTTTTTAATTTTTTAAGGAACCTCCATACTGTTTTCCATGGTAGTCACATCGATTTACATTCCCTATAGTACATGAAGGTTTCCTTTTCTCCACATCCTCACCAATACTTGTTATTTGTTGTCTTTTTAATACTGGCCATTCTGACAGATGTAAGTTGATATTGTGGCTTTGATTTTCATTTCTCACTGGACCTATTTGCTAAGAAATGTTCATACCTGTTGCAGATTTCATTCTAGACTTGCCCACATTGTCACAAAACATGACAGAGGGGATGGGCAGGGACAAGGACCTTCTCCATCTCTAATCATCAAAGTAATTCTAAATTACCAAAAAAGAACAACTTGAAATTTGTGAATGGTCAAATTAGCTAATGGCAGTTTACGATACAGATATTAGTGTGTGCTTGAGAAGTGTTAACCTGTCAATTTCTGTAACCCAAGGGTTCCCCAGATAGATGGGGCCAATAAATATTCCAGATGAATGGAAATAGTAAAAGTGATCTGTTTTCCACTTCCTTTTGGGGGCCCTGAGAGGTGAAAGCTTCACAGAATTTCCTGGACTCATCACATAAGATGGCAGGAAGTCTGGGTGCCAAGGTAGAGAAGACCTAAAGAGTCACAAGTTTCCTGACATTCTGGCCTCAGTGGGAGAGCAATTAAATTTCCAATCAACCTGAAAGGGTTAAAGTGGTTAGCTAGGTGGGTTTTAAGGTCAGGTTGGGGGACTCCACATCATAATTTCTGGAGCATGACTTTGAATCTTCAGCACTTCCTAGGTGTGCATAAACAAGTTACTTAATGCTCTCTGAAACATAGTTTACTGACCTATAAAATGAGGAAAAGGATATATACCTTTCAGCATTGCCATGAATATTCATTCGGTAAAGTTATATAAAGAGTATTTGCAAATAGTTTATAACTGTGCATGTGTGAAGTCTTATTTAGGTTGGTGACAGAGAAAGATAACCACTTTAATCTCTTGTGAGAGATACACTGAAGATTCAGTTATGAATTAAAGAGAAAATAGAATTAATCCCTATTGAATGTCTTTATACTGCATTAAAGTAGGAACTTCACGAATATGTATCTTTAATCAGCTTAATATCTCCGATCAATAGGTAGAATTGTTACACCCATTTTATAGCTGAGGAAAAAAGATACTAAACTATTTACCAAAGTCATAGAGCACGGAAATGGTGGAGTCTGGGGAAAACAAAACAAAACAAAACACAGAAAACAGAAAACCCAGAAACAGACATCAGAGTGGTGATATCCAGAGATACGGTATGGGTGAAGGTGGCCAGAAAGTATAAACTTCCAGTTATAAGATAAGTAAGTTCTGAGGTCGTAGTGTACAGGATGGTGACTATGGTTAATAATACTGTATTGAATATTTAAAGTTGCTCAGAGAGTTGATCTTGAACATTCTCATCACAAGAAAAAAAAAGTGTAATTATGTGAGGTGATGGCTGTTAACTTATTGTGATCATTTCACAATGTATACATATATCAAACCATTATGTTGTACTCCTTAAATGTATACAATATTATATGCCAATTATATCTCAATAAAATGGAAAAATGTATAAAAATAAAACAAAACCAGAAAAGTCTGATTGTAAAAGCCACTTCCCATGCTCCTCCTGATGCTGCCACTTTAGACAAGGCTGGATACTGGGTCACTATGTGATGAGAAAGAACCAATAAACCTCCTGAATAAGGACAAGTCATCCACATTATTTTTAGTTACATTCTGAAGTGTACAAAAGAAATTATATCATTTCTACAAGTTAATTTAACAAAGATTTCAGAGATATTTCTAGATAAAAAAAACTGTTTTAAGTAAAATTATATAAACACCCTTACAGTATAAATGTCTTTTCAATTTTTTTCCCTTTTTTGTTTGAAGTATAGTTCAATGTAATGTAATGTAATGTAACTAAATGTTACATTAGTTTCAGATATACAACATAACAATAATGTATATGTTGTGTGTTATCCTGATAGCGATAACTGTATATTTCATAACTGGAAGACTGTGTCCCCCACTAAGCCTCATTCATTTGGCCTATGCCACTATTTGCCTTCCCACTGGCAACCAGCTCTCTGTTCTCCACGTTTATGGGTCTGTTGATGATTTTTTTAATTTGTTTTTATTTATTTTTTTTTAGATTCCACATGTGAGTGAAATCATATGGTCTTTATCTTTTTCTGTCTGACTTATCTCACTTAGCATAATACCCTCTAGGTCCATACATGTTGTCACAAATGGCAAGCTCTCATTCTTTTTTATGGCTGATTAATATTCCATTCCATATATGTGTCACATCTTTATCCATTCATCTGTCAATGGACTCTTGGTTTGCTTCCATATCTTGGCTATTGTAAATAGTGCTACAATAAACATAGGAATACATACATCTTTTTTGTATTATTTTTTTTCTTCGGGTAAATAGCCAGTAGTGAAATTACTGGATTATATGGTATTTTTGGGTAATCAACAGGATAATAATTTTAGGATAATCATAGGATAATCAATTTTTAAAAATAACCTACCAGCATTACATATCATCAAGATTATTTATTTCAGTTAAGGTTCAACCAGTAGAAATCATCCTTTTTATGTTTATTTTGATAAATATTACAGAATACTAAATAAAGTTAGAAATATGAAACTTTGTTTTTTCCTTGCTACCTTGTTATGCAGAAGTGAAAGTCAATTAATCTCTTTAGGAAACTCAGTAGTCTTTTATGGATACCATTAATGCATTGCAAAACTTTTTTCTCCATTTTGATTTACATGTAATGATTTAATGGATAAAAATTTATGAGTGGCCTGAACTAATCTTGGATTATTTATGTTTCCCTGGATGTACCTATTAAATGATCATATCCCACCACCAAATGAAGCCAAACTCTAGTCAAAATTGCCCTTGAGTAAGATAGAACTGTAGGAAGTATGCATATGCTGCTTGGTGTAGTGTCTGATGCTTAGTTAGCCCACAATGTTCTTAGTGCTGCCATTATAGTAGTAGTAGTTGTTATTTTTATTGCTGTCATTATTTTTTTTATTGTAAGACACTAGAGAAAAATAATTGTGCTATATCCATAAGAATTATATTTTAGAGCTGTGGGTTTCAACTTGGCATAAAGATGGTGGTGGTGGTGGTGACAATACCAGCCCATTATCGATAATCTAATATATATCTTCAGATTTATATATATTACCTTATATAATCCTTACTATGATTCTATAAGATGATTTTTTATTAACTGCTTTTAGCAGATGAAGAAATCGAGGTTCATAGGAATTAAGATCTATGCCCAAGCTTATACAGCTATCTGTTCCTGATTTTCTTCAAGGTCCATTTACTTTCCATTTTTCATGCTGCCTCTGTTATGCCAATCTCCTTTCAATCCTTGGGATATTAGTCACTGTGGAGAGAATTCACCAGAAGAAACTCATGAAACTTTGAACCTAGCAATTGGACCAAAAAAGTATCTCTATTTCCACCAAAAAGAAGAGCTTCACTATCACTCAGCCATTCCTTAAGCAACAATTTAATTCCACCTGCATGTAGTCTTCTCCTGAGAGATTTCTCTTCTATTTTGATAAATTGTCTCCTGCTGCAGAGCTTTCCTGCACCATTGGAAATACTTCCACCAAATATTCTCACTTTTTAATACCCCTAACAAGAAAACTTGAGGTTTCATAGTAGAGATGCATTTATTCCCTATTGAAGAAAGGGGAATGACAATAAAACGCTGAGAGGCTAAAACTTTATAATTCTTCTTAAACTAAGATGAAACAGTCTCATCCTTAAAGTTGAAGCTTATTTTTTAAGAAATCAAGTTGGGTTTTCTAGTAGCTTTCAAATTATAGTACAGAAAATCTCTGTTGGAACTTAGGATTTAATGAGAATATCAGAATCAAAATTTCTGACATCTTATAGTAGCATGTGTCTGACCTGCCTTTATTGTGAGTAGCCATCAACAGAGACGTTTTAAGGATACTGATGTTTCTGTCACTTGCATTTTTCTCCATGCCTTAGTGAAGGTAATGTCCACAAGAACTTCTTTAGGAATGAATGTGAAGGGATCATGTTAAATCTATTACAACATTTTTCTCTCCCTAATCCTTTAGAATTCATCTTCCACATTATTCCAGGAAAGTGTGAGACCTCAACTTTATCCAGTATAGGCCGTTATTGAGTCCAAATTTCAGACAAAAAAACAAACAAACAAACAAAAAAAACCAACCAAACAAACAACAAATCTACTTAAGTTTTTGTTTAAATTCCAGTTAGTTAACATACAGTGTAATATTAGTGTCAGGTGTACAATATAGTGATTCAACACTCCCATACAACACCCAGTGCTCATCACAAGTGAACACCTTGGCTCCCATCCCTGTTTAACCCAAACCCCCTGCCTCCTCCCCTCTGATAACCAAAAAGTTTGTTCTCTATAATTATGAGTCTATTTTTAGTATGCCACTTTTTTTCTCTTTGCTCATTTGTCTTATTTTCTTAAATTCCACATATGAGTGAAATCATATACTGACTTATTTCACCTGCCATTATACTCTCTAGCTCCATCCATGTCATTGCAAATGACAATATTTCATTATTTTTTATAGATGACTAATATTCTATTGTGTATATTCCATTGTGTGTGTGTATATACATCTTCCTCATCAATTCATCAGTCAGTAAACACTTGGGCTGTTTTCATATTTTAGCTATTGTAGATAATGCTGCCATAAACAGTGGGGTGAATGTGTACCTTTGTATTCTTTGGGTAAATACCTAGTAGTGCTGGGTTGCAGAGTAGTTCTATTTTTAATTTTTGAGGAACCTCCATACTTTTTTCCACGGTGGTTCCATCAGGTTGCATTCCTACTAACAGTGTAAGAGGGTTCCCTTTTCTCCACATCCTCACCAACACCTGTTGTTTCTTGTGTTGTTGATTTTAGCCATTCCGACTGGTGTCAGATGCTACCTCGTTGCAGTTTTGATTTGCATTTCCCTGGTGATGAGTGATGTTGAGTATCTTTCCACGTGTCTGTTGGCCATCTGTATGTCTTCTTTCAAGAAATACCTATTCATGTCTTCTGCCCATTCTTACCCAGTTATTTGTTTTGGGGTGTTGAGTTTAATATGTTCTCTATAGATTTTAGATACTAACCCTTTATCAGATATGTGATTTGCAAATATCTTCTTCCATTTCACAGATTACCTTTTAGTTTTGTTGATTGTTTCCTTCATGTGCAGAAGCTTTTTATCTTGATGAAGTCCCAATAGTTTATTTTTGTTGTTGTTTCCCTTGCCTCAGGAGACATATCTAGTCAGAAGTTGCTATGACTGAAGTCAAAGAAGTTAATGCCTATGTTCTCCTCTAGGATTTTGATGGTTTCTTCTCTCACATTTAGGTCTTTCATACATATTGAATTTATTTTTGTGTATGGTGTAAGAAAGTGCTCTAGTTTCATCCTTGTGCATGTTGCCGCCCCATTTTCCCAATACTATTTGTTGAAGAGACTGTCTTTTTCCTACTGGATATTCTTTCCTCCTTTTGTCAAAGATCAGTTGACCACATAGTTGTAGGTTCATTTCTGGGTTTTCTATTCTGGTCCATTGATCAATGTGTCTGTTTTTGTGCCAATACCAAACTGTCTAGATCACTGAAGCTTTGTAATATAACTTGAAGTTCAGAATTGTGATACCTCCAACTTTTTTTTTCCAAATTTACTTTGGTTATTCAGGGTATTTTGTGGTTCCATACAAATTTTAGGAATGTTCTAGCTCTGTGAAAAATGTGTTTTTGGTATTTTGATAGGGATTACATTAAATGTGTAGATTGCTTTGGGTAGTATAGACATCTTAGCAATATTTGTTCTTCTGATCCATGAGCATCGAATGGAATGTCTTTCCATTTCTTTGTGTCATCTTCAATTTCTTTCATCAGTGTTTTATAATTTTTGGAGGACACGTATTTCACCTCCTTGGTTAGGTTTATTCCTAGATATCTTATTGTTTTTGGAGCAATTGTAAATGAGATTCATTCTTTAATTTCTCTTTCTGCTACTTAATTATTGGTGTATATAAATGCAAAATTTCTGCACATTGATTTTGTATTCTGCAACTTTATTGAACTCATGTATCAGTTCTAGCAGTTTTTAGGTAGATTCTTTCAGCTTTTCTATGTATAGTACATGTCATGTGCAAATAGAGCAGGTTTTACTTCTTCCTTACCAATTTGGATGTCTTTTATTTCTTTTTGGTTTCTGATTGCTGTGGCTAGGATTTCCAGTACTATGCTGAAAAAAATTGGGGAAAGTGCACATCCCTGTCTTATTCCTAACTATAGAAGAAAAGCTCTGCTTTTCCTCATTGAGGAGGGTATTAGCTACAAACTTTTCATATATGGCCTTTGTTATATTGAGGATTTTTATCATAAATTGATGTTGTACTTTGTCAAGTGTTTTTTCTGCATCTATTGAAATGATCATATGGTTCTTATCCTTTCTCTTATTGATGTATGATGTTGACTGATTTGCAAGCACTGAATCACCCTTGCAACCCAGGAATAAATCCCACTTGATCATAGTGAATGATTTTTCAATGTATTGTTGGATTTGCTTTGCTAGTATTTTATGGAGAATTTTTACATCTTTGTTCATCAGGAATATTGGCTTGTGTTTCTCTTTTTTAGTGGAGTGTTTATCTGGTTTTGGTATCAGGGTAATGCTGACCTCATAGAATGAATTTGGAAGTTTTCTTTTATTTTCATTTTTTTGAATAGTTTGAAAAGAATAGTTATTTATTATTCTTTAAATATTTGGTAGAATTTGTGAAATCATCTGTTCCTCGACTTTTGTTTGTTGGGTGTTTTTTTTTATTATTATTATTACTGATTGCCTTTCTTTTTTGGTTATCAGTCTGTTCAAGTTTCTATTGGTTTCTCTTTCAGTTTTCATCGTTTATGTCTTTAAGAATTTACCCATTTCTTCTAGACTGTCCAATTTGTTGACATAGAGTTTTTCATAATATTAACATTGTTTGTATTTCTGTGGTGTTGGTTGTTTGTGATTTTATTTATTTGGTTCCTTTTCTCTCTCTCTCTCTCTCTCTCTCTCTCTCTAAAAGATTTTATTTATTCATTTGACAGAGAGAGGGAGACAGCCAGTGAGAGAGGGAACACAAGCAGGGGGAGTGGAAGAGGAAGAAGCAGGCTCCCAACAGAAGAACCTGATGTGGGCTAGATCCCAGGACCCTGGGATCATGCCCTGAGCCGAAGGCAGACGCTTAACGACTGAGCCACCCAGGCACCCCTATTTATCTCTCTTTCTATTCTATCCTTGCTGGATAGACTATTCTTAGCTACAGATTTTTCCCATTCATCACTTTGAATATACCATGACACTCCCTTCTGGCTTGCCAAGTTTCTGTTGAGAAATCTCCAGCTACCCTTATGTGTTTTCCCTTGTAAGTTAAGGACTTCTTTTCTCTAACTGCTTTTAAAATTTTTCTTTATCACTATATTTTGCAAATTTAATTACAAAATATGCCTTGGTGTCGACCTGCTTTTATGGCTTTTGATAGGTGTTCTCTGTGTCTCTTGCATCTAGATATTGGTTTCCTTCCGCAGATTAGGGAAGTTTTCAGCTATTATGTCTTCAAATGAATTTTCTGTTCCCTTTTCTGTCTGTTCTTTTTCTAGGACTCCTATACAAATGTTATTATGTTTGATGGAGTCATTGATTTCCCTAAGTCTATTCTCATGTTGCATAATTCTTCTTTCTCTCTTTTGTTCAGCTTTGTTAGTTTCCATTATTTTGTCTTCTAGGATGCTAATTCATTCCTTTGCTGCTTCAAGCCTGCTCTTCATTGCATCAAGCTTGTTTTCAAACTCATTTATTGCATTCTTTATCTCTGATTGATTCCTTTTTAACTCCTTTATCTCCATGGTAAGTGGCCATTGATGTTTTCTTTTCTCAAGCCCAGTGAGTATCCTTATGATTGTTGCTTTAAATTCTCCATCAGGCATGTTATTTCTATCTGTTTCACTTGGATCTCTGGCCATGGCCTTATCTTGTTCTTTCATTTGCAATAAATTCCTCTGTCTTCAGATTTTGTCTAAGTGTCTGCCTTCTTATATGTGTTAGAAAAGCCAGTTATTTCTCCTGCTTCTGAAAATAATGGTTTTTTGAAGAAGAAGTCATGTAGTGCCCAGAGACTCGTGCTTCTGGGTGTGTCTCTGGTAGGTTCTGTGTGTGCTCTGCTGTTGTGTTTTTGCTGCTCTATCCTTCAGGCAAATTGTCTGCAGCAGCTCTCCTCACCTGCTGGGCAGTGTTTGGTCACTGGCCTGAATGTGGCGAGTTTTAACTAGGTTTGCTCTGGTCTGCTTGTGAAATGAGACCTGACATCACTTTCATCAGAACTGAGGCCCTGCAGAACTCTCTGGTCAGGAGACATGGTGTAGGCAGGGGTTTGATCTGGTCTTCTGTGGAAGGGGCCCACCATTCTGAGACTGACACAAACTTGACTCACAAGAGCAATTTGACCAAAGTGCAGGAATGTGGGGCCTGGTATATGCAAGTTAGGCAGCCAGTGTTGGCACTGCACTGCTTCATGCAGGTGGAAGGGAAGGGAAATGGCACAGGCCACCTCATTTGTTCCTGGAGATGTATCTCAGTGAATGCTACCTCTTGGGGATACATTCCAAGAAGGGTAAATAATCTCACCACTGGGTGCCCCAGGCACTCTTCAGATCATTGTTTCTGTGCTGGCTGGCTCCCTCCCCTCCACAGCACCTACAATCTGTTTCTCTCTTATACCAAGTCTCCACACTTTCAACCTTCCTTGATGTGATCTCTACTACTCCTTTAGTTGTGGAGTTTGTTCTGTCGGTCTTCAGGTTTGTTCTGGAGTATACAGGATGATTTGATAGTTACAAGTTGTGTTGGTGGGAGGAGATGAGCCTAGGATCCTCCTATTCCACCACCATCTTCCTCTCCTCCAAGATACTTCTGACTGAATGAGCTAACCCATGAACTTTACAAACTGTGATAGGTGAATCCCATTAATACATTCAAATGCAAAGTTCTTTTTCCTCTATTTCCTATCCTTAGCATTAATTGACACATATTCTCTAGTTTCTGCTGACATAAAATAGGGAAGTGTTGCAATTGTTTGGTGTCTGAGATATTTCCTCCTGTGTCAGACTTGTACTGGCCCGTACTAAGATACATCCCACTGATACATACTGAGACTTGACCCATAATATGGGTCTGATGACAATAGAGATGGTTAGAATAGATGTTGAGAGGACTTGGCACCCCTACCAAGTCCACTATTGTAGGCAAGGTCACCAAAGTGTCTTCAAAAAAGGGTAAAGAACTCTTTTCGGGTACCAGATGGCAGGTCTCTTCCATATGCAAAGAAATTTCTGAGTAACTTAAGGGTTCAAGATTTTCCAGTTTCATAAGTGTCTAACCAGATATTCCAATTCTAAGCCTCAGGGTCCCACTCCTTCCTAAACAATGCTCTATTTTTATATGAGAAACTGATGTGGCTGTGAAGTTAACTTTCCTTTTTATTTTACAACCTATGCAATTAAATTTTATGTCTGATTTTCCCAGAGGTCAGCCTGAAGTCTACAAGGAAAAAAAAAAAAAAAAAAAAAGATGGTCTGTTAGGACCACCATAGAAACTCTCTGGTTCTGTGTTTATAACTAATTTAGTTGAGAGTTTTAAGAATGAAGTTCATCTTTGTTTGTTTGTTTGTTTGTTTGTTTGTTTCTGGAAGCTCTCCAGTGTTCTCTAATAAGATATATTTATCCTATTGGTTAAATACAACAACAATCTTTGTTTGGTCTTGGATGCATGCCCTGCCCCAGTGGAACATAAAGCTTTTTCTTTGTATGCGGTAAAGGTCCAGGGAAGAAGGTATGATAGGTACCTTTCAATTAGCAGTTGCTGATCAGATCACCTTCTTCAGATTTGTATCACCAAAGGGGATTTTTTCAGGTCTCCTGTCCTACACCCAGTCTTTCCTGTGAGCACCAGATAGAGGTTTAAGGAAAAGAGCTGGTAAGTGTACATAAACTCCTCTGTGTCTGGAGTTATCCCCCACTTTTCTGAACTAACTCAAGCTTACACTTGGCCTTTATTGCAATAGTTTCTCATATTTACTTTGTTGTTCATCACTTTGACATTTTTGAGGGATACTTTTCGTGTGTTTTTAGAATGTCCCCCAGGTGGGATTTATCTGATGTTTTTTCATGATTTCACCAGAGTTATGCAATTTTAGAAGAATGGGAGATTGGTTCATTCTTTCCTGTTTGTTTATTCAATCATATATGAGTATCAATATTGGATATTTGTGTAAGTATATGGAAATTTTATACTTTGGGTTAAAAATCTAGTACTTATTTAATATCTATTTCCTTAAAGTGTTCTAGCTATGGCTGTTGGGGACTCTTTCAGTTGTCTTCTGTATTTCTTTAATATACGATCATCATTTGTGTGTGTGTGTGTGTGTGTGTGTGTGTGTGTGTGTGTGTGTGTTTCAACATTCTGTAACTTCTGGCTTATCTTGTATACCCTACCCTACTTTCAGATCAGCCATTTCTCCAATGAGTTCTGGGTCCTTGCATGGGAACATGGTATTAGAAACCAAGATCTTAGTGCTAGGTGTGCTAGTTACTACCAGGATATTGCTCCTTATAGGCTCTCTCAGTTGACAGACCAAAGAAATATATGTATGTATGGTAACAAATGTACATATACTTGTCTATTAGTATTTATTTGTACAAAAAAAATTATTTGTGCAACCACTTGTATCTATATTAAACTGAACATGAATTCATCCTTATGTCTCCAACTCTAATCCATTACCACATGAATCACGTAGACTCTTCCTTTACTTGTCTCTAACTACCAGTCCAACAGTAAGAAATCTGGCTCCCAGCATTTGCCGTACATAATCATAATTGTTCAACTGAGTATACATTTACAGCATTATTATAATTGTTAGCCTGTACGTGTATGGGAGAAAATTATCAAAGTGTTATTCTTATGTATATTTCCTTTGCCTTTAATCTTACAGATTGCACGTATTTCCAAAATAACTCAGATCAGCATCATTCTCTCCACCTCTTTCAGTAAGGTGACTTCATATATTTTTAATACATTTACATTGTTGTGTCACATTCTGCATTCTAGCATTAGATTTTATAACCTTGTAAATGGGTATTAAAATTTTCCATATATTCAAGTTCAGTCTTTGTGCTGTAAAGTACTATGAGTTTTGATAAAAGTTTTTGTGTATCCATCACTACATATCATACAAAATAGTTGAACACTTTAAAAAAGCCCCAGTGCTTCATCTATTTAAATTTCCTCCACTCCCTAAAATAACTAATTTCTCACCATTTAATATGATGTTTACTGTAGGGGATTTTTTTGGGGGGACTAGATTTTTTTTTTAACAAAATGGGAATGTTCCCCTCTATTTCTAGCTTGCTTAAGAATTTTTATCATGAATTACTATTGTAGTCTGTCAAATACTTTTCAGCATCAATTGATGTAATCATATGCTTTTTTTCTTTTTTAACCTGTTGTTATAGTGGATCGAATTGATGATTTTTGAATGTTGAACTAGTCTTGCATACCTGGAATAAATTCTATTTACTCATGGCATAGCATTTTTCTACATAGTTGGATTCAATTTTCTGATCTTTTGTTGAGAATTTTGCATTTATGTGCATGAGATTTTGATCTGTACTTTTCCTTTTTTGTAATATCTTTATCTGATTGGGTATCAGGTAATGCTGGCTTTATATTATGAGTTAGGAAATGTTCCTTCTTTTATTTTTTGGAAAAAAAATATTTCTTTGTAAATATTTGGTAGAATTTACTAGGGAAACCATCAGGGTTATGTGCTTTCTTCTTTGAAGATGTATTCATTTTTTATTCAATTTTTTTAGTAGATGTAGGCCTGCTCATATCAGTTTCTCCTTGTGTGAGTTTTGGTAGCTCGTGTGTTTAAAGAATTGGCCCATTTCATTTGTTACCAAACTTGTGGGCATAGAGTTGTTTGTTGTATTCCTATATTAAAATTTTATGTCCATGGGGCCTCTAATGGTTCCCATTTCATTTTGTTATTGGTGATTTGTGTCTGTTTTTTGTTGTTATCAAACTGGCTAGAAGATTATCAATTATATTTATATTTTTAAAGAACCTATTTTTTTGGTTTTATTGATTTTCTTTATTTTTTAACCTGTTTATAGTTTCTGCACTATTTTTTATTGATTTATTCTCTAATTTTTATCATTTATTCTCTTCTTGCTTTAGGCTTAAATTGCTCTTCCTTCACTAGTCCTAAAATGTAAGTTTAGATTATTGATTTTAGATATTTCTTCTTTTCTAAAATATGCATTTAGTGGTATAAATTTCCCTTTAAGCACTACGTTCACAACATCCCGCAGCTTTTGATAAGTTATGTTTTTATTTTTGTTTAAGTTTAAAACAATTAAATATTTTTCTTCCTCAGAGTGACTTTCACTTTGATTCAAGTGTCATTTAGAACTTTGTTACTTAATCACTAAATATTTGGGTATTTTTCAGCTAACTTTCTGTTACTAATTTCTAGTTTAATTGCATTATGGTCTGAAAACATGCTTTGCATGATTTTATCATCTTAAATTTTTTAAAGTATGTTTTTCGTTCAGAATGAGATCTTTATTCCCTATTCATTCAAATTCCACATAAGCTTGAGAAGAATGTGTATTCTGCTGTTGTTGAAAGGAGTATTATAAATGTCAATTAGGTCAAGTTGATTGATAATGCTATTCAGGTCAACTATGCCCTTACTGATTTTCTGCCAGCTTGATCTATCATTTACTTAAAGAGGAGTGCTGAAGACTCAAACTATAGTGGTGGATTTGTCTTTTCCTCCTTTCAGTTCTATCACTTTTCGACTCACATATTATGACACTCTGTTGTTAGGAACATACATGTTAAAGACATGCTACCTCCTTGGAAGATTTTCCCTTTTATCATAATGTGATTCCCTTCTTTAAACCGTGTAATTTTTCTTGTTCTGAAATCTGCTTTGTTGAAAATTAATATAGCTGCCTTGACTTTCTTAAGATCTTTTGGTTAATGTTTACGTGGTATATCTTCTGTTTCTTTATATTTAACCTCTCTGATACTTTATATTTAAAATGCATTTGTTAGATGACCTGCTTCTGGATCAGGGTTTCATATGTACCAGAGCAGCTCCCTTGCTGTGATCTATTAAAATTCAGCCCTAGACACAGGCTTTATAAAACAAATTTTTTTTATTTAAAAATCATAATTAGGTCCTGTTTTTTGTTTCTGTTTTATCTAATCTGCCAATCTCTGCCTTTTAATAGGTGTATTTAGACCATTCACATTTAAAGTGATTATTAATATAGTTGGATTACTACCAACCATGTTTGTGATTTCTTTCTATATGGAGTATTTGTTCTTCGTTGTTGTTGTTGTTGTTACCTCCCTTTCTATCTTCTCTGGTTATAATTGAGCATTTTATATTATTACGTTTTATCTCCTCTTTTACTATATCATTTATACTTCCTTTAAAAAATTTAATGGTTGCTCTAGAATTTTCAGTATACATTTATACCCAGTCCATGCACTGTCCATAACACTATTACTACACTATACTCACATGTAGTCAAGATATCTTATAGTATTATAGTATTTCCATAGTATTTCCAGTCCTTTCCTTAGAACATTCCTGTTGTTAATTTCACTTATCCTCATGCTATAATCACCCCAATATTCCTATTATTATTTTAAACATTTTTAGGTCAGTTACAAATATTTTACCTTATGTTATTTATTAGTTGATGTTCTTCCTCTCTTTATGTAGATGCTTTGCAGTTATACCATTTTCCTTCTCCCAAAGAACTTCTTTTAACATTTCTTACAGAGTAAGTCTGCTAGTAATGAATTCCTACTATTTTTATTTGTCTGAGGAAGTCTTTATTTCTTTTATAGTTTTAAGGGGTAATTTTTGCTGGTGCAGAATTCTAGATGTTTTTTCTTTCAAAACTTAAGTATTTTCCTTCATTCTCTTCTTATTTCCATGATTTCTGGTGAAAATTTCACTTTAATTCTTATCCTTGTTCTTTTATAGGTAAGATATTCTTTTTTTATGACTATTTTCAATATATTTTCTCTGTTTTTCTGCAGTATTATTACAATATGTGTAAGGGTCTTTTTGTTGTTTACCTTGCTTGCTATTTTCTGAGCTTTCTGACTGTGATTTGTTTCTGTTATTAACTTTTTAAATGCTATTAGCCATCATTTTTTGTCAAATATTTCTTTTCCATTCTTTTGTTAATTTCTCCTGTTGTTGATGATAACAATGATCTTTGAGTGAGAGCAAAGCTATTTTTATCTTTCCATAGTCCAAATGGAATAAGGTTCATTCGTCTTGTTCTTTTGAAATGGGGGAAGCCTGTTACCAAATAAGATTCTTAACTACTCTAAGCCAATTATTATGGAGGGTTCACATACAGGTGTTTCTGTCAACATTCCAGATTAACCCCCAGGTCATAGCCAGCAATAATTACCATTCATCTGAAAGATCCATCTAGAGTAGGAATTAGCAAACTATGGCTCTATTATCTAAACTATCTTATTAGAATAAATAAAGACATCCATTCATATTGTCTATGACTACTTTTGTACTAAAATGGCAGAATTGGGTAGTTGTTGTAGAAACTATAAGGTCCATAAAACCTAAAATATGTACAGTTTTTCCCTTTGGGGAGAACATTTGCCAATCTCTGTTCTAAGACCTTAAGCCTAGTTGAGCTTTCAGATTACTGCAGCCCAGTTGACATCTGACTGGAAATGCATGACACATTGTATGCAAGAATTAACCAGATGAGCCTTTCCCAAATTTATGACCCACAAAATCATAAAATAAAATTGTTGTTTTATACAGTTAAGTTCTGGCATAATTTATTACATGGCAGTGGAAACAAGAACAACTGGCAGCTTGTTTCTGATTGTGTTCACGGTCCAGACTACAGCCACATTAATCTCAGACTCTTCTGTGTGTCTATGTGGTAGAACCATTTTATATATCTATATCTATAGATATAGATATATCAAGTACTATAAGGGTTCAGTCAAGAAAATAGATACACATCAGTTATTTTAGCAGCGAGAGTCCTATTTAGGGAATTGGTTAAATGGACAATAAAGACTGGAAAGGCAAGAGTAGAACTCAGAAGTGACACAGAGATACTAACATCCAGAACCAGCTAGCATTCTTAGGAAATTAGAAACAAAAGGATGACATTGATGTTTAGAACCTTGAAGCATATAGGAGAGGATTTGTAGAGCTTGCTTATAGACCTCAGAAATGTGGGTGCTAACTGTTTGTGGTACTCAGGAGCAAAAAGAGCCTCTGTGCAACTAAGAACCAGACCTCTGAGCATGACCCAATTTGAATCAGTGCTTCAGAAACCCAGTGGTGGGGCCATGCAGAGCTGGAACTCAGAATGAAAAGCAGGTACTGGTCAGATGGTGCTACATTTCAGAAAGAACTCTATGAAACTTGTTCTGGGACTATGAGGGAAAAATGGAAACTTGGAGTAACAGGTCCTGCTGGCATGAAGGAACAGTTGCTAGAGGGATGCTGATGGGAGTAGAAATCAGAAGAGGAAGAAATAAGTCCTTTTATCTTTGTAGTATCCCTTTAGCACCATTTATTGGCAGAACCTAATAGAGAAACACTTGGTAAAACATATATGCTTCACCAAGAACCCCTATAAGAGTGGTTTGAAGCTTAAATAATGAAGCTTAATAACTATCAGACCCTTATTATGGGACATCTAGCTCATTCTCCATTCAAAGTATCCCCCCAGACAGTTGTGCAAATAAACAGGTAACATCATCTAACTACAGTGTGACATTCACCATACTTCTTCCTCTGTTCTAGCTCTTTACAGGCTACTTGAAAATGAGAGATAGTGGCTTCCCAAATGCTTCTGTTACTGGGGCTGCTTCTGGGCACTAGTGTTACTTCTTACTAAAAGCTCCCATGGAATTTCAAGTGTGCTAATACTACACGGTGCTAATGCCACTCAGCTGTGATAGAGATAATTCCCATCCACTCTACACTCAGTTTGTCCCCACTAGACTAATAACTTTTGTATTAGTTAGGACTCATGGATTCAAGCAGAAAACATTCTTGCTAACTCAGACAAAGAGGAATGTTTTGGAAGGATATCCCAGATACTGGAACATCTCTTGGATCTGGGTAGTTGGAATTTATATTTTCTTCAGAGCACTATGTAGGGATGAGTGAATTTAAAATAGTTTTCAGCCTTTGTGTCACGTAAGTAGGATTCACATTTGAGTAGGGAATCTTATTTAGGTTTTTCAGGTGCCCACATTTTTCTATGGAGAACAGAACACCTTGAATGACAGCTACAAAGATAATATGCTATGGAGGAGGGTTAGTTTACTTAAGTAAAATCAGAATATTCCTTTGAAATATAGGAGGAATAGATTCTTATCTGACAAAAATAGCTAAATAACTTACCACCTCCTGTAAAACACTTTATGATGATTACCCAACGGGTTATAAATATTTGCTTCTCATACTTGTAAATCACTTCTTCTAATATTCTTTTGTAAGTCCTTTTGCCTAGGATTCAGTCCTTGTCTCAGATAGATCCAGTGTCCTCAATATAATATTACCAATACCCATACCTTTTGTACTTGTTCTCTGGTCCTATCTCTTCTTGTAATCGCCCACCCCAAATTCTGCCTTCATCCCATTTAACATGGGCTAATATTTTACTATAAAAGTTTTGCTTCTTTTTTTGATTATTGTTTGTGAATTTAAAAGTCTAACAACATAGTCAAATACTTACTTTAAGCACACCATAAAGTGCATACTAGAAAATAACACTGAAAATTTTCACATAAATTGAGACTGCCACTCATGATCTAAAATTCTTTTAGAATCAGCATCATAAATTTTGCTAACATGCAAAAAAAAGAAAAGAAAAGAAAAGAAAAAGTTCGGTGAGTTAATATCTGAATGGATGATGAAGATGTGTGTGAACCATTAGTGTTATTAGTTATTTCATAAACTAACAAGAATGTTATAGGTTCTGTGGCTTTGACATATGTTACACCACTGATTGCTAGAGGAGATTTTCCCAAATATGAGTGACTAGACAGGCATGCTCTTTCTCTTTTACTTTTTTGTAGTATCCAACCTAAAGCTACGTGATTATCCAATAACATCTAAATTTCTAATTAAACATTTTCTTTCCTGAATACTTAATGTCTTTGATTAAAGAATTTTTCATGTATTTCATTTTAATCCATATACACATATTAAGTGTCTATAATATGTCAGGTTCTGTGATGGACACTAGGAAAAATTATGCATAAGACAGATACATTCTCTATCTGTTTAGAGATAGTGAAAGAAAAAGGTAGTAAATAATTTTAGTCTACTGGATCCTAGGATTGCCATATTTAGAAAATAAAAATACAGGACACAGTTACATTTTATTTGTAGATAAAAATTAATATGTATGTGCTCTGTAATACATGTGATATCTTATACTTGAAAACTGCTATTTATTAGAAATTCAAATTTTACTGTGCATTCTGTATTTTGTCTGGCCACTTTAGATGGACAGTACAACAGAAGTATATTTGGAAGTATGTTTTTATTTTTCTAACAAGGATCATCCCTAGATCTTAAAGTCCCAATTAAAATAATAATAATGAACCAGTCTGGAGAAAAGATATGCAGTGCATCTGCATGGGACTTTTTCTCCCAAGTTCATATTGAGATAAATAACTCAATGTCACAAAGCAAAAGGATTAGGAAAAAAGCCCATTTCCTGAATAGGATATAATAATATGCCTCAGGAAATTCTATGTGCCACGGGTAGTGTCGCCATTTGTGAACATTGCTGCACTTAATCGTAAGACCACTGCTCCCAGCAGAAGTGCAAACTGTCTGAGGTGAATTTTGGAGTACCACATAAACCTAACTTCTCAAACAATACAGAAAAGCCTGAATGTGACACATTGGAAAACTGGGATATAAACTATGAGAAATGTAGTCTGGCAGAAAAATGAAGGTCAAGGGGTAACAAGGGTAACAGTCCCAGTTCTATTACTAGAAAGTGCTTGTCCATTGTAGTCTGTGTGGTATTTGTTGCTACATCTTGCACATGGTAGGTTGTTCAAAATTGCTGGCTCTTAATTTGGGCATCTCTGTGTTTCTATGTCCATTTCTTCATCTGTTGAATACCCGAAGTATATAAAGATTTACAGCTAAGATAACTAATCAGTAACTAGATTGTAAGCCTAATACTACTAGTCTATGGGAAGTGCTTATTTTTATTTGAATATCTTTAATAATGATTATCTCAGACATTTCTTTACTACATAAGAAATGCCTGGTTCCAATTTAAATCTCTGCCTGAATGCATTATTTTAATCTTCACCAAACCTTTAAGAGATAGAAACTTTATTATCTCCATTTTATAGATTAAAAAATTGAGGCCCAGAATATATAAGTTATTTGTCTGAAGTTCAGTGGGTAACAAATGATGAATATGGGAAAAAAATCCAAGGCAGTCTAATTCCAGAACATGTACTTTTGATCATTAATGAATTCAGTCTCCAAGTGATAATAGCTACATTTTTTAGTTCACTAAGTACTTTATATGCATTATCTTATTTAATCCCCATACGAACTCTATGAGGACGCTGGCTTAAGGAGATCATGTAACTTGTCCAGGGTCACAGAGTAAGGAAGTAGCAGAGTCAGGATTCAGTCCTAAATCTTTCTAATTCCTCCATTATTCTCATAATGACTACTAAATGCTGACTATTTCATCATATGTCAGAGGAAGCTGCAACTCCTGGAAATTAAGAAGCTGACCTAAATTCGCACATCTAGTTAGTAACAGGGAATAAGACCAATAAATAGGACCAATAAATAAATGTCTCTTGACTCCTGGTCCAATAAACTTTTGATTATTCCTCTGCCAGCTTTCTCATTTTATTTTTTTCACTTGCTGTTCATTAGTTATTTAGAATATTTCTCTCATACACTCTACTGATCAAGCATAGGAGTGCTGACTTCCTCATATAAATCACAGTTTCTACCGTAGTCCTCTAACCAGCAGACAGTGGCCTCTAGCACCACTGCCTGATTTTGTCAGCTCACAAAATGATAAACTGATAAATTTCTTAAAGGGTCAAATATATTACAAATATATAGAATGTAAACATAGCCAAAAATCATAATTTTAAATAAATTATCTGTCACTTGTAATAAAATTTGGATTTGTGTCAGTCCTCAGAAATTAGATATAGATGCCAGACATCTTTAAATTCCATTTATAATTTTGGTTCCGTCATTGGCAAATTTATTTAAATGAGCATTTCCTCAGTTATGTTCTGTATCATCCTAGTTATTCAGCTAAAAATGGGGTTCAGGGCCAGATGCATTTGGGAAATACAACATGATATAGCCATTTATATATTTATAGTTTTAATGTAATTTTTATCCAAATCACATGCAGGATTTTTGTGGATGTAGACAAGAATATTCTAAAATTAATATGGGAATCCATAGGGACCTGGGGTAGCTGGAACAATTTTGAATTAGAAGAATAAAGTGGGAGGACTCATTCTAGCTTATAGCAATAGTAGTCAAAAGAGAATGGTACTGGCAGAAGAATAGAAAGATCAATGGAATTGAATAGAAGAACCAGAAACAGATCCATGTAAATATGTCCAATTGATTTTTTTATGTAACATATCTATTGAGATAATAATTTGTAGACTATGAAGTTCACCTTTTAAAATGGAAAAAAAAAATCCTGTGTTTTAGAATATTCACATGGTTATATAACCATCACCGCTATGCATTTTTAGAACAAACATTTTCGTCACCCCTAAAAGACACTTTGTGTCCAGTGGAAATCACTCCCTATTTTCTCCTCAATCCTTGAAAATCTTAATTAATTCTTTGTCTTCCTATGTCCATTCTAGACATTTCATGTAGATTGAAATCAACCAGTATGTGCTATTTTGGGACTGGCTTCTTTCACTTAAGATTATGTTTTCAAGGTTTATCCATCTTATAGCATTTGCCAGTACTTCACTCCTTTTGTTGCTAAAAACATAACAATGAATGAATATCCATATTTATTCATTCATTCAGTTTTTGGGTTTGTTTCTACTTCTTGGTATTCTGGTTCTCATGCTCCAGCTTGCCTTTTTTTTTTTTTTTTTTGGTTATTATGAATAATGCTGTTGTGAATATTTGCGTACGCATTTTTATGTGAACATTTGTGTTCGTTTCTCTTGGATATATGCCCATGAGTGGAACTGCTAGGTCATATATACGTAATGTCTTGAACTACCAAGCTGTTTTCCGAAGTGGCTGTGTTATTTTACAATTCCATCACCCATGAATGAAGATTCCAATTTCCCTGAATCCTTATCAACACTTGTTATTATCTGTCCCTTTCATTTAAAATATTTTAGTATGTGTAAAGTAATACCTTGCTGTAGTCTTGATGGGCATTTTTCCAATGATTCATGAGTTCAACCAATTTCTGTGTGTTTGTCATATGTATGTATTCTTTGAAGAAATGTGTTTTCAAATCAGTTGCACATTTTTTAAATCGGGTTATCTTCTTGTTGAGTTGTTAGTGTTCTTTGTGTATTTGAAATACAAATTCCTGTGCGATGTATGATTTTTAAATATAGTCTCCCATTCCATTAGTTATCTTTTCACTTCTTGATGGTGTCCTTTGACGCACATGTTGATGAAGGCCAATTTATCTATTTTTTTCTTTGTTTCCTTCGGCTTTTGGTGTCATATCTAAATGCTAATCAAAGATTATAAAGATTTACTCTTATGCTTTCTTCCAAGATTTTTATACCTTTAATTCTAATATTTCAGTTTATGGTCTATTTGGAAATAATTTGTACATGTGGTATGAAGTAGGAGTCAAATTTCTTTTTTATTACTTAAAATTTTTTTAACCTTTTTAAAAAAAGATTTATTTATTTGAGAGAGAGTGCACAAGCAGTAGGAGG
Organism: Ursus maritimus; assembly: GCF_017311325.1. NCBI lineage: Eukaryota > Metazoa > Chordata > Mammalia > Carnivora > Ursidae > Ursus > Ursus maritimus. The sequence continues at coordinate 15,754,776 of NW_024424786.1, forward strand.
GGCAGAAGGGAAGCAGACCTCCTTCTGAGCAGGAAACCCAATGCTATACAATTCACAACTTTCAACTTAGGGCTCATCTCCCTACTAGGAGATCATGACTTGAGCCAAAACCAAAAGCCGGATGCCTAGCCAACTAAGCAGTCCCCCATCTTTTTTTTATTATTTTTAAAAATTTTACATATGGGTCTCCACCAATTGATTTTTTACAGTTGCTAAAGCAATTCAATTGAGGAGGGATAGACTTTTAAACACATGTTGCTGACTAGAGTAATTGGACATCCATAGGCAAAAACTTAACCACAACCTAAACCTTATACCTTACATAAAAATTAATTCACAGTAGATTGTGGACTTAAATGTAAAGCATAAAACTAAAAAGCACTTAGAAACAAATTTTTAAAAAATTTAGAAAAACAAATATCGTATGATTTCACTTGTATGTGGAATTTAAGAAACAAAACAGATGAACACAGGGGAAGGGGAGGGAAAATAAAATAAGATGAAAACAGAGAGGAAGACAAACCATAAGAGACTCTTAACTATAGGAAACAAACTGAGGGCTGCTGGAGGGGAGGTAGATGGGAGAATGGGGTAATTGGGTGATGGACATTAAGCAGGGCACTTGATGGAATGAGCACTAGGTGTTATATGCAGCTGATGAATCACTAAATTCCACCCCTGAAACTAATAATGCACTATATGTTAATTAAATTGAATTTAAATAAAATATTTAGAAAAAATAGCAAAGAATCTTTAGGATCTTAAGCTAGGTAGAGTTCTTAGACTTGACAGAAAAATAATCAGAGGGAAAAATTGATAAAGTAGATCTTATCAGAATTTAAAATGTTTGTTCTGAGAAAGAACCTCTTAAGACAAAGCTACAGAGTGGTATTAGTATTTACAAACCACATATCTGAAAGTAATTGTGCCTGGGGACATATAAAGAACACTCAAAACTCAATAGTAAAAAAAAAAATTAGATAATGGGTAAAACACATGACAGACATTTCACTGGAGGATAGACAGATGGCAAACACATGAAAAGATGTTTTGCATCATTAGCTAGTAGAAAACTGTAAATTAAAAAATGAGATATCACTATAAGCTTTCATGGGAAAAATAGAAAATACTAATACCAAATGCTGGTGAGGATACAGGAAGACTGGATCATACATTGCTGGTGAGAATGTAAAATGGTGTAGGCACTCTGGAAAATCATTTGGGAATTTCATTTAAGACAAAACATGCAACTACCATATGGCCCAGCAATTGCATTTTAGGGCATGTTTATTCCAGAGAAGTGAAGCCTTACATTCACATACAATCCTACTTGGGAATATTCATAACAGCTTTATTCATAATAGCCCACGGCTGAAAACAACCCAGATGCCCTTCAGCATGTGGATGCTTAAACAAATCTTGGTACATCTAAACCACGGATTCTACTCAGCAATAAAAAAAGATTCAATTGCTGATATAGCAGTAACTTTAATGGATTTCAAGGGAATTATACTGAGTATAAAAAAAAACAATGGCAAATGATTGCATACCATATGATTCTTTTTCTATAACATTCATAAAATTACAAAATTATAGAAGAGGATAAACTATTGTTTGCCAAAGATTACAGGTGGGGGAGGGAGAAGGCAAGTGAGCTTGGCTATAAAAAGGTAGCACAATGGATCTTTGCAGTGATGAAACTATTCTTTATCTTAACTGTGGTGATGATTATATATTTATATATGACAACTTTAAGTCATAAATTTATATGTGATAAAATTACATAGAGCTAAACACACACACTCACACAGACACACACCCAAATGAACACTTCCAAATCTAGTAAAATCTGAATATATTCAGTGGTTTGAATCAATGCCTCTTTCCTGGTTGTGATATTGTATTATAGTTAAGATGTTAGCATTGGGGGAAACCAGATGAAGTGCACAGGGGATTACTCACACTGTATTATTTCTTATAACTGCATGTGAATCTAGATTTACCTCAAAAAATTAACAAAAAAGAAAACTTCCCAAACTGGAATTTTTTATCTCAAAGTAGATGATTCCAAAAGGAACAAAAGCTGTGTTTTTCATGAGTATGACTGAAGAGATGGTAAAGAAAGAATACTTCCGTTTCCTCTGAAGAAAGAATAAACCATTTTAATTTTGGTAGGAAGACATGTAAAATATCATTAAAGCAGTCCCATTAGGTCTAATCACTTCAGAGCCACCAGTGTAATATTTCTAAAATGTAATCGAGATTGTGTCTTTCCTAAGCTGAAAAGTCCCCAGTAGTTTCCCATTGCACTTAGAATAAAAATGAATTTCTTTGCCGTCGTTTGCCAGGCCCTACATGATATGGCTCCTACATATTCTCTCATCTCATCTTATCTTCTTTCCTTTCTTGTCCTAGTTATCTATTGCTGTGCAACAAGCTACCTCAAAATTTAGCAGCTTAAAACAACACACGTTTATTATCTATAATTTCTGAGAAGTAGGAATCTGGGTATGGTTTTGCTGGGTCCTCTGCTTCAAGGTCTCTCAGAAAGCTGCAATCCAAACGTTAGCCAGTTATCGGTTGTCATTTAAAGGCTCAGCTGGGGAAATATATGCTTCCAAGCTTGCTTACATGGCTGTTGGGAGGATTCTGTTCCATAAAGCCTGTTGGATTGAGAGCCTCATTCCTTGCTAGTTGTCGACAAGAACCTACCCTCAGTTCCTTGCCACAAAAATCTCTCTGGAATGTCTCTTGTTTCATCAAGGCTAGCAAGAGAGGGAGTGATAATCTGCTAGCAAGACAAAGTCACAGTCTTTTGTAACACAAGTTCAGAAGTGACATCCTCTCAATGGTGCTGTCTATTTGCTAGAAGCAAGTTACTTGAGGGAAAGGCATTGCACCAGACCTGAGTAACAAGAGGTAGGAATCACTGGGAGCCATATGAAAGACTTATCACACTGATCTTCTTTCTATTCATTGTATATCTGATCCAAGAGTGTTATAAAGCTGACTTCTCTTTTGGTAGGTCACAACACGGGGAGAGTTTACTGTGGGCAAAGCTCAAGTCTATAGATTGTGAGCGAAGGTATATCAGGCTTATGGGTAGCTGATAAACTAGCTGAGTGTTTAGATGTGGCCTTAGATTGTCAAGTTAGGCTACCCTGAATTGAAATTTAGAAATGTCAATGCAAGTATGACACTTAAACATTATGGAAGGGAAATAATATTTATCGAATACCTTCTATCACTCAGACACCATATTTGTAGTTTTTCCAACCAGAAAAAAAAATACAATCTTATTTGGAATGTATAATCTTAACCTGTCACATAATAGAATCCAAGGCCTGGAGATAATATCTCCTAAATTCACACAGCTAAAAAAATCATTCAAAACCCAAGTTTTTCTGACCTTCCTGTCCCATACTGTCCCCTGGGACGTCAGATAGGTTTGGAGTCAGGACTCCTGACTTTGGGGTCAAGAGTGGACCAGGCTCCTGTTTTACCTGGACTTGCTTACTGAGCTCTTTCCAGGATCCAGTGATGCTCCTTTGCACTCTGCTGCCCCCTAATGTCCATATCTATAATTGCATTTAAGCTTACAGCCTGGGGCTGTTTCCAAGGTTGGGAGGCAGGAGTCTGAAAGAACACAGAAACATCAGCCATTTCAAGGAAATAAAGAATTTGGCTGAAAAATAATAAATGTTTTACGTATATATACACACACATGTACGATATATACATCTGTTATGCATACATACACACACACACATATAAAAGAAGGCAGGAAGGAAGTAAATAAAGGAAATGAAAGTTTATGGAGTCAGGTCAGATGCTAAAATGCTGGTATAGATCAGCTGTCTTTTGTCCAGAAGAAAATCCATCCAGGACTTAGGGACGTACATTCTACATGAGGGACTGGGACTCCTCTAGAAATCAGACAGGTATGGATGAAATGACATTTCCTCTCCTGGCTTTAAAGAATACAGGGAAGTTGGTAGAAGAGCCAGGAATAACTAAATAATGAGGACTTTTAAAAGGTTGTTATTCAATATAATTTAATTACAAAACAGGTATAAATAGAAAACATAAATATAAAATTAACCTTTAGATACATTATTGCTTTGTATTATCTAAACCTATGAAAAAGAATTCTCATCATCCCCATTTTACAGACCAGGAAACTGAGGTTTAGGGCAATTTAGACTTTCTCCTAAAGTCACCCAGTTAAAAGTGTCAGACCCAGATAATACTTCATAGCTCCCATTTCCAGACTCTGTGCTTTTCCTGTTATATCTTTGTTATATGTTTCTTACATTTTCAAAGTATCTTTAACCTACGGATTCTCTCTCCACGTGGTCTTCTGGATTTTATGGATCCCTTTTGGCTTCAGTACCTAGTTGCGTCTTCTTAGTCTTTGAGCTACTAGGCAATTACTCATGTGTGGTAAATTTGTACATCCAGACCACCAACACCTATGCTTTCCCCACCTTCAGATAATGCATATTTAGAGCATTTGAAATCATGCTGGACAGACTGTACAAAGAAAGATATCAATGAATTTTAAAAATCTGTTCTTGATCTCCTGGGAGGAAACAGAGTACCTAGTTAGGTACTCTGAGTGCTAATTGATTGCCTTCCCACCCACCACTCACCCCTCAGGAGGTTCTGCACCATCCCACACTTCTATTATATAGGTCTTAAGGAACATGATTTCCAAACCCACCAATAATTCACCAGATTAATATACCAGAGTTAATAATCACAGCTTGGAGATGAGGAAATGAGATCACATTGAGTGAAGAAATAAAGGGCAGTTTGGAAGGGAGGACCAGGAGCTGCTCCTGCATTGTTTTTCTTGCCTGTCTGTGGTTCATTGTGTTCTTGAAAATGTTACTTTTCCAGTACCTAATGAATGATACATCAAGGGCTGCCATGAAACTGTAGGGAGAAACTTTATGGTATGACTCATGAGCCATGCTGAATTACAGATCTTTTCTCATTAGTCTGATTAAAAACCTAAGCTCATTATGGCTCAGGAAGTGATTTAGTTTCAATGCCTTTTGGTTATGTTCCTTTTTTATTTTCTAGGAGCACATATTTTGGCTAAGAATTCATTTTCTATTTTAAATGGTTCTAAATTTCAATTCTTAAAATGTGTGTTCATTATCATATCATTCAGACCTGTAAATGTTCTTTTTATATTTTAAGAACTATTTTTTAAAAAGCAAAAGTGATTTTGATTTTATCTCATGTAGGATATTTCTTCACAAATGGGATTCTTCAAGAAAGGTTCTGGCCTTTTTTTTTTTTTTTAACTTTTTGAAGAATATAGACTCCATAATGTCATAAAAAGAGAATGTTGGCTTTGGAGTCAGACCTAAGATATGTACCTTAGCCATTGCTAACAGTCTCATCTTGGTCAATTTACTTAAACGTACTACGTCTCAATTTCTTCATTTTTTTGAATAATAGTAATTAAATAGCACTACTATGAAGATTAAATAAGGTAATATATTTAAAGCATGTGAAATAGTTGGAGTCCAACAAATATTTGTCTCCTTTGCTTTCTCTGCTAATGTGGAGATATGGAGATTTTTAATTTTAGTGCTAACAAAAAAATTAATCAAGAGGCTGAAGAATTGAGTTTTAAATATCCCACTTCTGTTGTGCAGATTTAAGTCTGTACTTGCATGTCTCTGGGGACACATGTAAAATTCTAAATATGAACTATGCTCAAAACTCTTGGGATTATTTCTCATGAACTCCTCTGGCATAAGTCATGCAAATGAAACATGGTCTATATGTGAAGATGTGTTGGAAGATGCCTACTTCTGTGATATCCCAATGAACATACCAGAGAAAACTATGTAATTTCCAGTCTTGGAATAGCCTGATGATAGGTATGAAGATGTTTCCTCTCTATTGGCAACTAGAATCTCAGATCTGGTATATCTGAATGAAAAATTGAAGACCCTTTCTGGCATATGTACCTATTACTTGTTAACTGAGTAAGCCTCTTCGAGCTAGTCATACCATGGTTCTCAATAGAGGGTGGTTGATTTTTGCCTTCCAGAGGACATTTGACAGTGACTGGAGACATGTTTGGCTGTCACAGCAGAAGGGTAGTACTGGTATCAGGAATACTGCTAAACGTCATACAATGCACAGAACAGATCCTCTCACAAATAATTATCTGGGCCACAATTTCAGTAGCACTATTATTGAAGAACTCAGGCCTGATAACATCACCATTTCCCACAAGTGTTTGAAATACTTTTGAAATGTTTTCTTGATGTCATGTAGAAACAGCCAGAGGTTTACAAAGTCTGGGGGGTTGTCATGGCGATTGAGTAGAGATGTGACCAGCTATGCTTTCTTTCCATTCAGGATTGATCAAGTGAAAATAGGTCTGAGGTACGAGGAGCTTAGTTTGAACTGAGGAATAACTTCCTTTTAGTAAGGAAGTATAATGCTGTTAACCTTGGCGTTGGAATTTTAAGACAGACTAGGGAAATTATTTTCTTTGCGTTATTTCACATTGGTGTTCATCCTGTCTTCCTGTATCCCAAGTTGGTTATGGTCAGAAAAATTAGTTAGATGGCAAGACAGCCTGTCTTGGATTCCTAAATTTTTATTAGCTAAAGCTGCTGGTTAACCCTACTGTCTTTAACACTTTAACTTCCCAACAAAGTACCATTTCACATAACAAAATCATGGAAAAATGCATTTAAAAATTTTTCTTTATTCTTTCCTTCAAATAATTCTTTATTGGCCTTCTTCCAGCATGTGACTTCAATATCTATCTATTACCATACTTTGTGTATCCATGGCAATTTACAGAAGGCTCCTAAATGAAGGAGAAAAGGATATGAATATGTTTGGAGCATGCAAATATTTCTGAAACTTCCTGTAATTACTTAAGTTTTGATTGTTAAAATATTCATAATGAGAGGCAATAGGTGTAAAAAGGGGTATAATTGTGTAGATTTTCCTAGAAGTCTGGACCTAAAACCAACCATCTGAACAGAAAGTTTTCATTGTTTTTATGGACACTCAGTCATTCAGTCAACTTATTTTCACAATTTTAGAGCATCCTTCACTCTTAGCTCATTTTATGATGAAACCTAACATTCTATGGACTAATATGCTCCAATCTTAAGTTTCCTGTTTTCAAAATCAGGGCTTGTCAGTTTCTTTTGTCAGTTGCAACCTCAGAGACTCCAAAACACTTATGTTCTAAGGAACCGACCCAGGAATCCAAAGGACATACCTTTACATATATAATTATTATGTTTTCTATATGTGAGTTATCTCATGACTAAGAGTACTAAGTTTAGAGGAATATGGAAGCCAATTTCACAAATTAATGAAAATTTTTGATTTGTGAAAGTGTTCAACTTCAATATGAAGATATTCTTTTATTATTAGTGGATGTTTAAATTATAAAATCTTTATGAAAGAAATTTGAAAAAAAATTATGTCAACATTTAACACAGATATTCCTTTGTCCAGCAGTGTCATTATTAGGAATCTATGTAAACACATTACTTTAAAAAGTATATATAATGGGAGTATAAGAATAAGCATTGTTTACAATTGGAATTAATCTAAAAGTTTATCAATTAGAAACTAGTAAAACAAATTTTAACACATCCATTTGATGGAATGCTAGATGGGTTTCAAAAATATGATTGATTTTTATGTACCAACGTTGAAAAGTCTCCAAAACATGTTCGATGGAAAAAAGAGACTGTCCAAATAATATGATCTTGTTCATGTAAAAACCACATATGTACAAACACACTATAGGGAAAATAGAGACTGAAAGGATATTTGGAAATGGTTTTTCATTTCTTGGGAGAGAAGCAGGATTTTTTAAATTATGATTTTTATTCTCTACTGTATTTCTCTATATTGGTAAAGTTTTTATAATGAGTATGAAGTCATTTTATAATAATATAATTTTAATAGTTCAATTTTGAAGGAAAAAATCACAGTAAGTTATAGAAAACTGCTATGGCTTGCATTAATTTACTCAATAAATGTCTGGGAGCACTTGCTGTGCATTAATCACTGTGCTAGTCACTAGTGATGACTACTTTTCAAATAGTTTGGAGTGTAGTTTGGAGTGTGTAGTGGGAGAAACAAATATGGATTAAATACCTATATGAATAAATATAAATTATAATTTAGAGCAGGTATATGAAGCAGAAGTTCCTGGTATTATAAGAGTTTGTAATAGGGGAACCTGACCCACATCGGCAGGTTAGAGAAGTTTTTCTCTTAGGAATGTAATTTGATCTAAATATAAAGCATAAGTGGGAATCAAATGGGCAAAAAGGGAAAAGAGCATCTTAGGTAAACTGCATGTAAAGAGATTCTCTGATAAGAAATAAATTGGTACATTTCAGTGATTGAGAGACAGGAAGTGTAGCTGGACCACAAAGAACAAAGGGATGTTGGTGAGAGACAAGACTGGTTGGGGCCAAATACTACAGAGCCTTTAACTCATATTAAGGATTTTGAGACTATAATAAGCATAAGGGGAAACCATATATTTCAGAAAACATAGCAAAAAAGTTATGTGTATGGAATACTATTTTGGAAAGATCACTCTGGCTCCAGTGCAGAAAATAATGCTAGCATAGCAATAGAGGATTCATGAAAACTGATCAAAAACCTACTGAAGCCCTCACCATACACTCTATCACCTCATAGGATGGTGGCACACATAGTGGCCATTTTTCCAACACGTTGGAAGTAAATGAGTGGTAAACAATATTAGGATCACTTCCAAGAGATAATTTTTTAAAAAGTTATCTAGAAATGGAGTGTGATATTTGCAGAAGAAACATGCTTGACAGCACTTTGAAAACATGCACCCATTGAAGTACAATTGCGATGACTAGAACGTAACTTCAGAAATATATAATTGGAATTTGAGTGTGTTTCTGAAAGCTACAATTTTCCAAAAGGGTGGAATGACCAATATAGAGCCCAGAGTACAAAGGAGACTGAAAACAAGATTTTTGTCAGAATATTTCTCACTGATAGAGGTCTTGTACCCTGATTATTTGCATTTTAATCTAATTGGAAAATATATCCCTAAAGAGGAGATGGGCATGCTCATTCAATCCTTTCTGCTCTGATTCCGTGATCACTAAGCAGCTTTCTGATTATAATTTGTCTTCCTGCATAGTATCCTACAGGATAAGAGAAAGCTGCTCAGTTGAAAAGAACCATTCTGATGATTTACGGTTTTATTTAACATGAGACATTATTAAATGGGCATAATTGTCTCTTATAGATTTTATTTCATGAATCCCTCTGATCTCAAAAGACTGATCCCTTTTGAACAGATATAATTAAAATTGTGGATCTAGGACTACAAAGTTGAAGACCAGATTCTGCAGTTTGGGGAACTCCAATATTTTCCCTATAAACTCTTCATGATTGACAAGCCATCATCCTTTAGCCTTCCAATATACCTTGAAATCCATTCTAGCAAAAACTTCCAAACAAAGCAGACATCACAGAAGCATAATATCTATATGATTGGTGTTTACAATTCCTGAAAGCCCAGTCATTTGTCTTGACTGAAAGTCATATTTAGAATTCTGCTGGTAGCTGGTTGCTACCAAATATATTCAGGATAGTAGCTAAGAACATAGCCCCTGGAGGTAGATCCATGTACACTTATCCAGCTCTGCCTCTTACTAGCTGTGGAACAGTGGGCAGTCCCTTAGTCATTGGAGTCTGGGTCTCTTCCACTATAAATGGGGGATAATTTTGACCTTAAATGTCAATAGAGATTAAGTGAAAAAAAATTCATAATGTACTGCCTGGAATAGGTTTTCCATAAATAATAGCTACAGTTATTGGTGCTATTTTTTATTTACTTAGCCCCTCAAAGCTCTAAAATTCTACCTCCAACTACCTAGAGATTCTATTTCCCATGCCTCCAAATAATCTTTTGCACATGATACTGGACTTTGCCTTCCATATCAATATTGTACTTCTCTTTTTCATTTTGTTCTCTGCTCAGCATGTTTTCCATGGTGTAAAAGAGAGACATTCTTCCAATAATTGTTCTCTTGTCACATATTTTAAATTCTAAATCTTGGAGAATATGCCTTTGACACAAAATGTATATTTGATATTGATGAGGGCATCGAGGGTAAAAGAAGTTTAATGGATATATCTTACGATTCTACTCAAATAAGCAATAAGAAAAATCTTTGTGCATCATCAACATAAAGGAAAAGTAAAATCCCTATCGAACACCGGGTGTTTTTTCTTTGATCTGCCACATGTCATCATTGCTTGTCATGAGTTGTGCACCTGCTCTCTGGCAGGCAATACTTCTGCTCTTGAACAGGTGCAGTGACTTATCCCACAGGGAGGGCAAAGATTAATGAAGTGTGTGTGTAAATGCTAGGAATATGAGAGGCAACAGTCAGCCTTTTAATAATACCTTAATTAACACTGATATAATGCATTAACTAACCCTCAGCAGCACATTTTGACTCATTTGTTAATCTTGTTCTTAACAGCAGCTGTTCAACTGTGTCAAAAAGCTTTGCTTCTTTGTTGCATGTTAAAGAGCCCAGAGCCACATAAAACAACCTACAGTGCAGTCAGGCTACTTGGCTAAGAAGAGGTTGGCTAAGAAGAGAAGGCAAAAAGAATACAGAATACTGAAAAAATAAATAAATTTAGTCATTAACTACATCATGGGTTGTAGCAGGCCTTCTTGGTAGTCCAGCACAACAAATTTTACATGGAATTTCCCTAACAATCCATGACATTTTATCCCTTCTAGATGTTTGTTTATGCTATCGTGTACCTAGAACAACTCCCCTCATTCAAAAGCTTGGTCGCATTTTACTAGCCAAGCTCCCTCCCCATATTTATCTATTCTTGTTAGATCACCTTTGTCCATGCTTCTATTACCCATTTGCTTCTCTTTTTTCATTGATCACACTCTTATATAAGTATCTGTTTAAATGTATCTGAAAATACTACTAGACTTTGAATCTTGAGGGCTGAGGCTGTATGTTATTTATTTCTAGAGTCTTTTTCCAGAATTTAGCACAGTGGTTGGTATCTGGTAAGCTCTCAGTAGATATCTGTGGTCTTAATAAATAAATGAAAAATCAATTAATAGAGTTCACATAAGCTATTAAGAGATTTTACTTGAGTCAGAATTGCTCTTTTTTTGTCCTTTAGATTCAGCAATCCACAAAAATAATGAAAATCGTATTTTAAGAGTGATTGCCTCTTATAATACCTGTGATAGCAAATTGGATATTCCTACTGAAACTGTAGCCATGTCTCCCTAGTCAGAGACTAAGAATCCATTCCATTCTGTTTACCATGCCAAATCATTCTGATTGTTCTATGGCTAAAAGTTCTGCTAAATGTCATAATTAAGCATCAGTTTAAAAGGAATTCCAGATGTAAAGAAATAGAGAAATTGCTCTGTCAGCAAATTTTCCAATACGCTAGACCTTTACAAAGTCTGCTTTTCATTTAGATTTAGATTTATCACTTGTCTGTTAGCTTAACTGTTGTCCACTTTTCAAGTTCAACTTCATGGCATCTATAAGGCAGACTCCCACCTATGGCACTTTGTATCTATACCCATGCAAGGAAGTATTTTGTGTGTTAACTGATTGTTCAAGAGTGTGTTTGCCACTTATCTATTCACTTTTGGATGACTGGGACCAAATCTTTTCAACTTTGTATCCCTTCTTTCTGTCAGAGTATCTAACCCATAGTAGGTCTTCAAAAATATTTGATGAATAAATAATTATTTAATGTAAACAGTGGTTTTGGATTATGACTGTGTTTAGCTTCTATGATGACTGCATTTTAGTAGAAGCATTTTCTTGTCAGTGATAATAAATTTATTTTAAAACACAACCGAGTGTATGAGAAAAGCTTCTAAAGCTTGGCTCGTGTTCTGGTGCTCCATCTTTTCTGTGTCATTCTTGAATTAAAGCTCACAAGGACGTTAGTGCTCCCAGCACTATATCACTCAGTAGCTTACTTGATTTACTGGAATAACCCAATGCAATGTTCATGTCTTTAAAGGATGGATCGCCCAAATACACAGACACTGTTGGGAAATAAACCTAATAGAGACTTTAACATCAGTTCTGGAAACCCTTTCACCATGAGATGGCATTTTGTAGCACAGCATAGCTATATTAAATATGTGGGTATCAAAAAAAACAAAACAAAGCAATACCTTGGCCATTTATAAGTCTCTGTTCTTCATTTTCTTAATATGAACAGCTATGGTATTTGGTAAACCATAAGCCCTGTGATGTTTGGCAATGCTTATAGAAATTAGGTTTACTAAGTTGCCATATAGATTTTATTTATTTCCTTATCCATTTGGTTCCTCCCACCAGGTAAACAGTACTCTGAATCATTACAGTAAATGCAGTCATTTGAGTCAGTGATTATCGAAACTATTTCCCTGACTTTCTTCCTAGATTAAGAAGTTCCTGAGGGTGTAGATTTGATCTTATTCATCTTTGTATTTCCATTTTATTAATGCATGGTACTGGACATGCATTAAGTATGTAATAAATGTTTGTCCTTAGAAGCTGTTGTTGCATTCCCATGTTTTCGTGTGCTTTCTTTCTACTATCACGCATGTACACACTCGAAACGCACACACATATACACATCATTTGGGACCTAAAAGGAATTTTTGATGCCTAAATCATTATGAATTTCATCTATTTGTCCTATCATTAATTGCTGACTATTTATATATTCTATATTTCATTTTCCGTTTTATGAATTGTGTCTAGTAAACACTTTCATTCTTCAGTGAGTTCTATATATGTCAAAATTAGAAAACTATTTTAATATCTCAGCAGCATGAAAGACATCAGTAGTAATCCCTCCTGCAAAGTAGAATTACATAGTGGGAAAGAGCAGGTTGCTAATATCAGACCGACAGATATGGCAAAGTTTGCTCACGGATGGTATGGGATGTGAAAACAAAATAGAAAAAGACACTCTAAAGGTACTTAGAATGTAGGTGCCATTTATGAGGGTGGATTGACTATAGGAGAGACAATATTTTACAAAAACCAGTTCTTTGACTAGGTGAGGTTTGAGATGACTCATAGACATCCAAGTTAGCAATGTTGAGTAGACAACTGCATATATGTTTCTGTAACACAGAGGAGAGGCTTCCCACCAAAGACAAAAATAGGAATATACCAAAAAAAAAAAAAAAGGTATTTCAAGACAGAAGATGGAATTAAACATTCATAAATATTGGAGATTATTACTCCTATAGTAATCACCATCACTTACGATCATTATGTTAGCCCTATTTTCCTCTGTGAGGGCATCAGAGCCATGCTCTCTTTGGTCTAGTGTAGAGATTGTGATGTTTAAATAACTGTTTTGCCTCTAGATAATTAAGAAAAAGTAGACATGAATGTGGACTGGGAATAGAGAGTGCAGCAATTCTATAAATTGTAGCTGGAAGAGCAAAGATTTTGGGGTTAATTAAAACATTGTCAGGTCTAAAGGTCTTTTGAACCCATTTGCAATCTTGATCAAGAATAGCTGGAATAGGGTGCCTGGGTGGCTCAGATGGTTAAGCGTCTGCCTTCAGCTCAGGTCATGGTCTCAGGGTCCTGGGATCAAGCCCCGAGTCGTAGGGCTCCCTGCTCAGTGGGGAGTCTGCATCTCCCTCTCCCTCTGCTTCTCCCCTCACTCGTGCTCTCTCTTTCTCTCAAAAAATAAATAAAATCTTAAAAAAAAAAAAGAATAGTTGGAGTAAATTAAAGCTAAGTGACAAAACAAACCCTTTCATGTCCTAGGGAGAAATGGTTTGAGTAATTAAGGGCAGTTCTGCACTTTTATTTCAGTAGCATAATATTTGCATTGCATATTAGAACTGTGTTAATCTGACAATTGATTTCTCTGCTCACAATTCCCTTTCTTAGTCACTGATACTGAAAATGATTCAGAACCTCATGTAATAATCTTTTAGCACAATTCAGCCAATTTAGAGACCATTCGAAATAAATCCACTCACCTGATCATTTTCTACTAAAAGTAGGTCAAATTGCAGGCAGTCGATAGCCTGCAAGGTCAAATTCTGTTTATGGATTAGAAATTAGAATGCTCAACTCTGAAGAGGGATTTAGCTAGTCTTTTCAATGTTTCTTTTATTTTAATTTTAAAAAAGTGATTCTGCCGCATAAACTATTACTAATATTAATACATTAACTTACAGTTATTTGTACAAACTATGCCAGGTATCCTACTAAACACTTCAGGAATGTTATTTTATTTAATCCTTACAAAAACCTTATAAGGAAGCCACTGCCCCTGTTTTACAGATGAGGAAACTATAAATAAGAGTGTTAAGGACAGTGTTTCTCAGAACAGATTCAGATCAGTAGGTCTGGAGTACAGATTGAGATTTTGCATTTCTAACAAACTCGCAGGTTTAGCAGACATGGCCATAGAATGTATCTGGTCCAAAGCTGCCACTTATAATCTACTTACTTTTAGTCCAATTTCATCCCATTGTAAAAAAGAGTCTTTCTTTCTACAGCTGAGCTCCTTTCTCCAGTATCCTATGGCAACCCAGTCCTTCAAGGAAGAGAAGACTACTTCACATTTTCTGTATATAAATCCGTGAGTGAGCTTTAATGCTTGGACTTCATATGTCTTCTATAACTGCACCTTCCTTCTGGCTTCCCAACCAAATCACAGGTTCAACTTCTGCCTTTAGAACCTACCTATTCCCTTGGCCTTAGTGAAGACCATAAACTTTGTGCTTCTTTGCCCAGATTCCAAGGATCAAATTCACGGGCTTCCCTAGATTATCTAATAATTGGCCACTCTTCCTTCCCATTCCCCTCTCTTCTGCATGGTTAGATTAATTGTCATGCAGAAGGTGTGGAGGAACAAAGAAGCTACTGCTCTCTGTCTCTCTGTGTTCTCACCTCCTACCCTATCCCCTACGAGGCCTTTCTCACTTATATTCTCAATCATGCCATTTGTTATTCTTGGAATAATCTTCTACTGTAAGTCTACCTTCTTTCCTCTTTTCGGTTTTCTAAAATCTCACCTCCAACAGTAAAGTCTTCCAGAAGCGAAGCCCCATTGTAATTCTCTTCCCAAGACTGGTAAGTAACTTTCACATTTTTTCATCTTACAAGCTACAAACATAGAGACTTTTGTCTATAAAAATGTATATATAATTTTTGTCTTTCCCATGATTTTTTTCCTTCTACAAGCTGTGTATGTTCTATATTCATGATATTAGAGGTAGAGGGTATCTTAGATTTTATCTAGTAAAAAACATAAACAGCATTCTGCAACTAGAAAATTAAGCAGAGAAAGCACAGATTAAAAAAGTACAGGATACCAATACCATGTGAGAATTAAATAAGATAAAGTTATGTGCCTAATAGTCCAAGTATAAAAGGTGAAAGAAAATACTAAAACAAAATTTTAATAGCACAGTTTATTAGTAAAATTGCTGAGGACAAAAATAGTTCAGTATTAATTCAGTACTCTTTCCACTCAACCATCTGGAATTAAAGCATTTAAAATTTTCAGACTATGACAATAATGGTATAAAACTAAGTGGCTGAGGTTTTAGGACTCACAGTAATAAAACATTCTAATCCTTCTCTGGCCTTTACTGTAAAGACATACTTGCCTGGCAATATTGGTTGAGGAAATATGATCAGAGAGTATTCCCTGCTTTTTAAAATCCAGAGGAAGAGCAGGGCAAGATGGAACTGAACATAGGGCCCTAATCGAACTGAAATAAGAATAGAGACCCTTAGGCATTTGTGGCACAAATGTAGTCATAAGTTCACCACCTTCAAGGGTATTAGATTCATCCTTTGAATCTGTCCTATGAAATTCCTGAGGGAGAAAGGAAAGACTAGGGGAAGAAAATAGGGCACCTTACTATATTCCAGACTTGATTTTATACAAGCCAGAGTTTGATTCAGCCACCTTTGATTATAAGCATCTATAATAGGGCTCCTTTAAAATAAAACGTCTCTTTTTCTAATTATTCTCTACCATGTTATCTTAAAATCATTGATTCTGCCTTCCAAACTAGGGCGTTTGATATCATTCTGAATGCCTGCCTCCTCAATTCCCCTCTTCCCATTTAAGCAAAATACAGAATGTTTGTTATATCTAGAGATTTTTTAGATCCATTTTCCCCTGTCTCTCCCAAGCGCCACTGTGTTAAGTCTAGTCCCTTATCATCTTTTATTTGAAAAACTGCAATTATAACCAAATGCTCTGAATGCCATTACGTTTTCCAAATGACAAAAAATTGTCACAAATTCTTGTTCTTTAACACAAGGCTGATCACAACACACTTTGGTCAATATTTACTACTGGCTCTTTGTCTTTGGATAAGTCCTTATTCACAGGGAAATTCCTCTACAATGTGGTGCAGTACAGAAATCTGTCCTTGATAATGTTACATAACCATCAGCCCACAACACTGAGCTGAGTCCCAGATACTAGGAACCTAAAATGTACATATTACTTTTGTTTAATTGTTGTCAGTCTTTATTACATATAAGATTCATAGTTTTTCTTTAATCGGAAAATTCTATAACCTTGGAATAATAATCAAAGTCTAAAAGGTTACTTTAGTAGCTCTTGGGTGGTACTCTCTCTCTCTTTTTTTTTTTTTTTTTGATCTTAAATAATTTGATGATAGAGAATCTACACTTGGTATGAGTGTATTCCAACTATTACTCCTTGTAATTAACCTCCTCCTTCACAATCTGTATTGAAAGCAAGAAAGCAACAATAAAAGACACAGACCCCCATACACAGCAGAACACCTGGACGCAGGAATCATCCATGACTAATTTATATGGCAATTGACACTTACCAGGCACTCACTTTCTTAACGGAGATTAGATACATACTAGTAGCTTGAGGTAGGTTGAATAACAAAGCATTTTGTTTATGCTTTTATATCTCTATCAAGTGTTCTCATTGTCTTTTGCAGAATATCTGCTTTTGTGGGTTGGAACATATTTTAATTTCAGTAGGCTATCTGGTATAGGATTGTAGTCGGGCACAGGAAATTTCTATGTTGTGCTCCTTAGAAATAAAAGGAAATTTCATAGCTTTAGTGAATTATTTGACTTTAACATTTGCTAGATAAAATATCACAGGAAAGAAGTTTCTTGGACTGCTTCTATGAGAACTTCTTTGGGTGAATACATTTGCAGAGACGTATGAAAGCATTCATTAGAAGTGAATCATAGTGTACTTTCTTCAAATAATTTTCCATTCAAGTGACACTTAATTCATAGTTTATATATTCAGGGCCAATAGCTACACAATCCACATTCCATGAGGAGTACCAACAATTTATAAGATGCTCCAGGTTTCCTGAAAGTAGAAGATATTATGTCTACAGCAGATGATAATGAGAGGAGTGAAATGGTGAGATTGTCAGCATCCCTTTGATGTCTTTTAAACAAAGATCCTAATGAACATTTACTCATTTTTACTCCATGTGATCTTATGGAAGAAAAATTTTGTTTGGGTCTTGGGATCTTAAGCGTGCAATGAACCTAGAATTCATTCCAACATTTTTTTCATTTTTGTAGTGGAACTATTTTTTTATTCTTCAGATCTCAGCCTCATTAAATTTGTAAGCTACAAAGACACATAAATAGCATTCAGTACATTTGTGAATGTGATGATTTCAGTAAATTCAAGAGCCCTTTACCAATTTACCACTCTACAGCATCTGAAGTGGGAAATTCATCTCCTGTAATTTCTCTACCTGCTAATGCTGGATACCACTGAGAATAAATATCTTCAATATGTTTTTAAATGGGGAAAATATATTTTCCTAAAGGAAATAAACTATGACTTAATTACTCTGTAAAATTATTTGTTTGGTGGGAAGTGCCATCTTATCTCCCTTAATATACCATAGTAAGTGGATTCTTTATTGCTCTTTAGTTTTTCCGTTGAACTAGATTTTCCATCACGCAGATATTTTTCTGAGATTGAAAGTTGAGTGTTTTGGGGTACCTGGGTGGCTTAATTGGTTAAGCATCTGACTCTTAATTATAGCTTAGGTCATGATCTCAGGGTCATGAGATCGAGCTACGTGTGGGGCTCAGCACTGGGCATGGAGCCTGCTTAAGAGTCTCTCTCTCTCTCTCTCTCCCTCTGGCCCTTCCCTACAAAAAAAAAATATTTTGACAGACATGTTTAAGTCTCCTGGCCACTAGAAGGGTAGGAAGAGGTGGTGGAGGAGCTACTGAGGGAAAATTCTTCATAGTGGTACCCAATTAAATAACAATAATTGCATTTTATTATGACCCCTTGAAGAACATCTCAGGTAGAATGGGAATTATAGATCTGAACAAATGAAGATGGACAAGAGAATGGTAAATAAAGTAAGTGAATATTCTCACGGCATAAAATATGATTAAAAAAATATTTAGAGAATTTATCCTTAGCGTTTACTCAAGAGAGTTTCTGCTTAGTAGGTGAGAGATTTTGTTTTCTTACACCATTACCTCTTCTAAAATCCCAGTAAGAATTTTTAAACAGGAGCATTATGGAGAGGAGGTAAGGAAGATTATTTCCCTCTCTCTTCAAACTCCTTCCCCCAAACTTCACAGGAATGAAGAATGCTTAAACTCTTCTTGCTTGCTCTTCTTCCTCTACAAGGAAATTAGGAAATGTCCCTGACATTTCCTGGGTGGAACAAAAAGAAGAGTCCCTAGCTTTTTCCCTCTGGACATTTGCACATGCCTCAGAAGACTCACAAAGAGCCAGAGGCGCTATGGAATATTAATTACAGTGAGGTAGGAAGAAAAGTGTTTCTAGTGATTCTCTACAGTTCAGAAATCCCAGGAAGATTAAGTAAATAAACCCTTGGCATCAAGGTTAACAGCAAACAACTTGTACTGAAAGGGAAGTAATCTGGTGGATTTACCAGTATTCAGATCTTCCCTAACATTGAGTGAAGGACAATTCCTGTCTTAAATATTGTGGTGATAAACATAGTGACCAGGATGATTAAACTGCATATATATTATTTCTCAGTATACAAATCTGAACTCCATTACTCCATAAGATTTTAGAGGTTCCTAACAATGGTGAGAGACAGGAAATCATGAAAACTTCTATCCATCTGATCAAAAAGTTCCAGCTACATGATTTTAAAGTCTTTTAGGTTATAGACCAAGCTGTCATACCCTGTCAAGCTCTTAGGATCTCGTTTTCCATTGCAAGAGCCATTTAGTCATCAGATGCATGTTCGAACTTTTTTCTCTCCTTTTGCCAGAACAACTGTGAGTTGAAATAGGAGTTTTTGATGTTGTTTTTTGCTTTTATTTTATTTTATTTTATTTTCTTCTTTTAGGGATAGCATGCTATTATTTGGTTCAGTCCATTCTTTTAAAGCCAGATAAATCTGGATTTGAATATTGGATTCCGAACTCATTTATCTGCTTATCTGACCTTGGGAATTTACTTGCCCTTACTGAGTTAATTTCTTCTGTCATGGAAAGATGCCAATTCTTTTCTTCTGGATTTGTTAGGAAGAGTTAATATCATACCTGCATAGTAATAGTAACAGCAATTCTGCATCAAGTTATCTTTGCTGTATCTACAGTAAGTCTTCTAACTGAAAATGAAAGTTGGGATGTTGTCTTGCTGCTTGAATTCTAAGTCATACCTGAGTTCTTATAAATGAGCTCCTCCCTTGATTTTTATCCTTATGAACCTGTTTCGTTTATCCACCTAGAACGTGGATTTGGAACTCTTACCTTAACTACAAGACAGTAAGCCAGTAGCTCTGGTGAGTTCCTGACCATTACTTTTCCTGCCTGCTGACCCATCTAACTGCTTTAAGACTGTCACTGGAAACTTAGATGGATTGTGCCAGTTATTACCATATTAGCACTAGACTTTCCCTGCCAATGGGAACTTCTTCTTGACTTCATAGTTTGGCCAATTTCCCCATGTCCTTTCCTGGTTAGGTAGGTTTAATTTCAGAGCTACCCTCTGTGCTAGTGATTTTTTATTCTTCTGAGAGAAAATGGACAATGCATGAGTCCCAGGATATGAAAGCACAGGCCCTTAGCAAGTCATTAAGAGAGTGGATTAACTTCTTATAATAGGAATATAATAGAATAAAAATCATCATCCTAGGTAAATTATACTTCCTGTTTGACAGATAGTGTCTATTAGCCTCAGAATAATTTTAAATGCTGATTATTATTCCCACTTTATAGATAAAATTAGCTTCAACTGCACTAAGCCACTTGCCCAAAAATATGTTGTTGTTAGTTGTGGAAAAAAATCAAACTGAATTCAGCCAATTACAACTCAAAAACCTATGCTCCTTTTAACAATGCCTTCCACGTTGTCATGAATTATGACCCATTTTTAATGCTGCTAGAAAACAATTCCAATGTAATTGATACTTTTGTTCAATGTAGTGGATATATTTTCCAGAAACAAAGTAGTCAAATTGTCATAATATCTATTGTCAAAATCTATGGGTGCTTGCCCTTAATTCCGTAACACACTCATCATTTCATCGTTTCGGTTTTTTTTCCCTTAACTTGGAGATGTGCAAATTATAAAATGGTGGCAGTTTTATAGAAGAGTCGTATTTGGCTTGGTGGCCTTTGACATGATTTAGTCAGGTTTTTTACCTGTTTTAAACTGATGGAAGCATCTCTCTGTAGCTGTCACCTATCTCTCTTTTACACACAACATGAGTCTCTTGATTTTATGATTCTAGTCGGGTATACTGGAGAATAAAATTAATGGGTAGAACATTTGGGACACTCATGACTTTGTTATAAACCCTCTTTTTATGAATTAGGTGGGGGAATTGAGGCAGTTAACTGGAAAATTACCCTCCTGTTGGGACTGAGGCTTAAATCATCAACATCACATCTCTGGGTTGCATGTGCTGGCCTTGGATAATAGTTTTATCTGGGTTGCCTTGTATTTATTTGGATAAAGGGACATATCACAGAGCACACATCTTAACACTATTATTCATCCCATTATAAATGACACTTACAAATGTGAAGGAGGCGGGGGCCCTCTTATGAAGTATTCATGACACACTCCTTTTCTATCATCCCACATCCGCCCACCCTGACATTTCCTGATCCAAATTGTGTAGTAATTCTTCTCCTCATCCTATGTTTTCCACACATTCTTTCAGGTCAATACACAGACGCTTTTACTTCTCTGAGTTTGAAAAAATAAATTATCCTCCCACACCCATCTATAAAAGATTATTCAAGGTCATGGCAATAACAACTCTTTCTTCCTGTGCAAAATAGAATAACTTTGCTTTCTTACAGTGGATATGCTTTGGTGTTTGCCTTAAAAATACTCTTGGGTTAAAAATAAATAAATTGGAGTTTCCATTGAATTCAAAATGGTCTGCTAATATGAGTTAACACATGCTATATTAAAAGTAAGAGCTTTGTAGGGGCATTATACTATTTAGACCAATTGATTCTTAACCTTGGCTAACTTGAGATCACCTGAAGCGCATTTGTATATATTCAGCCTCTGGTTCTCACTCCTCAGTATTCTGATTAAAATAATCTGGGTTGGGTTATCAGCATCAGTTTTTTGTTTATTTACATTTTTAAATGTGTGGCTAGGGTTGAGAATCACTAATCTAGACAATGTGACTCAGGTTAAGAACATAGACTTTGTCTCTCATCAGCTATTATATTTTGGGCATTTATTTAACTTTCTTCACCTTAAGTTTCTTCCTTTATTAAATGGCTTGACAATACTTCTTCAAGAAGTTATTATGGGAATAGAATAAGATAATGAACATAACATATTCAGGGAGTGTCTGGTACTTCGTTAATGCTCAAGACATTTTTTAGTATAATGGTTAAATTTATCAGGAGTTTTAGGTGTGTCTCTATGGTAATACAATAGGAGACAAACAAACATTTTCCTAATAGTTTACTTAAATTTCCAAATTTGAATGTATCCCAAATATCATTAATAATAATCGCAAACATTTATAAACTGCAGTAGTGTGTGCCAGGCTCTTTGTTGAATCTCTTATTTTTGCTTGCTCAAAATTTTGAGATGTGCTAAGGCCAGATTTATAAGAAAAGACCAACCCTACCTGGAGTCCCACAGTTTAGTTAGCAGGTGACTTGTCCAGGACCTATTTCTTATCCTATTTCGTATTTTTTTAAGGTATCTACTATCTCCTGATAGAGTAGTTGTATCTCCAAAATCTCCAGACCCACTCGTCTTCTCTGGTGGAGATGCCATCCCCATGCAAAGGAAAGTTTGGCATCTCCAACCCGAGCTGAGGCCCCATATTTTCATTTTGCCCTGGACCTTCACATTAATAACAAAATATGGAAGAGTTTGACAGAGGTGGGTTTGGGGGGATGGTTAGGTATGTTTGGAAAGGACCAGGGCAATATGAGCCTACCCTAGCCTGGTGGGACTAAGGCTGAAATGATGTGCCTAGTGTTTAGAACCAGGGACCCTAGAATTTTAAGTGTTCTC
This sequence comes from Ursus maritimus, assembly GCF_017311325.1. Classification (NCBI taxonomy): domain Eukaryota; kingdom Metazoa; phylum Chordata; class Mammalia; order Carnivora; family Ursidae; genus Ursus; species Ursus maritimus. Next base: position 15,777,363 of record NW_024424786.1, read on the forward strand.
AATGTAAATGTCACCTGTGCCATTTATTGTGTAATATTGGATAAGTAATTCACCATCTCTAAGTCAGTTTCCTCTTTTATAAACTTAACACAATTATTATACTAACCTCATGAGCTTGACAGGGTTAAAAGAATATGTGGAACAATTGTTTACTTGTGTATGGGAGGCAGTAAGTACTGGATAAATGTGTTTATTACTATTTTTATTTTCTTTTTGACTCATTGTTTTCTCTGGGCTGAGACCAGCTTTGTTGCAATGACATATTCGACCAAGACCATATAAAGAAAAAGATTGCTGAGAAGTATGCCCTTTCTTATTTCTCAGTCATGGTCAAGGTCCCCCCCCCCAAGAAAAGTCATTTTATTTCCTATTTGTTCAATCAAATTTCACGGGAATTGTAGTTTCTTATTGTACACTTTCATCAGACATCTCAGAAAACAGGTTGTATCTGAAACGAAAAGTTCAGCTTTGCTTTCCCTCCTTTCTGCTCCCTGAATGTCATAATTGAATTAGAATGGGAGAAGCATTTAAGTAACAATTGTCCTACCTCCCCTACCCCCAGCACACCCATGTGAACACCTACATATTCTCCTTCCTTCCTCTTCCCTCTCTCTTTCTTTGGGGATGTCCATGCATACACTCATGCTAATGTTCCTTGAAACATTTAAGATGCATTTCCAAGTGACAGGAAGGGCTGCTATACTGAAGCATCATCTTTTTTTTCCCCCCATTCTCTGACACATTAATTGGTTGGATTGATTTTCTGGATGAGTAAGAAGGGAGAATATGCATTTAAGAAAGATTGATAGGATAACACAGTTGTTTATGTTTGAAAATGCAGTTTTTCTCAAAAATAAATACGCAGAACCTGAAGAAGCCTAGAAGGATCAAAAAGTACTTTCCTTCCCTTAATTCATCTCATCTAGATAAAGATATAGTCTTCTGAATAGAAATAATGTTAACAGATATTAACCAACAAATATTAACCAGCAAGTCATCCAGAGAAAATAAAAGTGGAAAATATACAACAAAATATAATCCCATGAAGATTGAACTTAAAACAATGATATTTCTCTTTGCCTTAATCAATTTAACAGATTTTTTCTTAACACTAATTTTGGTGGTGAGGATTTATCAAGGTATATACCCTTATGATTGTAAACTATAAACCATCCTGGACTATAAATTAAAAATTAAGTTTTAAGAGTCTCAAAACTGTTAGGACTTTGAGTTCCAGTTATTCCACATCTAGGAATGTTGTCTAAGAAAATGATAGGAAATATAGACAAAGATCTATATGTCAAAATGTTTGTTTGTATCATCAATTATAGTAGTAAATAATTGACCACAAGCTGAATGTCAAAATATAAGGGCTGAATAAATTATTTATTATTTTTTATTTCCTCTCCTCTAATTCCCCCTCCTAGCTTTTACACCCCTCCCCTCTCATTCACTAGATATCTCTGTTTCTTCTAGTTTGATGGTGTTTATCTGAGGAAAATGAAACAAATGGGAGGAATCATCCTGCACTGCTGCTGCAGCCATGATCTCTATCTGATCTCCCTTAGAGTACATCTGTGGGTGACCATCGTCATTATTGGGGATCTTTATTTCTCTTACTATGATCAGCAACTCAACTAGAGAGACTCCATTTGACACAGACTCTGTTGGAGATCTCATTACCTTTTCAGGCAGTTCACTTAGGTCAATTCTTTTTCAGATGGGCACAGGAAGGCTATCTATTATATAGCCCCCAATTGGTCCATGAGAAATACATATCCTTTGCCCTAGGTATCCATGACTTTCCTAATAGTGTCACCTCTTTTTTTCCCCACCGTCACAGAAGTCATCTAGTAAAACTCTCACAATTTTAGGCCTTTCTGGAAAGGGGACAAAGATCAAGCTATCCAAGTGCTCTTATGGAATCCTCTCTCACTTATCTTGATGGGAAATGGAACTTTCTCTTTTTGCTCCATGAAGAACAGAGTATGTAGCCTCACTCCATATTGTTTATCCAAGAGAATTTTCTGTCCTAGATGTCTAGCCTCAGTTCTTTTATATATTCTTCATTGAGTACTAAGCCACAGTTGAAAAATAGAAAAAATAGACCCTTTAGAAATTCTACTAAGATAGTATGGCACATCCCTTTGTATGTTGGGATAATTGGCATTTGTAATCTTGCAAGCTCAGTTCAAATTAAGACTGAAATAGCCTTTATCTTTTAGATTATGCAATATTAATTGATGAGATATACAATAATATAACAGAATATAAGAGAGGCATCAATCCGGACCTGAAAGCAAGGAAGACTTTCCCAAAGAAAACAATCACCAAGCTGAAACCTAGAGTATAAGTATTAGTAAGTAGAGTGAAGGAGGTTAGTGGAGGAATAGCAAGATAAGCCAAAGGGCCAGCATTAAAAGATAATATTGTAGGAAAACAAAATGGTATAGCCACTTTGGAAAACAGTATAGGAAGCAGTTTCTCATAGAGTTAAGCATAACACTTAATATACAATCTAGTAATCCTGTGCCAAGGTGAAATGGTAATTTACAGTCATACAAAAGCCTTTATGTGAATATTTATTGTGGTTTTATTCCTAATTACTCCAAACTGGAAACAAAGCTAATGTTCTTTAATTGGTGAATGGATAAACTATGGTACATCTACAATGGATGACTACTCAGGAATAAACAGGAATACATTATTAATCCATGTTCCAATGTTAAAAGCATTATGTAAAGTAAAAGTATCCAGACTCAAAAGGCTCCATGCTGCATGATTTTATTTATGTGTTTTTCTGGAAAAAAAAGAAACCGTGGAGATGGAAAACTGTCCATTGGTTACCAGGGTACAAAGGCAGGGACAGAGTTTGATTGGATATGGGGGAATTTTGGAGGGTGCTTGAAATGTTCTATTGATCATAGTGTAGTCACACAACTCTATTCATTTTGTCAAAGCACGTAAAACTGTGTATAAAAACAAAGGTGAATTTTATTGTATGTAAATTATACCTCAAATTAAAAAAAAGAGAATATGGCTCCTTTCAGGAACTGAAAAATAGTTACTATAGAAATAGAGTGAGAAGCAGGGAAAGATAAATGATGAGGCAAGAAAGATGCATGAGTATCAAGTCATTAAGGCCTTTATAAATCATGTTCAGGAATCTGAGCTGTATCTTTAAGGTAATGGTAAACTATTGAGTCCTTTAACTTTGTTATAGATTATTTTAGAGGGATCACTCAGCCAGTAGAGTGAAAACAAGAAGACGAATTGAGCTGTTGGGCAGAAATGTCATAAACCAGGTAGGAGATACAGCTTGCCTAGGAAAGTTTGGTGGAAGTTTATTCATTTTTTAACAAATATATTTTGAGTGGCTGTTATGTTACAGACACTGAGATGTTTCCTGGAAATAAAATGGTTAGTAAAAATCAGACATATACTCAGCAAGCTCAGAGCTCATAATCTATTGGCATAGACAGCAAGTATGTAATTTTGTCTATATAAATTATAAGAAAAATATAGTTATTAAAATGGAAGTGTGAACTAAAAGAGACTGAGTCAGATATGGCTAGTTACTGACCCAAAATGTTATCTCTTTTTTCTTGGTAACAGAAATTCCCATTGTGTTAGGAGCACCTATGTGTTAGCTTGAAGAGACAGTATTTCCCAGGTTCCCCAGCAGTTAGGGTGGTCATGTGACATAGTTCAGGCCAGAGATATATGAGGGGAAGGATGCTGGGTTTGTCTAGGAAGGTTTTGCTTTCCTGATTATTATTCTCCTTCTTAAATTCTTTCTTCTTCCTGGCCAGTACATGTGATGATTGTTGAATTAATGACAATATTTAAACTTGTGTTGACATGGCAACTTTTCGTGACTTTATAAAATTTAATACATGATAGTAATTATCAATTGTTACCTCTGAGACTTGTGTTTGTTCCTCCCTTTCCTTGCTGCCACCCCAGTGCTTAACAGAAGTTTAGATAAAAGGTTCCTCCTCCTGCATGGTATGGTTCATCCTACAAATTTCTGTGCTCTCTGATGCTTATCTATTGCCTAAACAACGTTTAAGGACTTGGTTCTTCAAGACTAAAGGAGGTTAAATATAAGGTTTTTTGGGGGAGGTGGGTGCAGTGGGGCCAGGGGGTTGTTTTCATGTATGACAGTGCTAATCACTTGGTACTAGCATTCCCAAACATTATGTTGAGAAGGATTCTGTATCAGCAAGAAAGACTATTGTCTTAATTAGTAATGTCTGAGGTGTACACAGGAAGGAAGACAATAAATATTTTTTGTCTTCATGGTGTAACCACTTAAGAAAGAAAGATGAGGCAAGCCTTTTAGATATGGCTTATATGCTCAAGAACACAGAAACAAGGTGAGATAGTTGTTGGAGCACTCCAAAGCCTGACATATAGTTTCCAGTCTGACCAGATAGGCCTGAGAACAGTAAACACATGCCCAGGAGCGAAAGAATATGGTGATACTGGTCACATGGATGGCATACGCTCTGATACCAGAATCTTCATTTTTATCAGCTTTCACCTTTGTAACTTCTAAAACTCCTTGAGCAATTTCTCTTGCCTGAGGCCATTTGCTACCCATGGAAGCCATTTTCTTCCCGTCTGAAGAAAGTGAGGAGAGGCGAAGAAATGGGGCCATGAGTGAAAGCAGCCGTCTGTGCCAAGCAGTCAGGTCTCAAGCTAAAAGGAGAACAAGCCAGGAGGTTAATTTTATCTAGTTTTAGGTACAAATTACTTTATTTTAGTTTTGGGGGAAGTAAATGAAGCAATTCAGAAAGAAGAAAGAATTCAGGAAAGAAATTCTATTCTTACTAACCCAGCAGGGAGGTACATTTCAATTGCTGAGAGGAAACAATATTAGATGTAATACTAGAGGCTCATTGGAAGCGGAAACAGGAGCCCTAATTTGAAGCGGGAGCCATTCATAAAATGACTCACAAACTTGCTCGCAAGAATTAAACCAAGTTTATGAAGAATAATTCTTGTTTGCATTTTTTTTCCCTTTTCAAGCAAGTAATGAACAGTAATGCGGTCCATATCCAAGGTCACATCAGTGTTTTTCTGGCTTTTAACCATGGTCATTATTAAAGGAAGAGATGGACAGATATATACGTTGAGGAACCAAGGAGTAACTGACACAAAAGGGGGAATATCAGAAAACCCTGGCTCCTGGCCATACCCTGGATTAATAAGAGGATAGAGCAGTTACTGGTATTTCATATATGAGGTAAATCTGAGGTCCAGATTTCTCCCATGAAGGACATTAGGCAGCTGAGGAGCCAATGACAGGTGCTTTCATATGCCAGCTTGGCTCCCTCGAGGGATCTGCATGATAAAAGCAGGCGATTAACTGAAATCATGTTTTCACTGTAGGGCTTTTACACATTTCCTGCCGGACAGCTCCATAGTCAGATGGCACCCTTTATTGAATTAATTGATCAGATTAGTACCAGTGTCTTTCCGTGTTGTGTGTCCTCCCCCACATTCATGTATCTAACCTCTATCTGGGACAGAAACATCTTCGCAAGCAGTGGATGCCGGCAAAGCTTCCGCTACTCGGAACTAAAAGAGCAATATCTCCTTCTGAGTCATTTCTCAAGACTCCTGACTATTACCACTTTGTATCACATTATGGGGCAAGCAAGCTGCTTTGGATCACAGAGCTGCTCTGCATTCCAAACTTCCTCCCCAAGAGAGAAAACACAATGTAATGTAAAGTCATGGGCCTGAATAAATTTCTTTTCTCCCCATAAATTGCTGTTGTCTTATATTACTGCCAAGAGGAATGAACCTATGTCACCATAGGTCCTTAAGTCTGCCCTCTCACACTTTAGGACTTGACTTTTGGAGAGAGAATTGGACATTTAATTCCCTGGAAAATCCAATCCAGAGTGTCAAGGCTTTCTCAACTGAAACATGGGTCAGATGTCAAGTCTGTCACTGAAAAAAGGAAAATTTAACCTATCTTACTGGTTTCATACTTTTGTTTCTCTTCTCCCATTCCCCTCTTCCTCATCAATGGCACATATTTCTGAGTGTCTTGGGGGAAGATGGGACACCCTCACTCTGTGGAGCAATAAAGTTGGGGAAATAATAAAAACAGGTAACTTTTATATAGTCTGATTCCTGTCTACTTTTCTAAGTAATTACTTAAAATAACTCCTTCAATCATCTTAAAACAACCCTGAGATGTTCATGTTAGTTGACATATTTTTCAGAATATTAGACTAGTAAGGACTTTTGTGCTAATGAATATAGTTAACTAATGAAGAGTGAGCCAAGTAGAGAGCTAATGAGAGCTGAAAGAAGAAATTCATGTATACACAGACACACACACTCACACGCACTGAATCATGAACTTATATGTTCATGGATTTATTGATTTTTCATTTATTTCTTCATTCAGAACATGTCACCCACATGTGCCGCTTTGGAAAAGTATTTCCAATCTCTCTCAGACTCCTCAACCTTTTGTCAGACAGAAATTCTAAGTGTAGACCTAAGTTTTTGGGGGAGATTTAATTGAGATGTGGCATGTAAGATGTAAGGACAGTCTGGCCCATAGTATGGCTCAATTACTATTTACTTAAACTAATTATTTTTACTAATGATTTTAAAAAGAAGGAAAAACAAACAGCTGGTATTTATTGAGCCCTAACTATGTACAGGGTCACTGTGTTTAGAGAACAGGGTAGTTGATGTGTTATTCATCTCTGTTTATGTGATTTCTGCATATGGTGCTTCTTTTTCATCTCATCTATTCTTCTTCATTGATTTTTATGTTTTTGGAGAGGGGCATTTTGGCCATGGGCCAGTTTGTGTCACTACCCCTCTAAATTTCACTTTTTCCCCTTCTGGCTCATTTCACACTTGGTGTATTTTCAAAGGTCTGACTTTATTTTCAGGCTGCCTCTCATGATCCGGAGCCTCATTCAGTTCAATCCAATTTAATTCAATTCAGTCTAAAGAAAAACAAATCGTGTGGCTTCTACAATATGATACAAAGATGATTAAGGCAAGATCCTGCATCAAGTTCCTTACAGCCTTTTCTTGTTCTAGCTCAAGTCATGTTGCTGGTAGTCTCCCCTTATAATTGGAGTTTTGGGTCAGTCTTTATCTTGCCACCATCTTACTTCTAACAGGCCTGAGCAAGTTAGAAATCTGGAGACTGCTAGCTCAACCTAAAGGGGCAAGAATGACCATCTCTGAAAATTCATTCATTATGTGCAAAATGTACTCACAAGGAATTCTTCAAAAGAATGTCTAATCTTCAACTACATCAAGAATTTAATAAAGCTCTATGAGTCAAGGGCATTTTTCAAGACAATAATGAATATGACATTAACTGGCCTTGCTCCCTGTAAGCAAAGTGCATTCCAGTTTCCTTCTAGTGTCAGTCTATGAGGCTACCTCAGGAGCCTCCATCAAAACCCATTTTCTTCTTCCTTTCTCTAAACTTTCACCCTTTTGTTAAGGACATTATCACTCCAACTTCATTTGGGAGCCTAAACACTTCCCTTTGTTTATATTAGAATATTAACAATCCAAATACCACAGCCATGAGGGAGAATTGAGTCTTAATAAAGTAAGTATATATTCTGCCCAGATTCCATTGTTTTCCAATGAAGTAACATGTTCATTTACGCCTAATATTTCTGCCCTACTCTGTCCATGTAAGGTAAGGAGCAGGCTTCCAGAAGGCAACAGCCCCATTAAACTAAGGCTTCATTATGTTCTAAAATGATTTGACAATGAAAACATAAGACAGATCAGAAAGAGAAGGAAACTAAGATGCCAGAAGCAAGACTCAGCTATTAGGTAGTATGACCATGTTTTGTTTCCTGTGCTAAATTGAGATATTACAAAGAATTATTAATGTTCCCATGACCCTGACGTTAAAAAAAAAAAAAAAAACTATTTTCAATCTTGTGAATCCCTTGTGTGCTGCCTGTAATATACAAACAGCTTCCTTGTCCACATAAAGAATAGTTTGTGAGTTTTAAAATATTTCCAAAGAACCAGCTATAGGCATTCTGTGTTTTCTTTATTGTGTATTATTTTATTTTATTAATTGATGCTTTTATCCAAGTTATTTCCTTTCTTTAATTTCTTTTGGTTTGATTTGCAACTGTTCTTCTGAGTTCTTGAGATAACTGCCTAGATCACTGATTTTCAACTTTTCTTTATTAAACACATGCATATAAGGCTATATATTTTCCTCTAAGCAGAGCTATAGTTGACCAATGACTCAGAGAAAATAAAATAATGTGGGTGAGGAGCCAGAGTAGCAGTGTCCACCACCATGAGATGCCTTGAGACAAGCTTTAGGGTTTAGAATACAGCTATAAGCTGCCATGTTTCTTTCGGACTCTGAATAGTAGCTTGCCCTCTGTACTGACTTTCCTGGTTTCTCACCCTGATTACAACACAAGAGGCCATTGTTCAAGCAACACCCATATATTATGTCCTCTGCCACCTCTTTTTTCTAGGATTAGGTAGAAGGAGAACTTTGTTGCTCCCCCAACCCAAATACCCCCAACCCCAATAAGAGCAGGACTATGTTTGTAAGCTCCGAGGTATGCTTCCTCTTTGGATTCTTCAGCTACCTTTAGTCCCTGCCCTTTTAAAGTAAATCCTCTTACTTTTCCAGATCATAATCCTCTCCATCTGCCCCTGAAGAACAATGTTTTGATCAGCCAGTTAATCTTCCACTGCTTCAAAGAAAAGTGTAGAATTTTGCACCACTATGTGTATATATATGTATATATATGTATACATATATACATATATATACACACACACATATACACACAAACAAACAAACACATATTAGAATATGGAGCTTCAAAAAAAAAAAAAAAAAAAAGAATAGGGGCACCTGGGTGGCTCCGTCAGTTAAGTGTCTGCCTTTGGCTCAAGTTATGATCTCAGAGTCCTGGGATTGAGCCCCATGTCTGGCTCCCTGCTCAGTCCAGAGCTTGCTTCTCCCTGTGCTGCTCTCCCTGCTTGCGATCTCTCTGTCAAATAAATAAATAAAATCTTTATTTTAAAAAGTATATACATCTTAGAAACTGATACTGATAAGAAAATCAGAAAGCTATCCCTCTACATCTTCAAATCCTACACCCACAAGATAGAAAAAAAAAAATCACTACATTCTCTGGTCCTACCACCCAAACCCATCCTTTTCCTTGCATGAAAGAAAATGAAGTAAAAGCCTATGAAAGTGGAATTTTTTTCTTACATTGTTTCTAGAACACCCAGATATGTTAAGTGAAACTTCTTGTTTTTACCCAAGAGGAATTTCACCTACCTCATTTACCTGTTAGCAGACCCAGATTTTATTCAAATATTAGGCCAAAATTGTTGATATTTGGGAAGAGAGGCCCAATATCAACTTTTTCCCCCCAACCTCAAGTTTTGCACAATGAAAATGTAAGAGGGAAAAAAAGTGTTTCTGGGAAATGTTTTCTTCCCTAAAGAAAGCATAATCACATCTCCTGTCCCTCCCCCTGCCTCACTTCTTGCTTTTGACTGTGGTCATGTTTCCTAGAGCTGGGGCAGCTCCCTTCTGACTATGGAGCAATAACTCAAGGATGAAAAGCCAGCCCACAAAGAATGGCAGAGAAAATGTAGTAATGGGCCTGTGTTCTTGAGGAAATTGTTGAACAGCTGAATCAATGACAGCAGCTGCCTACCTCCACATTTCTTGTTATGTAGGATTAATAACCCCTCCCCCCATTGGTTAGGACATCATTGGTAGGATATTCTATTATCTTTGGCTGAAATGCCTTTCTAACAGATAAATATAATTTTGTCTCAATTCAGACTAACTGATGTTTCTTTCCCTAGTCCCCAAACCTCAGAATCTGGTAGCAAACTCTTTTGTGCCCAAAACATTAATGGTTAATGGTGGCTTAATGAGTTGCATTACCCAGGAGGTATTTAGATTTCAACAGTTGGCTTCGAATTCTTAAGAAAGAATAGGTATTTTGATAGGGATTGTATTAAATCTGTAGATTGCTTTGGGTAGTATAGACATTTTAACAATATTTGTTCTTTCAATCCATGAGCATGAAGTGTCTTTCCGTTTGTTTGTGTCCTTTTCAGTTTCTTTTATAAGTATTTTATAGTTCTCAGAATATAGGTCTTTTACCTTTTTGGTTAGGTTTATTCTTATATTTGGTACAGTTGTAAATGGGATTGACTTTTTTTTTCTTTCTGTTCTTTCATTATTAGTATATAGAAATGCAACAGATTTCTCCACATTGATTTTGTATCCTGCAACTTTACTGAATTCATTTACCAGTTCTAGGAATTTTTTCATGGAGGCTTTACGGTTTTCTATATGTAGTATCGTATCACCTGCAAATAGTGAAAGTTTTATTCTTCCTCACTGATTTGGATGCCTTTTATTTCTTTTCATTGTTTGAGTGCTCTGGCTAGGACTTCCAGTACTATATTGAATAAAAGTGGTGAGACCGAACATCCTTGTCTTGTTCCTGACCTTAGGGGAAAAACTCTCAGTTTTTCCCTGTTGAGCATGATGTTGGCTGTGGGTTTCTCACATATGACCTTTGAGATATGGTCCCTCTAAAACTACTTTGTTGGGGACTTTTATCATGAATGGATGGTATACTTTATCAAATACTTTTTCTGCATCTATTGAGATGATCATATGGTTTTTATCCTTTTTCTTATTAATGTGATATATCCTGTTGATACACACGCCCCTATGTTTACAGCTGCATTATTTACAATAGCCAAATAATGGAAGCACACCAAGTGTCTATCAATAGATGAATGGATAAAGAAGATATGGCATATATATCTATATCTATACACACACACACACACACACACACACACACACACACACGCTGGTATGTTACTCAGCCATAGAAAAGAATGAAATTTTGTCATTTCAATGACATCAATGGAGCTAGAGAGTATAATGCTAGATGAAATAAATCACTCAGAGAAAGATAAACACTGTATGATTTCACTCATATGTAGAATTTAAGAAAAAAATGAGCAAAGATAAAAAGAGAGGAAAACCAAAAAACAGACTCTTAACTATAGGGAACAAACTGATGGATACCAAAGGGGAAGGAGGTGAGGGGGTGGGTGAAATAGGTGATGAGGATTAAAGAGTACACTTCTGATGAACACCCGGTGATGTATAGAGGAGTTGAATCACTCTATTGTATACCTGAAACTAATACAACACTGTATGTTAGCTAAGTGGAATTAAAATGGAAGAAAGGAAGAAAGAAAGGAAAAGAAAAGAAAAAAAAAGGAAGTATGATAATAAAGAAATAGTTGAACGACTAAAGAAGATTCAACTACTTAACTCTCAAAACACACAATTTTGCTGACCTATGCTTGAGGTCAGCTTAGAGGAGAGAGGACATTGATTTGTGATTTATGATTTATGAAAGTGATTTATGATTTGTGATTTATGAAAGTGAATCTCACTACTTTACAGTTAGCAGGTGGAATCATGTGTCAATAATGATTTAAGATTAAGAAAAAAGGAAGCGATTTGGCGAATTCCTAAGGCATCTATTAGTTTTCTTGAATTTTATTGACATAGGATAATTTCTCTTCTTGATATCAAGTAGAGACTAAAGATGACAAAGATGACAACCCATTGTCCTTTCTACCAGAGAAAGAGGACAATGGAGAGCATTAGTTTAAAAGAATTTTCTATAAGCATCTCAAATTCAATGTTTTTAAAACTGAACTCAAAATTTATTTCACTGAAATATTTTCCTTCTCATAATCTGTAATAGGTTTGCCTCTTCCTTGTGACCATTTCACCCTGTCCTCATTTAACTGTGTTATCAAGCCTGGCTAATTCTCTTAAATTGTTTGGAACTTATCTCCGCCTTCCACTCAAATTATTGTACTTCAGGCCATTTTATTTCTCTTAACAAGCATTTGAAAAGGGCCCCTCAGAATTCTGCATCTTTCATGTTGTACTCATCATGATATCTCTAAAATTCAGATCCAATCATATCATGAATAAAATCCTTCCATAGATCCTCAGTTATCTCTTATAATCTAATGCCTATTAACTGCTCTAGTAACTTCTGTCATTTCATTTATATACCATGTGTCCCAGCCACAACCCTATGCGTGGTAGTTGTCTATCTGCACCACACTCTGCTTTGCATAACTTCAAATATGCTATTTCCTCAGGAGCATCTTTATCCTGACTTCCCATCCCTTTTCAATTTAGGAGAAGATAACATGAACACATGATTAATAGGAGAGAGCAGTATAGTTAGAGACTGCTCAGATGTCCTTTCTTTGGAGAATCTTCCCTTTACTCTGAATTTGCTTAGAGGGTTCTGTAGTATCTGGTAATTATCACCATCCACATTGTGTTATACTATAAGATTATGTATAATAATGTATCACTTTCCCAGTAGACAAGTGTTTCTCAACCCTCAGCTATATAGTTTAGGAAAGTTTTTGTTTGTTTTCTAATGTTCATCCCTGGTCTCCATTCCAGACTCCTTGCTAGAACAAATTTCAAATATATGAAGAGGCTGTTCTTTTACTGTTTTTCTATATGCGTAGAGTGGCTCTAGTTGCCAATCTGACTCAACTATCCTGTATATGGTATTCATTCATTACATTGAATACCATTTCAGAGTCAATTCCTAATGTCTATGCTTGTCTTCTTCAAGCTTGGAGTCTTCATGAGGTTCTGCTGAAAGATCAACTTTCACCTCTGATTCTTGCTACTTGTTTGATGTTGGAGATGTACATTCTTCCACTCTGGTTTATTTTGCAATGAGTTACAAATTTCTTTCTCTGTTGCAGAAATTATTTAAGTTGCCCTATGTTATTTTGCAGCCCCCTTCCTATTCTTGGAACTTTTACGTATTTATTCCCTTTTGAGTGTTTTAATTGCGGTTCGATGAGATGTGGAAGGGAAGGAAGTCTGCCATTTTGTCTTGAAGTGTCATTAGAGCCATTTTAGGCACACTGTCACTTTTAGCATTATGTATAACTATCGTTAACCACCCTAGCAGGTAGGAATATGTCAAACTGCAAGTAGAAAAACAAAAACATAATATGTTAAATAGAGGTATATTTTCTCACATATTAGGAAGTTTGAAAATAAGCATATAGAGATGTTGTAAATTTTCAGTTTTCTCATAAAAGGCCCTCCTTAGCACATTACCTGGTTTTCTAAGATGGCTTTACAACTTGAAGCATCATGTCTATATTCTGGCTAGAAGAAAAAGTAAAAAAAAGACAATAGTTACCACATATCCCCACTTTTTATTAGAAAACGGATGGCTTTCCTAGAAGCCTTCTCACCAGACTTAACTCTTACCTACACTGTCACACGTACTTTAATATAAGGGAGATTACAGAAGTATTGTACTTTCTAGCTTCTGAATAGAAAAAAGGAGAAGGTGGTAGGAAATTAGTATTTAGTGCACCAGCTTATTGACATGATAGAACTATTGACTGCTTTTCATTGTTTACAACAGTTAAAATAAAACTCTACATAATATCCTAAGCATATTAGTTATGCTCACTAGTGTTACTTGAGAGAGAAACTGGGAATTGATCCATTGGTCTGGAGGGAGTATAGGTTCACAGGGAAAATGTTGAGTGGCAACAGTATGCCAGAAAGCAGTCAGATGAAGGGAAAACATGAAATAGACATTTCTATCACTTTAACCTTGGTAGGGACAATTCAATCCTGTGCACATTTAATTACTCCTGAATTTATTTCCTTATATCATTATTTTATTTTATTTTTTAAAATTGAGATACATCTCCTTTTTTTTAATTTAAATTCAGTTTCGTTAACATACAGTGTATTATTAGTTTCAGGGTAGAGTTTAGTGATTCATTAGGTGCGTGTTAACGCCCAGTGCTCATTACATGAAGTGCCCTCCTTAATGCCCATCATCCAGTTACCCCATCCCCCAACCCACTTCTCCTCCAGCAACACTCAATTTGTTCCTTAGTTATACTTAAGGGTCTCCTATGATGTGCCTCTCTATTTATATCTGGTTTTATTTTTCTTTCCCTTCCCCTATGTTCATCTGTTTTGTTTCTTAAATTCCACATGTGAGTGAAGTAGTATGGTATTTGTCTTTCTCTGACTGACTTATTTGCTTAGCATCATACACTCTAGTTCCATCTATGTCATTGTAAATGACAAGATTTCATTCTTTTTGATGGCTGAGTAATATTTCATTGTATGTATATATACCACATCTTTCTCCATTCATCCCTCTTATATCATTATTTTAAATTTTATTTAACTTAGAAGTTTTCTTTCAAGGAGCTAAAAGTCTGAAGTTCATACTTCCTAGGTCAATGAGAAAATGCAGTGCATGCACATATTTACTTCCATGAAAGAACTTATTCCCAAAATAAATTACTGAAAAGACAATTCAGTTATAGCTTACGGTCCCATTATCAAAGGAAAATAATCTTTTTTCTTCTTATGTGCCATAGAAGGGTTATCCTTATTCCTAACTACAAAATATCTAACTAATGTGTTGGTTCTCAAATTAGAAGGCAAATAACTAGCATTGTTTCCCTCAAAAGTTAGTGAAATGGTATATATAGTGACAATCTGACCATTGGAATAAAACAGATATTAATATTAAAATCTGTTAAGATCAGTTGTCAGACTACTTCTGACTACTCAGATAAGCTTATATCACTTCTCTGGGCTTAGTTTCCTCAACTATAAAATAATTATTAACTGTAATTATCTTATAAGGTTATTATTTTTATTAAAGGAAATTCTAAAACATTTTTATCCCAGTAGCTTCATAAGTGTGTGTGATTGAGTGTCTATATGAGTATATATACACAGTCTTTGATGTTGTGGTTGGATTCTCCTGATCCAATGTCTAAAGTAAAGGGGGAAAATTCATTTAACTCTGGATGGTGTGATCTTATAGTGTTTAGAAAATGCATCCAGATTCTAAATAACAGGTTGATTTTCTCATGGCTTACTTATATTTGTAACACACTGAAGATCTAGATTTCCTCTAGTTTAACCATTTTTTATTCTGCAGTAACATATGTTTTATGTTATATGTTAACATATATGTTTTATGTTATATGTTAACATATATATTTATAACCTAATGTTTTAAAAAGCTGTAATATGTAACATAAATATTTGAAAACTCTCCTCCTCATAATGAACCACTGAGAACTTAAGTAATCCTTCTTTCTACTCTATTTAATTTTTCAAACACACACACACACACACACACACACACACACACACACACACACAATACCAGCAGTTAGAGTAATTGTCACTAACTCTCAGTCTCCATCAACTAAGAGGGCACACTAATAAGAAGTGATTACAAACTAAACTTTTTGGGATTAAATTACATGTAGATTTTCATTCTTAGAAATTTAAATATTCATTAAACAGATCTGATTGTCATTGCAGTTGGTATAAATGGAACTTTTCTTTAACCTAAAAAAATAGGAGTACTTATATTATTCTCCTTCTTTTTCTATATATTTTGAGTGTTAGAGCCCCGCCCCCCACCATTATCACCTTCAGGAATAAAAATTTCAGTAAATATGATGAGGATAGCAGTAAATATGATGAAACTAGGATGTTTCTACTTATAATTAACATATAATCTTAGGCATTATCTAGCCCAATACCGTAATGTTTAACTATAACTGTGAGAGTTTACGGAACACACATTCAAATCATCCAGATGGAACAAAACCACATCTCCCACCTCTTACATCAATGCCATCCAATATGCACATTGTCTCCCTTAATGGAGGCCAGAGAAATTGATTTCCAGTTCTACCACAGCTTAGAGCCAATGCTGTAAAAGATCTAACCAGTAGCTGCCAACTTAACTCATATTTATTCTCAGAGTAGTTATATAACTTGAGGAGAGAATGCTCAACCCCTAAAGCTGTAGTTCTCAATCCTGGCTGTACACTAGCATCACCTAGGGAGCTGTAAAATACCCTGATGCCATTCCTGTGTTGCTCATTCAGGGATTCTCGTTTAATTGGCCTGGGGTGGAACCTAGGCATTAATGGTTTTCAAAGCTACCCACATAATACTAATGTACAGGTAGAGTTGAGAACCAATGCCCTAAAACCTCAACCATAAATCAAAGGAAGTCACACAGGTAGAGGCCAGCTTTATTTGGATTGAATCAGCAAAAGAAAGCACAGAAAAGTTGGAGGCAAAAGAGCTGAGTTTCATATATATATGAAATACTTAATTTATTCCCATGTGATCTCAAAATAAAACAATCATTTCTCTATGGCTAAAAATTAACTGTACTAATTCATGGCCAAGAGCTCTCTAAAAAGACATGACATCTATCTGTAATGTGGTGTCCTGGATGGGATCCTGAAATAGAAATAAGACATTAGGTAAAAACTCAGGAAATCTGAATAAAGATTTTAAGTTAATACAGGTGCATCAAGGCTATAGCAACACTTTTCTAGATATGTCTCCTGAGGTGAGGGAAATAAAAGCAAAAATAAACTATTGGGACTACACCAAAATAAAAACTGTACAGTGAAGGAAGCAATCAACAAAACTAAAAAGGTAAACCAAGAAATGGACTCTTAACTATAGAGAACAAACTGATGGTTACTAGAGAGGAGCTGGGTGGGGGATGGGTGAAATAGGTCATGGAGATTAAAAATTACACTTATGATGAGCACTGAATAACGTAAGGAATTGTTGAATCACTCTATTGTACTCCTGAAACTAATATAACACTTATGTCAACTATACTGGAATTAAAATAGGCAAAGAAATACAAATGCATCAATATTGTTTTATTATTTGTAGCAAAAGTACTATACTAAAGTAAGATATTAATAATAAAGGAAATTGGATGCAGGTCATCATATGGAAACTACTATTTTGCAATTGGTGTGCAAATCTAAAACCGTTCTAAAATTAAAAGTTTATTATAAAAAGCAAATGTAGTAAGTGGTATGTTTAGCTTCTATAAGTAAAAAATATTCTATTAACATTCTTGTCATTTTAAGAGACATTAGAACCAGGGCACCTGGGTGGCTCAGTCGTTAAGCGTCTGCCTTAGGCTCAAAGCGTGATCCCACCACAGTCCCGGGATCAAGCCCCGTCCTGGGATTGAGCCCCGCATCAGGCTCCTCCACTGGGAGCCTGCTTCATCCTCTCCCACTCCCCCTGTTTGTGTTCCCTCTCCCGCTGGCTGTCTCTCTCTCTGTCAAATAAATAAATAAAATCTTTAAAACAAAAAGACATTAGAACTTAGCACTTCTATTTACAGTTTGTAGAGTTAATATTTCACAGCTCAACATTTATTATTCTAAATTTTCTTTACAAATCATCCTCATTTAAAATATAAATCATCATAATTTTTGTAACATTCTTTTAAAATTTTTGAGCGGATTTACAATAACAGATATATAAACAATAAAACTGTAAAAATGAAAATATCAGTATATCAAGGTTGCACAGAAAGGTAATAAAGGAGAATAGTATAAGAGGCCAGGGGAAAGCAATTGTTCTTAGTAGTAGTAGTGATACAATTAATGCAGTCACTTTGAAGTATTGGTAATATTACTTAAAATTCCTCTCCACTGTTAAGTTAGTTGTAACTCACATTAATATATTAAACAGTTCTTTATACATCACTTGTCATTGTTTTCAATGTTGTAGAGTTGAACAGATGGAAAATATTAAATAGTGTGGGTGGCTTACTTGGCGTGGCTTTGGAGATTGAATTGTGCAATGTGAAAAAAAAATTTGATTGAATTCCTTTTTACCTTTTCTACCAACACCCCCACTAACCTGCCACTGTGCAAAGGGGGACTGCCTGACTGCTTGGGGCTCTTATGTATACATTTGTCAACATCATTTCTTTCAATTTCCAATTCCACAATCCTTCACAATAGAATTAAAATTGAAGTATGTGGGTGGGACTCACAATCATCTCATTCAAGTGTTGAAATCAATATCAAATTATTAACTTATTAAAGAAAAGGGAATCCCATCTTATTAAAAATGAAGGTACCTTGGCAGGGGGACTGGAAACTGGGGTAGGGTCTATATGAGAAATCAGCTTGAAAACAGAAGTGCTTAAATGTCAAAACTGGTCAAATTCTTGGAACATTTTTGATGCAACACTTATTACAGGCATTCTGATTGCTCGGTGCCTTTGGACAGCAGTAAAGTGACAGGAAAACAAAGTTTCTCAGCCATAAGAAAAAAAAAAAAAGACAATGCTATGTGTGGCATCACACAAAACTAGGCTTGATTTATAGCTCTGTCCCTTGTTAGCTGTGTGAGTTTAGATAAATTATTTCTCTGAGCTTCCTTTTTCTAACAGATAAAATGAGAATAGCACACACATTTACTTTATAGGATTTTTGTAAGAATTAAATTATGTAGCATAAATTAAGTGCTTAGCACTGTGTTAAAATTTCAGCTTGAGATGCCCAACCATAGATTGGACCTGTATTCTCACAGCACTTAGTGATTCATTTTTCTTTGCTTTGGGTTTTCTGGTATAGAAACTAGAGTTCTATGATGTATAATGTAGTATCTCCTGATAGCTTTCTCTGCAACAGTTGTATGTTGGGATTTTATAGAATAGTTATCATTTTACCCATAAATTAAAGTACTCCTGAAGTAGAAACCCTGTGAAATATCATTGAATATTGGTTGTGCTAGTTTAGTTCAGTTTTCTCTGGAATTTGGGTCCATTTGTGGAGATGTAATAGGTAGTTTAGCTCTATTTGATATAAGCTGTGATTTTTGGGTGGACTGGAACTCAGCATCCATTCTCCTTCTGTGTCTTATGTTTCCAAGTCTAGAAAAGCAAAAGCTACCTTTCTAAGTTTCTCTTGTAGTTACAGTCTTGGATGGGAATCACATTCTGCCAATTCTTTCTTCAGTTAGAATTCCAGAAGCAAAATCAAAGAGATTTGAACTGTGAGAGGCACTTCGAGCCGCTGGGATTGCAAATTTGTTTTCATGAGTGTTGAGAATTGATAGTGGTGGTGATTCTGGATATCAGCCTTGTCTGTGTATATTTGAATTCAGTAGTCTAATAACTGTTCCTGAATTTCTTCTCCAGCATTTCCAGTTTTGTGATTACCCAGTTCTTTCTGCAAGATCTTTCTGAAGGAAATATCTTGAGTTTTTTCTGTTTTTTGAATTGCGTTTTGACTTACATGGACTATGTAACTTTTGGGGGAGAACCTAAATATTAATTTTCTTATTTCTTAGATAGGAGTAAAAATAGGAAAAAGGTAAACTAGATAATTTTTAGGGCCTCTTCCAAGCTTTAAAACAGCTATAATTTTCGTGGCCATTGCCATCCCCAAAGTTGGACATCAGCTTGAATTTGAGGTTTATTTTTTGTGGTAGATACTTTCTGTTTTCCCCTACAGATCTATTCCTCACCTTTTTTGACCCTGATCTGTGTCCCAAGAGACTCATCTTTACGGACTCCCTCCACAGTCTCCCTGTTGTCTGACTTCTGATTTGGCTCAGCAAATAGAAGGCACTAGTAAATTGGTAAGAGGAAGAGGAGTGAAGCTGGGACATTTGCTCCCTCACCTCTCTTCCTCACAGGTGACCTTAGGCTAAAGGTGTTGCCCTGTTGAAGGCCATAGGTCTGGTGTGCAGTCCTTTCCTCAACTACAGCTATTTGCACCAGGTTCTGGTAACTATTCATTCTTCTTAGTTATAGAGGCCAAGACATGGCATATGTTTCCTGTTATAGCTAGGCCTAGAGTACCGCACAATGCCTTATTTATTTCCTTAACCTTGCCCACACTTTAATAAATAGACCTTTTATTAACTTTTCCTCAGTTGTCCAATTTAGCATGCCACCTGTATTCTATGGAACCCTACTTATGTCTAGTGAAAACGTAAATGAGTACCATGAGTTAAAAAAAAAAAAAAAAAAAAGCAAAACAAAACACCCATCAGAAGGCTCCAGACTAAGATTTGGAGAATTCATACTCTTCAGTCTGTCTATATTACCCTCCTTCTATCCACATACCCACCCATCAAATTCCTACTCATATTTATTATATCCTATAATTAATCTTCTTAGGGTATCCCTGTGTTATGTCAAGTCCTGCTCAAACTTCAGTCGCTCCTTATTGCTTCAAAATCATCTAAATCTTTTAGCTTAAAGTTCAAGGTCATCTATCTTTCCCTGAATATATTCTTTGTATGTGTGTGCATATGTGTAAGTGTGGTGTGTGTGTCTTATATGTGTATTTTGTGTGTATATGCATGTGTTACGTGTGTCATATATTTTAGTGTGTTTGTGATGCATGTGTAGAGTGTGTGATGTGTGTGCAGTGGATATGTTGAGATCTATGTGTTGTTTATCTGGTAGATGTGTGCTGTGTGTGTTTTGTATTTATGCCGCCTGCGTTGGATGTTTGCTATCTGTGTGATACATGTGATATATTCTTATCCTTATTTCTCTGCAGTTCTTTTCTGGAAAACCTACAGTGATTTTTCACCCCTGAGCCTTGATCATTCTTTTTTCTTTCCCTACAGTGACCACCTTGCCTTGTCTTTTAATAATCAACACAATTCACAAAGCAGCTCAAGTTCTGCCACTTTCTTGTGTACTGTTATGAGCAGTGTAATCTCTTTCTCAACTGGCTTCTGTATATTTGAAACCAGAATGTATAGTTCATTTTTATTATTGTATTGTATCACATTATAATTTAAATGGATTAATTTTTACTTTTCAATAATAATGAAGATTACAGTTAACATTTATTGAATGTTTTCACGTATTAAACATTTCCGATTTAAATTTCACAATAACTCCAAGAAATAGTTACTAAAATTCTTTCTCCATCTCTTGTTAGATGTGTTAATTAATTAGGCAGTACCTCAGTTTCCTCATTTTAAAATAGTATAATAATAATTCTAACCACATAAGCTTTTTTTGTGTGTGTGATGATTAAGGGAATTAATATATGGAAAGCACTTAGAAGAGAACCTAGCACATTGTAAGCACTCTACAAATTTTAGATAGTAGTAGTACCCCAATTTATAGAGGGGAAAACTGAGGTTTGGAATTTACCACAGGTCACTTAGCAGTAAGATGTAGAACAAGAATTTAAAACTGATGTATTGGTTAAAATAGAGCCTTAGCTACGATGCAGTTCAGGTACTATCTCATATCTGCTTTGAGGGTAAATGATTCGTTGTTGTTCTCATATAAGGCACCACACTTAGTAAAATCTTTAAGAACTAACTATCAGAGAAAAGCTGGTATCTACTGAAAAACTTGTATTTTTTTTTCATCTTGTCAGGAAAATATTATCATTTCTGTTTCACTCTTTACTTAGATGTGCCAGAAAGATCAGGTAAAATTTAATGTTCAAAAGCAATAGTTCCATTTGCTAGGATATTGGTATAAATGATTTCCTTTCTTTCAGTATAATTTGGATAATATATTTCTATTTTATTAAGGAAACTGCATGCTTGTATTTATTGCAAAATATATTTTGGAAGTAGGTGAAGTAAAATTTATAACTAATCTACCTTTATACTACCATATTGCCAACCAAGTGTATTTTGTGTAGCACACGTGTAACACATATTGTTTAAGTCAACCTAATATTTGAGTTACCTGATATAATACAAATAATATACAAATTAGTATAAATGCAGCTAATTAAAATTCAACCAAATTTTTTTGGATTTTCAAATAGTGAAAGTCTCAGGAAGTTCAATGAGCTTCCTGTACAAATGTGGAGTTTCAATTCACATTTTATCCAGTATCTCTTTTCAAATTTTCCTGCCAAAACTATTGTATTATGCTACAATTATCCAGAGGTGCTATTTTACCCTTGGACTATTATTTCAGAAGCTCTGCTTCCGATGTCTAATAAGGTTTCCACACATAACTCCCACACCCCAGAGCTGCCTTCAAAGGTCATTTCTTCATTCCGTTCTTTGCCGACATAATTGCACCTGCCAGGTGAACTGCAAAACAAGTCCCAGGCGCACAGAGTGAGTCAGTCGCTGTCATCCAAGCAGCTTTCCTGTTTATGCTCATCCTGAGCATTATGGGCTGGGAGGGCTCTGGGGCCATTTGTAGCTTCTCTTTTTGATAGCCAGAATTTTCCATACATTGGTTCTCAATTCCCAATTTCCCATAACAGGAAGTTAAAACAGATTTGATATCAAAGAGGAGAGTTTGTGATGAGCAAAAAAGTGAGAGAGAGAGAGAAAGAGACCACTAACATTTCCAAAACATCCCAATTCTAAGAGGGAAATATATCATGTTCCTTAAATGGTTTTAAAAAGCTTGCAACTAACTGGAAAGCCTTTTGCTTGGATTTCCCTGTCATGTTTACCTTTCCTCTAGCTTCCCAGGGGCTCTTTCAGTTGAAATTCCTTATTGCTAGTTGCAAATTTCATAGCAAAGTCAAGCATTTCTCTGTGAACAAATAGATGTGCTTAGTATTTTCCCAGTTATCTTTGCAATTGGAGGGGAAAAATGAATATTTTCAAAATCCTATCCCACCATTGGAATATGATGTGACCTCCTTAAAAAGTATCCTTTTTAAAAATGATAATAAAGAATGAAGTGAAAGGTATATTCCTATAGCTAATGTTACATATTTTCAGTCAACAATTGCATTTCTAAATATATGAAATGTTTGTAAAGCCTTGAAAAATACAGATAAATAAGACAGTGTTCATGGAATGCAGTGTCTTATTTTTGGAAATATCTTAGAGCAGATTATTCATATACAAAGTAATATCCAGCATAGCATAAGACACTGTAATAATTTAAATGCTTTATTTTCATATCATTCAACATAGTGCTTCCAGTGTTATTTTTTTAAACCTACTGGAGAAAAGTTAAAGTAAAATAACTGTATGTATTGACATAATAAATAAAATGTGCCAGGTAGTATGCTCAGCTCCTTAGCCCTCCCCCCCAACACACACAACATTTCCCTAAGATAAGTATTTCCGTTCTCATTTCACATGTGAAAAATAGACTGAGTGGCACTGGCCACACAAAATCACACAGCTAAAAAGAAATCAGTGTGTATTTGACCTCTGATGAGTCTGTATGTAAACCTTGAACTTTTTAAATCTGTACCAGAGCCACCTAACCCAAAACATTATATCAATAAAATATTATATATCGTTATAACAATTATTATAATAATCTCATATAATATTATGTAACATTGTAACAATAACACTTAGGATTGTCATGACTAGGTGAGAGAACCATCTGGAAGTGAACCCTAATTAGCAGGAGGCCAGCTCAGGGTAATGTGAGGATGACTGCCCAAATAGTAGAAGATAGCAAATGTTTTGGCTGATAGCAACAGATTCTAAAGGTAAGGCAAAAAAAAAAAAAAATGGAGTAGGGTCACCTACCTGGAAATCTGATTCAGAACAGAAAGTAGCATGAGGGTTTTTTTAATTTATTATTATTATTATTATTATTATTATTATTATTATTGTCTTTTTTTTTTTTGTATGAGGTCTTTCAGAAACTAAGGTCTGCATGGAGATATTATTTTTAGGCACTTTCTGGAACCTGATGTTATGGTAAGCTCCTTGTTTAAAGGTCCCAGGTCAGGATGAACAAATCACAGGTCAGACGATCAAAAGTCATGGATCAGATGATACTAAACTGACTTTTGAACTGCAGTTGTTTGACTTATTCATTGAGTCCTTGAGGTGAAACTCCATAGAAACTCCACTGGCTACTTTTTCTTCTAATTCAGTTTGGTTTCCAAGCCCAGACTTAGCTCTGTCACAAAGGATCATAAAGTGACTTGTCCTTTTCCTTTATCATCCACATTTAAAAATTACAAATGGGGAAAAACGACGAGTTATGCATGTATGTAGAAATTAGGGCATATGGAGAGGCCATTTGGGAGAGATTCATTACCCATATTCATTACTTTATTTCCCCCAGTTCTTGTTTTGCCTCAAAAGCTGGCTTCCAGTTTAATCTCCTCCATGAAGAGCCATGACTATCCTCACCTGGACTATTTTAACAACCATGTAAATGACATTCCCAGGTACAGTCTATACCCTGTTTATGCCATTCTCTATTCTTCCCTAGCTATGATTTTTCTAAAATGGAAATTACCAATTCTACTCTTAAAACCTATCCAGGGGCTCTGCCTCATTATAAGTCATTTAGTATTACAGACAAAACCTTTCATAACCAGGAGCCTGATTTTTTTTCCAAATCCATTGTCTTTAATTTTATATTTTAGCAACACCAAAATATGAGTGGTTCATCATTCTGTTCTTTCCTGCTGCAAACATTTGCACTTACTACTTTCGTTTCTAATGCTTTTCTCTTCTCTTGTCATATGAACCCCTTTAGAGTAAATCATTCTCTTTTATGCCCCTATTGTAACTTCTGCATACTTATTATTGCATTTATTATACTAAAGTATAATCATTTGCTGCCCTTTTGGTCTCATTTCTTAGACTGGTGGGTTCTTTAGTGTTAATTCCATGTCTTATTTCCATTTCTCCAGAGCTATTTCTGAAACACGGAAGGTGGGGCCCCTGGGTGGCTCATTTGGTCAAGGATCTGACTCTTTTTTTTTTTAAAGATTTTATTTATTTATTTGACAGAGATAGAGACAGCCACCGAGAGAGGGAACACAAGCAGGGGGAGTGGGAGAGGAAGAAGCAGGCTCATAGCAGAGGAGCCTGATGTGGGGCTCGATCCCATAACGCCGGGATCATGCCCTGAACCAAAGGCAGATGCTTAACGACTGCGCCACCCAGGCGCCCCAAGGATCTGACTCTTGATTTCGGCCCAGGTCATAAACACAGGGTCATGAGATTGATCCCAATGCCAGGCTCCATGCTAGGCATGGAGTCTGCTTAAGATTCTCTCTCTCCCAGGGGCGCCTGGGTGGCACAGCGGTTAAGCGTCTGCCTTCGGCTCAGGGCGTGATCCCAGTGTTGTGGGATTGAGCCCCACATCAGACTCTTCTGCTGTGACCTGCTTATTTCTCTCCCACTCCCCCTGCTTGTGTTCCCTCTCTCGCTGGCTGTCTCTATCTCTGTCGAATAAATAAATAAAATCTTTTAAAAAAAAAAAAGATTCTCTCTCTCCCTCTCCCTCTGCCAACCACCCCCTGCTCTCCCTACCCACCCCAAAAAAAGAAACATGGAAGAAACACAATTAATTTTGTTGTATTGTATTGAATTTGTGTCCCCAGTAAATTATTCTCACAGGATTCTAGCCCACTTTGAAGATCATCGTAGTCATTGGGTCACATATAGGAAGGTCAGGCAACCACTGTGAATTTGCAAATCTTTTCCTGGACTGGTGGGAAAGAAGGGTCTTTTCAGAAGAATAACGACCTTCCTGTTAAGCTCAAATATCTCCATATGGAGCCTGTTTATAACTTGGGCCATATGGTGTTTTGCATGACGTGTTGATTTGCATAAATAGAGTCTAGGAATGCATATTATAGGGCAATTTCCTTTTTAATACCCTAACTTCATATACCTGTTATCTATGTCTGTGATGGCAAATACATGACACAGATGTCACTATTCATCTCTTACAGAACGAATCACATCCAAGTCTATTGGATAATTCCTTCTTTGGGAGGGGAAAGCTTGATTTATTCATTGGACATTTGGTTTTAGCTGAGTAGAGTAATTTACATCATGATACCTATACTGTGCAATTATGTAATGTATTTTAGATAAAAGGCAGAATTGTTGGAGTTAAACTTAATTCATTATATAATATTAATTACAGTATAACTCCTGGTGAATTTTGAGATTTTTTAATACCCCAAAGTCAAGATAACAGCAAAAATTAAACATGAATATCAAGGTATCACATTTCTAATTGCTAGAGGCTGAGTGTATGTCTTTAATCTGATAGCAAGTAGGTTTGTCAATACCTAAGTGTACCTAAGTGTATGTTTGAGTGTATGTCTTTAATCTGATAGCAAGTAGGTTTGTCAATACCTAACCCAAGAATCAGGTGTTTCTGTACCCAGTTCCAGTTAGCACTGTACTGGGTAGGCATGTCCAAACTGCCCAGGTAGAATTCACAGCATGAAGATGTGTAGACTCATGTCTTTGTGAACATTTCCTCCCAAGATGAAGAATAGAGTTGATCTGACCTCACCAATTTTTTCCTCCCAAATTTATGAAACAAATAAGTCACTTCAACTTTCCCATGGCTGTGAGAATAAAGTAGTAAAAACAGGCAAAGAGTAGATTTAAACATAATTTTTCCTCATAAGGTTAAAGTTTGGGGGAAAGAAATAACCTTCTATCAGTAGTTCCTGAAATTTGGAGTATTTTAAAATACATAAGGAACTTGCTCATATGTAATCTTGAAACTTCTATGCCCTCATGGTTTGGCAGTTCAAGTATTTTTATATGCATTACATAAATAATAAAACGGAGTAATTTTTATGAACAGCCTCATGGTTGAAAGAGCCAAACCCCATTTTATTTGATTCCTAGTCAAAGTCCTTTCATTATGATATACAGTACATGTCTTGTCTTTTTCTCCAAATGCAGGGTGTAGCATAGGCATTCAGTCACTGAATGATACCAATAATTTCTCATGGAAGCAAGTTTAATGTAGAAGATTGATTATAGGGGCGCCTGGGTGGCACAGCGGTTAAGCGTCTGCCTTCGGCTCAGGGCGTGATCCTGGCGTGATGGGGTCGAGCCCCACATCAGGCTCCTCCGCTATGAGTCTGCTTCTTCCTCTCCCACTCCCCCTGCTTGTGTTCCCTCTCTTGCTGGCTGTCTCTATCTCTGTCGAATAAATAAATAAAATCTTTAAAAAAAAAAAGATTGATTATATATTAGTATTGTTGTAAAGATGCAGTTTTTTAAAGTATAGCCCTTGAACAATTCCAAGCAATAGTGAGGTACTCAAGAAGTTATCTTCTTTTTTTTTAATTTATTAAATTGACTCTTAAAGTAAATTCCTAAGTTCTTTTTTGTAAGTTCTTTTAGTTGCCCAAAATTATGATTTAAGATTATGAATATCTGTTAAATAGTTTACTTTTAGACATAAGTAGACCTAACTATGTCACTTCTTTTCAGTTTCTCAATTCATCAAGCTAAAGAATTGGAGGATTAGTTAAATTACCTATAGGTTTTTCTAAATTTCTGAAATTCTTTGTGTAGAGGATCATTGCTCAAAATGACTAACAGGCAAGAAATGGCTTATTTTTATTTTCATTGCAGTTAATTTTTCAGCTCACAAACTGCATATTTAGTAAGTAATTCAATATTTTATTAATTTTTAGATTCAAGGACTATGTAAAAATCCGAAGGATTTATTTAATCTCAAGACATTGATGATATTTCTCTATCCATTACTTATTAGTACCTACTGGCTAAAACAAAGGCCTTTGCTGTCCAGCCACTTTGTCTCTCCAAGTCATAGAGCTTCGCAGCCATTATACTCATCATCTTCATCATTTTCATTGTTGTTATTCAGGGACTTCCTGTCATTTCTCATTATTTGATCACCTGCCCAGTAGCATTATCATCAAAATCATCCTTGCCCTATTTCCAGTATCATCCATCAGCAGCACCTCATCATTGTTTACATTGCTACACAATTGTCATAATTAATTTTAGCACTGACACCACATTAACATCACAATAATAATTGTTGCCATCACCTGCTTCATTTTTACCACCATCAACACCATCCCAATAACCATCTTCGTAATTAGCAATGGAAGAAGCATCATTCTTTATTATTGAAATATGATGTTTAGATCTCACATATCAAAGATTATTGTTTCATCTCTTTTCTGCTTTTTTCACTATACTTTAATGATTAAAATGTTCATGTTAAGCTTAACTTTTAAAAATAACAAAGGGAAGGTATCTAATAATTTTCTTAAGATTTTTTTGCTCATGTTAGTTTAGTGTATTTACTTGACATATTTTCTTAGAGGATATGCTATGAGATCATGCAGTCCATAAGAAGATACTTAATAAGCAATTCCTGTGTATCTAACACTTTGCTAGTTGGGGAAAAGTAAAGATATTAATATAAAATTAATTCTGTATCTTCAAAGAACTGACATGAGTTCCTTAGACAAAAATAAACAAAATTCTTCCACTGTTTATACAATACCAGTATTCTGGGCACTGAACAAATTGTTGTATGGGATATGGGGAATGAATGTAATTGTTTTTTGAGATATACTACTTGCAGCTTAAGAGTCACACACTGTCCTGTCCAGTAATGCTTGTACTACTTTCTGTAATAGGCTGTGATTTCCTGCAGGGCAGGAATTTCTGTATCTCTAAGGCCCTTCACACAGGAATTCTCTGATACTAACTCTCATGTTTTTTGTTGGATGAATGCTGTTTGTATCAATTATTTAATGAAACCAGCAAAAGGGTTTGTGCATCCTAAGTTATGAAATAATTATGAATTATGTGCAACCTGCTAAGGGTTATAACAACTTAAATAGTAGATATTTAACTTAAACATAGCTATTGGGGAGATATATAAAATTATTTTAAATCTTTTCCATAGATATTAAGGTATGATCTCCATTGCGAAGTACTTTGAGCTGAATAAAAAAAAAATATTTAGGGCTAAGTGCATTAATTATCAGTTAATGAATGTGTCCTTGAAATGAAATTAAAACACTACCTTACCTGAACTTCCTGGAAACAACAGCCCGTAGAAAACTCTAGATCCCCAGCAATCCCACTTCCACCCTCTTTTGTATTTAATCTCACATTTTGCTTTCCTGGTAAAGTGGAGGCCATCAGGAGCAAAGAGCTCTGCTCTGATTCTGGAAACTTGATTTTGGACAAATCTTGGAAGAATCCACAAACTTTCACCTCTAATGATCCTCCACTATTCCAAAACTTGTGGGACTTCTGTTCCATTTTCACTTTTTTAACTTCACTATTTTCATTCGTACCTTAACAAATAAAGCAACTTAATTTCACACTGCCTCTGAACTCATAAAAGTTAATCTATAGGTTCAGAGATTTCCAGGTCATTAGTCTTTCTTCTTTCTCTACCTTACCTTCAGTGTCTTATATCTTTACTCTGGTTCCATTACTATCATTTTAGTCTATTAGGTTGATATTCCAGGTTTGATTAGAATATTGTAGTAAAAGAAGTTATGGTAGCACTGAGATATAGGGGAAGGGCATGTTTTCAAAAATATTTAGTGCAGAAAACATGTATTTTTAAATGTATCTGCTGTGTGTTATAAATAAACATTTTAATAAAAAATTAAGAATTGGATAATATGATGTGGTTGAAAGTAAAGGAGCTACTTTAAACACAGAAGGCAATAAAACAGAAGAGATATAAAAAGGAAATATAAAGAAGCTAAAAATTCACTCACAGGATTAAAATGAGCATTAGAAAATGTAAGGTCCAGAATCAACCATGCAGAAGAAAAAAATTATGTAGATAACAAATCTATGAGGCTCCCACAAAATAAGGAGGGAAAATACTAAATAAGCAAATACAAAAATGGCTCTAACAGACAGGTAGCAATGAAGTTACAGAGCAGAACTTCAACAGATGAAAAATTTGTGTTTCAAAAGAAGAAAATATGAGATAGTCACAAAAATTTTAAATGATGTTTTTAATTTTTAAGTGATAAATTCTAGTAGAATGAAACTTTTCTGAGTTGAAAAAGAATATCTCTAAATTATAGGTATCCATTTGAGGCATTAATGTAAAATAAGCCACACTGCTGTAGACTAACTGTCTGTGCCTCTTTCCCCCAATGCATATACTGAAATCCTGTTCCCCACTGTGATGGTATCTGGAGATGGGGCCTTTTGAAGGTGATTAGGTTATGAGGATGGAGCCCTCATGAATGGGATTAACGCCCTTAAAAAAGAGATACCAGAGAGCTCCCTTTCCCTTCTGCCATGTGAGGACTCAGCAAGAAGGTAGCCGTCTGTGAACCAGAAAGCAAGCCCTCACCAGACACTGAATTTGCCAGCACCTTGATCTTAGGCTTCCCAGCTTCCAAAACTACGAGAAATAAAATTGTTTTGTTTACAAGTCACCCAGTCTTATATGGTATGATGTTAATGGAGCTCAAACTGACTAAGACAAATACCTAGGAATAGCCTAAAGAATATTTTGAAGATCAACAATAAAAAATTTCACCTGTAATCATTCAGGCCAAGGAATGGGAGTGACAGTGAAGAGAATTACACACTGTAGAAGAAAAACTGGGTTCACTGAAGAAATAAAGCCTTTGTCTCCATAAATTTAAACTCCAGAAGACAATGGAGCAACCCCAAGTGATTCTTTTTTATACCCAACTAAACTTTATTTCATCTGGAAAGGAAATTTTTTAAAAGTACAAGGACTAAGAAATTTAACAGTTCCTTTCTTGAACAAAAAATACACAAGACTATTTCAGGCAAAACAGAAATAACAATAACAAACAAACAAACAAAAATCCCAGCAATATCCAGAAACAAGAAGGGAATGGAGATTTGTGTCATGAAATGACAAGTGTGTGTACTAAATCTAAAAATCATGAACTAATTACAAACTACCATTTTAAATATGATCCAACATGAAATCACTACTTGATTTCATTTATTTATTCACTTATTCCACAAATACTAAGTGCCTACTGGTCTCATAGCTGGGACACTGCTCTTAAGGAATTTAGTTCATAGTTTGGAGATGTATTTATCAAAAAATAAAATAAATATGAAAAAATCAAAATATGATAAGCATATAATGGAAAAATCGGTGTATTGAAGAATGACTTGATATACTTTAGGATAGGCTGGCAGTGGAGACCATCTTAAAAGGGGACTTTAAGCTGAGACATAAATATCAAAAAACTTCTTTCTGTATAATAATCTGGAGGAAGAGTATTCCAAGTAAAAGGAATGCTGTTGCAATGACCCAAGATAAGAAGGAATGTGATAGGTTTGAGGAATCAGAAGAAATTAAGTGTGGCTTGAATGAGATAACCAAAGAGAAAGAATAAGGGATCGGACAGGTATTCTGGTTTCCCCTAGAAAGTCCCAGTTTGTACCTGTCATCTTCATGTAATTTTAGTATATCGCTTTTTACATTCAGTAGTGCCCTAATTTGAACAATAAATGATTGATATAGATACCCTCAAAAGGTATGAAATGAAATCTGAAAGGCATACAATTTCATAAACAAACTTGATTCCCTACTTACTCCTTCCAAGGTTAAATTCAGCAACAGATCAGAAAGGAGTGAAATTGCAACAGACATGCTCAAAAATTTTACTTTATTTATAATATTGTGACTAAGGTCAGTGGGAGTGCTGTTAAAGTCCCAGTTAACTTATAAATTACATTATTTTTCCTTTCATGTTTTGCTTTGTTTTGTTTTCTGGGGCAGAACCTCTGTAAACTCTTCTACACACCTTCCTCTAAAGTATAGCTATATAAACCATGCTTTGATCCACCTTGAATGTACATGTGGCTTATCTACCTATTGCATAAATATTACACAGGTGCTCCATCACCAAGGCAACGTGAAGTGGAGCATGAGCAGTTCGATATTTGCAAATAACCCAGATTTACTTGGTCAGTCTCCGTTCTGTGATGAGAAGAATGTAATTCCTTCTTATTTTTCAGCTCCTTTACAGTCTTTTGCAGAAGAGTACAGTTTTCCATGAATCTACCTATTTATTTAATTTACTTTATTTCTAACAACTCATGTTGATGTGTTTTCCTTCTCCAATACAGTGATGTTCCTTTCTGATCAACATTGTATACCTAACAGAAATGCTGTCAGGCTTTGTAAACCAGAATAAAGGATTTGGATTTCATTCTAAGTGTCACAAGAACATCATGACAAGTTGAAAGCAGAGAAATGATATAACCTGATGATTGCTCTGACTACAGTGAGACGATGGAGTATAGGAGAATAAGAGTAGAAACAGAATATTCAGCAATATTCCATTTGAGGGGTGACTATGGCTTTGAATAGGATGGGCTATTAGAGATGGATGGAAATGGATGAGTTCAAGATGTATTTTGAAGTTACAGTGAACAAGACTTGCTAATGGATCAGTTGTGGCTTGAAGAAAGATCTTGTGAAGTAGAAATCAAGGATATATCCTTCATTTTGTCTAGCTATTAGGATTGAAAGTATGACCGCTTATTTATAATGGGAAGACAAAATCATGTAACAGGTGTGGAAGATGTCTCAGTGGTACAATTCTGGACTCAAGTTTAGGAAGCCCATAAAATAGCCAGTAGGGTTAAAGGAGATACAAGGCTCACAAAAAAGGATAGATAAAAAATTTGGAGTCAGCAGCATCAAGACATTATTTAAAACCTTCAAAGTGAGTGATAAAGGAAGAAAATGTGGCTGGAGAGGAGTTGGGGTCCCAGGACTGAGCAGTGGTTAGGAGGGCCTAGTAAAATAGGATGAGCTCAGAAAAACTCCCAGGCCACAATATGTAGTTGACAAACATACACGTGACTGTAGACACTACAAAGAAGTAAACAATCATAATACCCTACTTTCCTGACTACAGTGTTTAGTTTAAAAGAAAGAGAGAAAGGGGCACCTGGGTAGCTCAGTCATTAGGCATCTGCCTTCGGCTTAGGGCATGATCCCAGCGTCCTGGGATCAAGCCCCACATAGGGCTCCCTGCTCAGCGGGAAGCCTGTTTCTCCCTCTCCCACTCCCCTGCTTGTGTTCCCTCTGTCACTGCCTTTCTCTCTGTCAAATAAATAAAGAAAATCTCAGGGGGAAAAAAAAAGAGAGAGAGAAAGAGAGAAGGAATAGGTATGAACCTAGCAAAGTTATTAAGTTTTTTTTTAGATTTTTTTCTTGCTGGAATTTTCGGAAGAGATTATCATCTCTAGTCTTTGAAAATGTGAAGTTATAAACCCAGATTTTCAGATATAATCAAGGTTCTAGCTTCATGGAGAAAGCTGGGTTGAAGAATAAATTTGATGTTTTTGTTAATTATTTATTTAATTAATCACTGAATACTTCTCAACATCACCTGAAAAAAAAAAATCATGTTCTCTCTTTATCTACTAAAATGTAAGCTCCCTGGGGGAAAAAACTTTGCTTTGCTTAAGTGTTTATAGCTCCAAAATAGTGCCTGGAACCCAGTAGATACTCAGTAAATATTTTGAACAAATGTAATATCCATATATTGCATTGCCCAGAACAGAACAAGATCTCAACACTGTTTTTTAATATTTTAAATTAAATGAACCAATACATTCCTTTAAGACTCTTTATGTATTAGCATCTGTATGACTATTCTCATACCATTTCTTCTGCCCAAAATACTCTCCCTGTTACTTGTCCATCTCTGTTTGAATTTATTTCCCTAAATCAACGATTAAATTCATGTCTGTACCCCAGAAGATGTTATTGCATATTATTTAGTAATTAACATAGCTTTCCTTGCTATCTTGCCTTCCTTTCTTATCTCAATATAAGATTTCTAAGGATAGTTATAAAGACACAGTCAGTGGTCTGTCTCTTCCATACCTCTTTGTAAAAACCTAGCTTTTCCATAGTACAAAGAAGGACCAGGCATACATGTTACATACAGGCACAACTTGCAACTCAGCTCTTGCTCTCTGGAGAGATGGCTACCTAGTCCAAAGTCCTTCTATTTTTTTGTTGTTGTTGTTCAGCAACCATCACATTTTCTCTGAAGAGAAAATTTAAAATGAGAGACTGTGATGCATTCCTCTTTGGTTTAACATGCATGTGAAGCCAAGACTGAATTCAGTACCATTCAGTACCATTACAAGGCAAAGAATGTTATAGGACAAAGAGGCTATGGAATAGGGGCTTATAAGGAAACTGAGGCTACCTAGACAAGTGGTTATTGTGTTCCTAAAAGTTTTCCAGTTCTAGAAGGCTGATTTGTCCTTTGTTTTCAGCCCTTGGCTTATATAGTTTTCTCATCAATGAATTCCCTTTTTTGAACTGGCTCAAGTGGATTTCTGGTTCTTGCAGAAATCAGCTTTAACTGAAACCATAGAAACTAAATTCTTTAATAATGTTTTTCCTTCAAATCTGTCCAGGTGCTTTATACATAGTAGGAGTTCAATAAATCTATGGCTGTGTGTTTATCTTTTTTACAATCCACACTTCCCCCTCCCTAATAATTAGATCAGTATTTGTCCACAAATGTCATTATTATCTGTTTCCTCCTGCATGCACTTCATGCAACAAATGGAAATGGTCCCTATATATGTTTGAGTCACCAGATTGATAATGTGCAACTTCAACCTGTTGTTTTAGTGTTGTGATAAAGCATGAGTACTAGATTTTACAAGAGTAGATTAAAAATATTTCTTTAAAATGTCAATGGAAAAAGACGCTTTGAGATGGTCTCTTCATACAATATGCATCTCTAGATTCCTGCAGCTATGGTGCCACCTTTACTTACATACAAAAGGATTATTTTAAGTCAAGTTGTTTTCTCAATGCTCTCAATATTCACTAGATTTATTTGCCCAATGAAGTATTTTTTATTTTTATTTTTTGTTCTTCATCAAAACATCTCTCGTCCTTGCTGGGTTGATGGTCGAGGATCAGAAAGCAATATTCCAGCTGTTCTTAAAACTAGCATTTCTTAGCAAGGTTAAGCAGTGCCTTTTCAAACTCCCCGTGCTGTATGCGTCATCTCCTGGTGAGTCAAACCTGTTATGTTAGTGCGTAGCACAGAGAAAGGCCAGCAAACTTTAAAACTTTGAAAAAGGAGTGTCTCTTCTTGGTCCACCTAAGTTGGCTTGAGTTGTGTTTATCTGGACTCCACCTGCCGCTTTAGACTCAATAAGCCCTTTCTTTAAACAGCTGATGCCACTTTCTGTTTATTTACAGGATCCTGAACTGCCAGTACATCTTTAACTGGAAGCATAGAAGGAATGAGAGTATAGAATCATAACTTGTTTTGGAAGAAACTCACTTGGGTGTGTTTCCACCTCTAAGGGTGAGAAAAAGCCCTGAACAGCTAGATGTTGACCCTTCTCTGCCCTAACACCTGAGACCTGACTCTGCTTCTCAACATTTATGATGCCCTAGGATCTTAAACCTTAGGTATCTTCTCTATTACACTAAAATAGCACATACCATTGTGTGTAAATTGATGGAATGCAACTAAATAGGGTTTATTCCAAAGCTGAATAATTTAAGAAATGCTGAGCTAAGCAAAGTTGACAGTTTTCTTGCTGTAGAAATTCTGTCTCTAAAATGTTAAAATGTATTTTGCATTTTGAGGAAGAAGATAATGAATGCCCATTTCCTAGGCTTATTTGCAGTCAAATGCTCTACCACTGAGCTACACCCCCACCGAGGCTTATTTGACTCCTGAATTCTTTATTTGATGTAAAATATCTTAGGAGGCTTCTCTTGGAGGCCAGCCTTGATCTCTTGGACTCCTGACCACAGACAGGTTGGGAATTCAGGTACATACTTGAAACTTTGGCACCGTTAGTGTTCCAGGTCCCATGTCCCTCATGTCTCCATTCTTGTCACCCTCATCTTTTGTCTAGGTTCAGTCATTCAGCCCCACTAACTCTCACCTACATATCATCATTTATCCTATCAACCTAATTCTTCTCCATTCAAAATCGTCATTTCCCTTTTCTCCCTGATGAAATTAAATTTCTCTTTTAAGATTTAACTCAAATGTTATTATCTATGTCCTTGACTTATAAAATAACAGGCTGGAAGAGATTTCAGTAATTGTTCTACTTCAAATGTCTTTTAGATGGGAAATATTTAATAGAGGTAATGTAACTTACCCAAGGTCACACAGGAAGGGAATGCTAGAACTAGGATCCTAACTGGACCACATAAAGGATAAGTAAGTCTTCTGTGAGCTGTCAGAACTGGATTAGGAGTTGTAAAGCAGGGGAGAAAAAGACAGAGTTTGGGCATTGTTCCCCAAGAATCAGGTACAGTTTATCTGGAGTCCTATAATAAGTTCCATTGACCTACTGTACAAAATGGGAGTTGGACAAGGAAAAGCAACAATGCCATAGTAAAATCATAGATTAAAAAGTAGAATTAATGCATGGGAAGAATATAAATTCTATGTTCTTTAGATTAAATTACTCATTCAGTCAGAATTGTTCATTGAAGACCCAAAGCCTAATTCCTACAAGGTATAAATCACAGGTACTTAACAGAGAAAGGCCTTGAACTTCTTTGAACTTCACCTCTGACAGTTAATATGAAAACGTAAGCTTTATGATTCCATACAGCATTCTTCATTATACCATACTCTCTCCTTAATTGGGAATTTGCTAGAATTTCAGGGAAAAAATTCATTGGTTCTCAGGGAGATAAGACAGTATAATAAGATGACAGCCTTAGTGCAGCAACAGCAGGAACTACAGAGTGAATTTTGCTTTGCTAGTTATGGGGATAAATCTTTCCTGAGTCATCCTTTTTCTATCATCTGGTCCCTTAATGAACACAATTTTTTTAAAAAATCTGTTAGTTTCTTTGTTAATATGTAGTTGAGATCTGCCTTATCACCAACAATTACAATATAACACACATTTTTAAATACCTAACTGCTTTCTACTCACTCCACAGCCATTTTTTAACAGAGATGTTGGATTTGTAAAACTGAAAACCTATTATTTCATTATGTCTTTGAAATAGTTAATAAAATTCACAGTGTTTTGGATTAGTGTTCTTGGGCATGCTGTACAGGTTAAACCACTTTCTGGGTTCTTCATCTTTATGTTGAGGTGCCACTACACATTTAAACTTGAGATTCCACTGGAGTGTTGGATTCCAGCACTTCTAAAGCAGAACTCATTTCTCTTGAAAATGCTTTTCCTCCTGCATTTCTGTCTTGGGAAGTGGCATTACCATCCCTAAATCACACAAGCCCACCATCTGGATTTCTTCTTAGACTTAGCTTTTAAAAAATAAATAAATCTCCAATTCCAAATAATTAGATTTTCATGTATGGTGCATCCCATTACCTCCATTCTATATCAATGGTCATTATTTAAACCTTCATCATTTTAGGGTAAAATATTATAATGTCCTCTTGAAGGATCACTGTGTCTCAAGTATCTACTCTCTACTGCTTCTGAAAGTAATCTATCTGAAATGCAATCTGACTATCCTACTTCTTCTTTTTTTTTTTTTAATTTTTCATTTTAGAGAAACAGAGAGAGAGAGAATGAGGGGGGGCAGAGAGAGAGAGAGTCTTCAAGAACACCCCCTGTTGAGCACAAAGCCCAATGCAGGGCTCAGTGCCATAAGCCATGAGATCATGACCTGAGCCAAAACCAAGAGTTGGACGCTTAATAGACTGAGCCACCCAGGTGCTCTGTTACTTCCATTCTTAACATCATATAATAACTTCCCATCACCGACGGGGCAAAGGATGTCAAAGGTCTCTACTATTGTCTTCTCTCATTCTTGAATCATTTCCTGCTATATCCTTTGTCAACTTACCTAATTATCTAGAATTGCTTGCAACTCCTTAATTTTCCATACCCTCCCCCACATCACTTTTGCTTTTTTCTCCTGTCTGCAATAACTTTTCCTCTTTCTTAGTCATATGTAAGACTCACTTTATACTTCTGTAATTCTAATAAATTCCCTCTGCACCATCCAGAGTAGGTTATGTATCCTTCCTCTGGATCCTATAGCATGCATCATTTGCTCAATTAATAACTTGTCTGTAATCAGCCATTTATGTCTGTTCTTCTGAGAGTTCAGTAGGTCTCTAAAACCACCTTCAGTTTCAGTGATTTGCTAAAAGGTCTCACAGAATTCATAAAATCCATTATATTCAGACTTATGATTTATTACAACAATATAATACAGATTAAAATAAGCAATGGGAAGAAGCACGTGGGACATTATACCAAAGAATTCCAGGGATGAGCTTCCCAGTAGAGTCATACAGACACCATTTACTTCTCCCAGGAGAGTATTGCCAATCAGAGAAGTTCATCTGAGCCTTAGTGTCTAGAGTTTTTATTGGGGGTCAGCCACATAGCCACAGATAACTACCTCCATGGCTGACTTAATCTCCAGTCCCTCCAAAGGTGGAGGCGATATGTATAAATCACGTTGTTAACATAGACTATTTGTCATGTCAACTATCTTCATGTAAATGAAGATGCTCTCGGCAGGCAGAATATTCCAAGGGCTTAAAGACAATTGTATGGTTTCACTCGTATATGGAACAAAAGGAATAGAGTGGAGGACCATAGGGGAAGGGATGGAAAACTGAATGGGAAAAAATGAGAGAGGGAGACAAACCATGAGAGATTCTGGACTGTGGGAAACAAACTGAGGGCTACAGAAGGGAGGAAGGTAGGGGGATGAAGTAACTCGGTGATTGGTATTAAGAAAGGCACATGTTGTGATGAGCATTGGGTGTTATATGCATTAGTTGCATATTGAACACTACATCAAAAACTAATAATATACTATATGTTGGCTAACTGAGAGTAATAATAATAATAATAATAATAATAATAATAATAAAGTAGAAGGTGGAGGAGGAGGAAGAAGGGGAAGAGGATTAGGAAAGAAGTTAACTCTCAGGAGCCCAGGACAAAGTTGCAAACCTTTCTTCAGGCAAAGTTAATCTGCACTTCACATATTCCCACCAAAGCAGGATCCCCATAAAAATGAGGAATGTGTCATGTTCATCTCTGAATTCTCATCGTATATACGTGTTCAGCCCAGAGTGAAGAGCACAGGATG
The DNA here is from genome assembly GCF_017311325.1 of Ursus maritimus. Taxonomy (NCBI): domain Eukaryota; kingdom Metazoa; phylum Chordata; class Mammalia; order Carnivora; family Ursidae; genus Ursus; species Ursus maritimus. The sequence goes on from NW_024424786.1 coordinate 15,816,152, forward strand.
CAACTGCAGAATGAACGGATGAGTCAGTGAATATAAAAATGAATGAAAACTTTATTAACAGCTCTTCAAAACTTTCTGCATTTTTCTCTAAGACTTAGACAGTACTTACTAAAATTAAATATGCTCCTTTACTTACATTTCAATACTCATCCAATTTTGGCGTTCCTTTTATCTTTCAATACATGGAGTGTACATTATTAACAGATGAAGGAAAACACAATAGTCAAAAGAATAGACCCAATTTTCCACCTTCTCCCATGCATTGCAGATGGGCCAACTCCCTAAGGGCAATTGGGTGATGGAGCCATATAATGAAAGATATGGAAGAGAAACTTCACCAGAGGTAAGCAGTGAGGTCTCAGGATGAAAACAAAACAAAAAAACAAAACAAACAAATAAAAAAAAATGTCTGCATCTTCCTTCTGTAGGACTTCTCCAATAAGTGGGATCAGGAGAGATTTGACTATCACATATAATTCCTGTGGTTCTGAGAAGGCTTTCTTGCTTCCAAACATCTAATCCATAGATGTATCACTCTGTCATATATATGTCTATGTGTGTGTGTGTGTGTGTGTGTCACTATTAGGAATCTATTTCTCTAATATGCTTATTCTTTTTAAATTGTCCTTCTTCTTGATAGATCTAATGCTACCCCCTTACTCTCAGTGTTCCATATAGTCTCTGCTCAAGTGATCTTTTGAAAATGCAAATCAGTTCACATCACTACTCTGTTTATACCCTAGAGTGTCATTTAGAATAAAATGAATATTCCTTTTTTTTTTAAAGACTATTTACTTGTTAGAGAGGGAGAGAGAGAGGGGAAAGAGCAGGCAGAGGGAGAAGCAGGTTCCCTGATAAGCAAGGAGCCTGATGCGGGACTTGATCTCAAGACCCCAAGATCATGACCTGAGCCAAAGGCAGACGCTTAACCAATTGAGCCACCCAGGCATCCCTAAAATGAATATTCTTGTTATGGACTACAGGACCATAAATCCTACATGATCTTGTCTCTGTCTCTTAATCTCACCTACTCATTCTACTATTTTATTTTTTAGCAACTTAAACTCTCTAGAATTATTTTGTTCATTTGTTTTTCTATATTCTACTTTCCTCTGACTAGAATGAAAATTCCATGAAGTCAAGAACCTTAATTACCTCACTGCCTTAGCTCTAGTGCTTACAATAGTGCCTGATATATAGTATTTATTATTGGTCAACTGTCAGTCATTCATATGGCAACATTAATAGATTTTATCATAAGATGGGAGGGCATTTCATTAATAGCTTTGGTAGGAGGGGTAGAGAAAGTTTACAGGAGTGGTTGCTGCTGTGGGTAAAACCAAGCATGATGGAACTTTCGATAGCCAAGAAATATACTAGGACACCAGACTCCTGAAAGTGGGAGAGCCTATAAAGGAATATGAGAGGAGAAAACACAAACAAATTCTACTTTTACCTTTCCAGACTACCTCTCACTTCAGTGCCCTTCCAATCCACTCTTGGTCACCATTCCCACAGTGTTTCCAGTATACAGGAACAGAAGAAAATAACATGAAAAGCCTTATTCTCTCTTCATAGTTAATGCCTAATTGGTACCTGGAAGCATTTAGTGTTTAAACACCTTTGTAAACTGTTTATTACTTGTAAGATAAAAGAAGACACCTGCATCTTTTTTTTTTCAAATATTGTATTTATTTATTTAGAGAAAGCAAGTGAGAGAGAGAGAGCAAGAGTGGGGGGGAGGGGGCAGAGGGAGAGGGAGAAGCAGACTCCCAGCTGAGCAAGAAGCCTGACATGGGGCTTGATCCCAGGACCCTGAGACCATGACTCCAGCTGAAGGCAAGTGCTTAACTGACTGAGCCACCCAGGTGCCCTGACATCTGCATCTCTTAATGATATGATTTTAAGCAATTATTCCTGCCTCAAATGTTGTCAGTATTCCCAATGACCCTATGCATCCAAGAGGCCAGTCCACTACCAAATGGTACTGATAGCCCTGAGATGGTAAAATCAAATCTCTTCACCTTAAGGAGGAAGTAGATAAGAGAATAACAAAGAAGGACATTTTTCCACCTCACTGAGATGGGGAAAGGAATAGAAAGGACAATCAGTAAAAATTTACTTTATGTTCAAAACATCCTGTTTAACAAATGAGGAAATTGAGATTTTAGCTAGAAGAAAATATAAGAGAAAATCATAGTTCTAATTAAGTGGCAAAGCTGAGTTCTGAATCCCCAAAAGCACTTGTCTCCAAAGCCTGTACTCTTTCAGTTACAGCAGGATGCCACTTCAAGGGTGAGCCCAAATGGAGGAAAGGGCATTAGGAGGAATCTTGTGGCTGTGTTAATTAATATTGATATTTAGCAGATCTGTCTTTAGGCCAGAATATGCATACCCAGGAATATGGCAGCTGGAGTGCTAGAAAACATCATGCTATGCATTTTACTTTTTTCTTTCTTTTTTTTTTTTTTAAGAACAGAAAGAGGCATCTGACCTGGCACACTGAGAAGAAAACATGCTTGGTTGGTTCCCTTTCTCCAGCCTGTAAGGAAAGGGTTGGGAGAGAGCCTGTGGCTCTGGATAGAGAAGCAGCTGTCTCTCTGGGGGAGATGAGCTCTAGTTCAGCCAGGCAGGCAGGCAAGCAGCCCAGAGCTGATCAAGAGAATCATCCTCCTCCGAGTTGCTATCATGGGACTCTCAAGGGGTTAAGGATGGCAGATTTTTTGTTGTTGTTGTTGCTATGCACAGCCAGAGAACAAGCTGATTGTTGCTGACAACTCCAGGACCACCCCCTTTAATAGGTGAAGGGTGGACTCAACCACAACGCACTCGCTGACGTGCGACTGATCCCCAGAGACTCCAGGCTGTTTTTGTATGTGATCAATGTAATATTCCACTGCTAAATTTAGGGACCCTGCATCCTATGACAATGGCACCTCACCATGACTAATTAACAATAAAAACTGTGGATGGTGACAGGTTTAATCATTTAATCTCCAAGGTTTTGATTAAATTAAAACCCTTTACCAGAGGACAAAAATTTATAATACACAAGTTAAGGTTATAAAATAATAACGCTGATACCACAAATCACAAGAAAAAAAGGGTCTCATGACCCAACCTCTCTCTCTGTGTATATGAGATTAGTCATCTGTGTGTGTGTGAGTGTGTGTGTGTGTGTGTGTGTGTAAAACCCTGAAGATGTCTGTGTATATATGTAGTAGTGGATGTTAGTGTGAGTATGAATATTATGTGAGAGATGTATATACACATACATTTCTAAAAATTTATGGCTCTATATAGATATAGGCACACATGACTGTGTATATTCAGGTGTATGTTTATATATGTGTGAACAACTTTGAAGATTCATATGCATATATCCATCACTGAAGAAGTATGCACATATGTGTAGACAACATTGGAGTCACATGTGTATATGTAACCCTGGAAATGTAGCTGTGTATACAGAACGGTGCTTTAGGTTTTCAAGTATCAAGATGAATGCATGCAAAAATGTGTTTTGGAGAGGGACTATGCTGATCTTGGGGATGATTTGTATGTATTTTATATATATACAAATTCTATATGGATGTATGCAAGTGGTATGTATATATTTATATACAATAATACATTTATTACAATACATACAACACATTTATTACAATATGTAATATACTGTATATGTACACTGAAAATAGATTATATAGTATATATTAAAATGTAGATGTGAATATACCACTAGACATATAGGTATATGCATAAATACTTGAGATGTATTTGTAAGTCCTACATGTTAACCTGTAAAATGTTATTCATGTGAATTTATATTTAACAATGGAACTATGTGATATATAGAATACTAAAGATATGTGTGACTATGTTCATAGTATTAGCAATAAATACATAAATATTTACCACATAGGAAGTATACACAACACTACCAATACATGGTGTTTCCATGTAATTTTTTAAAATTATGTGCAATATATATAACATAAAATTTGCCATTGTAATAATTTTAAATTTAATAATTTTATTAAATATTTTATCAAATAATTAAATATTTAAAATTTTAAGAATTAAATTTATAAATTTTTGAATAATTTTATTAAATGCCATTTAATAATTTTTAAGTGTATAGTTCAGTGCATCAGTACATTCACATTGTTGTGCAACCAGCACCACCGTCCATCTCCAGAACTTTTTCATCTTGCAAAACTGAAACACTACCAATTAAACAATAACTTCTCTTTCCCTCCAGCTTTCAATTCCTAGAATCCACCATTGTAATTTTTGTTTCTACAGTTTGACTAAAGTACCTCATATGAGTAGAATCATGCAGTATTTGTTCATTTGTGAACAAACTGGCTTATTTCATTTGGCATAATCTAAAGGGTTCATTCATGTTGCAGTGTGTGTCTTGTTTTTCTTCCTTTTTTATATAGTTGATTTGCAAATTTGTTAGTTTTAGGTGTACAATATGTGGATTAAACAATTCTATATATTACTTGATACCTGCCACCTTAAGTATAGTCATCGTACAATGTTATTCTGATATTATTAACTATATACCCTACACTGTACTTTTCATCTCTCTGACTTTTTTATTTTATAACTGGAGATTTGTACCTCTAAATCCCTTTTATCTGTTTTGCCCATCCCCCCACTCACCTCCCCTCTGGCAACTACCAGTTTGTTTTCTGTATTTAAGTCTGTTTGTTAGTTTTGTTTTTTGGATTTCACATATGAGTGAAATCACATGGCATTTGTCTTTTGCTGACTTGTTTCATGGTCTATGTTTTGTAAATGGAAAGATCTCATTATTTTTATGACAGAGTAATATTCCATCACACACACAGTTAAGAGTTTCTTATGGTTTGTCTCCCTCTCTGATATCATCTTATTTTTCCTTCCCCTGGGTTCATGTATTTTGTTTCTTAAATTCCAAACATGAGTGAAATCATATGGTATTTGTCTTGCTCTGATTGACTTATTTCGCTTAGCATAATACCCTCCAGTTCTATCCACATTGCTGCAAATGGTAAGATTCCATCCTTTTTGATGGCTGAGTAATATTCCATTATGTGTATATTCCACATATTCTTTATCCATTCATCTGTTGATGGACATCTGAGCTCTTTCCATAGTTTGGGTATTGTGGACATTGCTGCTATAAACATCAGGGTGCAGGTGCCCCTTCAGATCATGTTTGTATCCTTTGTGTAAATACCTAGTAGTGCAATTGCTGGGTCATAGGATAGCTCTATTTTTAACTTTTTGAGGAACCTCCATACTGTTTTCCAGAGTAGCTGTACTAGTTCACATTCTCACCAACAGTGTCCATATTGTTTTCCACAGTGGTTGCACCAAATTACATTTCTACCAACTGTGCATAAGGGTTCCTTTTTCTTCACCAACACTCATTATTACTTGCCTTTTTTATTCTAGTCATTCTAACAGGTGTAAGGTGATACCTCATTGTGGATTGATTTGTATTTCCTGGATGATGAGTGATGTTGAACATCTTTTTATGCATCTGTTGGCCATCTGCATGTCTTCTTTGGAAAAATGTCTATTCAGGTCTTCTGCCCATTTTTTAATTGAAGGGTGTGTGTGTGTGTGTGTGTGTGTGTGTGTGTGTGTGTGTGTGTGTATTGAGTAGTATAAGTTCTTTATATATTTTGGGTATTAATCCTTTATTGTATATATCATTTGGAGATATCCTCCCCCATTCAATAAATTGTCTTTTTATATTACTGATAGTTTCCTTCGCTCTGCAAAGGCTTTTCATCTTTACATAGTCCCAATAGTTTGTTTTTGTTTTTGTTTCCCTTGCCTGAGGAGACATATCCATAAATATGTTGCCAAGGCCAATGCCCAAGTGATTACTGCCAATGTTTTCTTCTAGAAGTGTTATGGTTTCACCTCTCACATTTAGGTCTTTAATCCATTTTTAGTTTATTTTTGTGTATCATTTTAGAAAGTGGTCCAGCTTCATCCATTTGCATGTAGCTATCCAGTTTCCCCAGCACTGTTTATTGAGGAGACTGTCCTTTCCTTATAGTCTATTCTTGTCTCCTTTGTCATAGAATAATTGACCATATAGGTGTGGGTTTTCCTTCTTTTTTTAAAACTGAATAATATTCTATTGTGTGTATGTACCATATGTAGTTTGTCCATTCATCTATCAAGGGACACTTGGGTTTCTTTGACCTTTTGACTACAGACATACCTTGTTTTATTGTGCTTTGGTTTATTACACTTCTCAGATATATATATATATTTTTTTTTTTTTTTTTTTTTTTTTACAAATTGAGGGTTTCTGGCAACCTTGCTTCAAGCAAGTCTATTGGTGCCGTTTTTCTAATAGCATTTGCTCACTTTGTGTCTCTGTCACATTTTGGTAATTTTCACAGTATTTCAAACTTTTTCATAATATTTGTTATCGTGACCAGTGAATAGTGATCTCTGACATTACTATCATAATTTGGGGGGAACACCAGAAACCATGCTCATGTAAAACAGCAAACTTAATCAATAAATGTGTGTGTCCTGACTGCTTCATCACCAGGATGTTCCCATCTTTCCCTCTCCCCTTGGGCCTCCCTCTTCTCTGAGACACAATTATATTAAAATTAAGCCAATTAATAATTGCATCATAGCCTCTGAGTGTTCAAACAGAAGGAGTCAAACATCTCTCACTTTAAATCAAAAGCTAGGAATAATTAAGCTTAGTGAGGAAGGCATGTTGAAAGCCAAAATAAGCTGAAAGCTAGGTTTCTCATGCCAAGCAGGTAGCCAAGTTGTGAATGCAAAGGAAAAGTTCTTGAAGGAACATAAAAGTGCTACTTCAGTGAACACACGGATGATAAGAAAGTAAAATAGCCTTATTGATGACAATATTTCCTTAAGCTAAAGCCTAATCTAGAGTAAGACCCTGACTCCCTTCAGGGTCTTAGAGAGGTGAGGAAGTTGCAGAAGAAAAGTCTGAAGCTGGAAGAGGTTGGATTATGAGGTTCAAGGAAAGAAGCTGTCTTCCTAAGAGGAGAGTGCAAAGTGAAGCAGCAAGTGCTGATGCAAAAACTGCATCAAGTTATCCAGAAGATCTAGCCAAGATAATTCATGAAGGTGGCCACACTAAACAATATATTTTCAATGTAGATGAAAAGCCTTATATTGGAAGAAGATGCCATCTAGGGCTTTCATAGCTAGAGTGAAGTCAATGCCTGGCTTCAAAGCTTCAAAGGACTGGCTAACTCTCTTGTTAGGGGCTGATGCAGCTGGTGACTTTAAGTCGAAGACAGTGCTCATTTACCATTCAAAAAATCCTAGGGCCCTGAAGAATTATACTAAATCTATTCTGCCTGTGTTCTACGAATGGAACAATAAACCCTAGATGACAGCACATCTGTTTACAACATGGTTTACTGAATATTTTCAACCCACTGTTGAGACCTACTGCTCAGGAAAAAAAAAATGTTTTTAAAAATATTACTGCTCTTTGACAATATACCTGGTCGCCCAAGAGCTCTGATGGAGATGCACAATGAGACTAATGTTCATGCCTCCAAACACAACATCGATTCTGTAGCCCATGGCTCAAGGAGTAATTTCAACTTTCAAGTCTTATTATTTAAGGAGTGCATTTCATAGTGCTATAGCTGCCATAGAGAGTGATTCCTCTGATGGATCTGGGCAAAGTAAACCAAAAATCTTCTGGAAAGGATTCACCATTCCAGATTCCATTAAGAACATTTATGATTCAAGGGAAAAGTCAAAATATCATCACTAACAGTAGTTTGGAAGAAGTTGATCCTTACTCTAATGGACGATTTTGAGGATTTCAAGACTTCAGTGGAGGAAATAACTGTGGATGTGATAGAAACAACAAGAGAACTAGAATTTGACATGGAACCTGAAGAACTGCTGCACTCTCATGATCAAACTTTAATGGATGAGGAGTTGCTCCTTAGGGATAAGCAAATAAAGTGGTTTCTTGAGATCGAATCTACTCCTGGTGGCAATGCTATGAAGACTGTTGAAATAACAACAAAAGATTTAGAATATTACATAACACATTGTTGGTAAGGCAATGGCCAGGTTTGAGAGGGTTGAAAAAAGTTCTGTGGATAAAATGTTGTCAAACAGCATCTCATGCTACCAAGAAAATTTTTGTAAAAGCAAGAGTCAACTGATAAAGCAAACTTCACTGTTGTCGTATTTTAAGAAATTATCACAGCTGGGGTGCCTGGGTGGCACAGGGGTACCTGGGTGGCACAGCAGTTAAGCGTCTGCCTTCGGCTCAGGGTGTGATCCTGACGTTCTGGGATCAAGCCCCACATCAGGCTCCTCTGCTATGAGCCTGCTTCTTCCTCTCGCACTCCCCCTGCTTGTGTTCCCTCTCTCGCTGGCTGTCTCTATCTCTGTTGAATAAATAAATAAAAGCTTTTTAAAAAATCATTAAAAAGAGAAAAAGAAATTATCACAGCCACTGCAACCTTCAGCAATCAACACCCTGATCAGTCAGCAGCCAGCAACACTGATGCAAAACCCTCTACCAGCAAAAAGATTACAACTTGCTGAAAGCTCAGATAATGGTTAGTGTTTTTAGCAGTATAGTATTTTTAATTACGGTATGTATATGGTTTTATAGACATAATGCTATCACACACTTAGACTATAGTATAGTGTAAATATAACTTTTACGTGTACATTGGGAAACTAAAGCAATTCATTAGTCACTTTATTGTGATATTCATTTTATTGTGATGTCTAGAACCAAACCCACAATATTTGAGGCATACCTATGTTGTGAATAATACTGCAGTCAACATATATGTACGCATATTTGTTCATGCTCCTGCCTTCAATCCTTTTAGGTATAATCCTATAAGTGGGATTGCTTGATCATAAAGTAATTCCATTTTTACTTTCCGAGGAACTGACATACTATTTTCCATCATGGCTGTAAAATTTTGTATATAATGCTTCTATTTGTATGTGTTGACTATATAGGAAACATATACAACTATGCATTTATTTTTATTTATAGAACTATAGATATAGAATGGGAATATAAAACACTGGTTGTATGAGTGTGTATATAACATTCAAGCTAGACTGTTGAATATATACCATGAAATATGTGCGTGTATAATAGCGATGATTTATATTCAGTATTGTTCTCTCATTAACAATGAAAATTTCTATTAGTGGCTTTTGCTGTATAAAAAAACCCACCCCAAAACATAGTAGCTTAAAATAATAACAAATGACTTTGTTCATAAACGTGAAATATTCCAGATCTTGGCAGGGATAGCTCTTTCCTATTCCAAGCTCATAACCTGTGTAGCTTGATTGGAGCTGGAGGATCTGCTTTTACAATGGTTCAATTCAGTCCAACGGCTGGTAAATCAGTGCTGACTGTCATCTGAGGACTCCACCAGGGCTGTGGGGCATCAGCTTCAGTTCCTCTCCACCTGAGCCTCTTCATGGGTTGTCTGTACTTCCTTACCACATAGTGGCTGTGTTTTAAATGCAGGCTCTTAAGAGAAGCTGGTGGAAACTGTATTGCTTTTCATGGCCTAACAAAATTGCATAGTGTCACTTCTGCAATTCAGATTTAAGGGAGAGATCACAGACCCTACCTCTTGATAGGAGGAAGATCCAAGCCTCATTGTAAGAAGAATATGTGAAATGGGAGATCTATGGCCACTTTTAGAAAGAACAGTCTGCCACAGTCACATGTTATTATTTCCAAACAGTCTGGAAGATACATTTGTTAATTCACACAAAAAATATTTATTGAATGCCTATTGTGTATCAGCACTTGAAATTAAACAATAAAGAAAACACATAAAGTACTTGCCCTTGTGGGGCTTATATTACAGAAGAATAAATAAGGAGAAAAACAGATAACTGTCATGTCACATGGTAAGTGTTAGGGAGAAAAAAATAAAGCAATGTAATGGGGTAAGGGAATGGTGAGTATTGGAGAATTACTATTTTATATAGGATGGTCTGGGATATAATCTCCAATGATGTGACTTTTGAGCAGACAACTGAAGAATGGGTAGGAACTAAGCCTTGCGGATAAAATTCTAAATGGAGTCATGGATAAAAGCCTTGAAGTCTAAAGGCACTTGATGTTTGAGAAAGAGTGCAACCAATATGCCTGGAGTATGATGGAGGAGAGCGGGAAGAAATGAAATCACAGAGGTTATGGTGCCAGATCATGATGAAGTAGTAGGAAGATATTGCCTTTCTTGTTGAAAAAAAAAAAATCCCCAAAGAAACATACTACTAATAACATTATTCCTTTTAGTTTCATTGTCTTTGTTTTGATCACATTCTTTCCAGAAATGCTGAATACCAAAAAACAAGCCTTTGTGTGTGATAAGTTAGTGGGCATCAGCTGTCATCTGGATTTGTAGGAAGTTGGCCAACTGATGGAAATTGCCTCTAACCTTGGGGATGAAAATTCAGGTCTCAGAAGAATATGAGACATCTCTTCTGTCTGAATCTGTTCTCTCTGCCTGCTTCATGCCACATCTGTGCACATAAAACGTTCAACATATTCACTGACCTGAATGGCAGCGGTAATAATGGGGTTGGCATTTAGATGTTTAGATTTGTATTCAACAAAAGGACTTACAGAAGATTTTGAAGTTTGGTTTCCTTGCTCCCCAACCCCCTGATAAAATTGGGTGAATCCTTCTCCTTGTCATCATTAACATCGGAAGTAATAAATGAAGAACAGCTTCAAGGAAACCAGCCAAATGCCCAGCGAACTTTGATTAGTCTCTTGAGGAGTTTCTTTAGTGCACAGTTGTTTTTAAAACTGGTTGCAGATTAGCAGCACCTGGGGAGCTTTGCCCACTTCAGTGCTCTGGCATTGGGCCCAGGCATGGGTTGTTTTTTTGTTTGTTTGTTTTTTAGCTCCCTAGGTGATTCTAACATGCGGCCATATTTGAAAACCAACACTATTGCTACCAGGCTACGGCTACTAGATGCTACAAGAGGACTCATATTTTACTGCCTTAAACAACATCATGCAAAATAAATTAGTATGTCCGAAGATTAAAACTTATTAAAATCCCAATTTCCAAACGGTTTCTCTGAAAAAACTTTCTTGGCACGTGCTAAGTTTACAAATATCACTGAAAATGTCTGCAACATCATTGGCCTATCCCTCCATTCTTTCCTTCCCACATTGGCTCCTCATCTTCTTTGAGAGAGCAAGCAACATCATTCCTTTCTTCTGAAAATATCTTCTGAATAATCTCGGCCCCTTGCAAAATTCTCTAAGTCTGTGTTTTTCATATTTTGGGATTATGATACACATACACATACATTAATTTTAAAATGTTTCTTCCATCTCTTTATTTTTCACTTTTTTCTTTCCCTTCTTTTCTATTTGCATGATAGCTGTTGGTCACAGCAAATGAAATCACAACATTGACTAGCTTGGGCAGACATCTGCTTAAATTGCTTGGAGAGATTTGGGATCAAAGATTCAGCAATGAAAAAAGTAGAGCTCCAATAAAAGTGTTTCTCCTTTGAATTTTATATAATCGTCTTCAGTTATCTGCTTTTATTTTTCTCATCTCCAACAATAAGGTATGGGAACTTCTTGAAGAACCATTTGGACCATATTGTTTTAGAATATTTGTTGATATACTTGACTCACATAGTTCTATAGTCACAGTCTATTGTACTGCATAATGTTTTGCCAGCTATCTGGGTATCTTTTAAGGTAGTAAAGTTGGCACATAAAATTAATAACTGGTATTAATAATAATATCACCATGGAATGCTAATTTGCAAATATTTCTTTACAACATCCTCTCCACATCCAGTTATCAAAGGCTCTGTTTTTACCTCGGAATGAACACCTGAACCAGCAAATTTTCTCCATCATGTCTAACCCTGTCTATTTCTCATCTGGACTATTGTGACATAATTATTTCATGCCGTCCAAATTCTTTCCCTTCTGAGGCTCATTACCCACAGTTTTCTTTTAAAAATGAAGTTAAGTCATATAGCTCTTTGGCTTTAAAGCTCTAATTGATTTCACCCTTCTAATGGGATTATGGTCAAATTCCAAGGTGCGGTACCACTCTTTATATCTATTTTCTGCCTTTTTCTCTAGATTCATTCACTGGCACTGTCTATATCATATAATGATCTCATCAACCCTTATGACTTAAAATTCCATCAAAATGTGGAACTCCCACAAATTCACATCTGGAGTCCAGAACTCTCTCTCAATTTGAGTATCTTACATCTGTTTGCTCAAGACCTTAACTTGTGTTTCCAGTAGATATTGAAAAACTTAATATTTCAAAGCAAAATTCTTGATAGTACCCTACCCCAAATTTGTTTCCCCTAAAGTACTCCCAGTTTGGAGAATGGCAACTCCATTCTTCCATTTGCTTAGGCCCAACCCTTTACAGTCATCTTTGAGTCCTATTTTCTTTTTTAAATAATCCATCGGCAGGTCTTAACAGTACTATCTAAAACAAACAAAAACATACAAACAACAAAAAACAAAGACTGAATCCCACTGTTTTTTGTCACTTGCATTGCTGTCACCCTAGTCTAAGCTACCATTGTTTCCTGCATAGCAAGCTCTTCTGTCCCTTAAACTCTTTCTTCACAGGACCCACAGATCACTAGATCAGTAGATATATTTGACTAAAATTCTCCAATGACTGCCCATCTCTTTCATAGTAAAAGAGCAAGTCCTTTCAACTAGATCCAAGGCCCTCATTATGTGGTCCTCATTTCCACTCTGATCTCATGCTCTCCTGCTTTAATGCCTTCATGCTACTCCTCCCATACTGGCCGCCTAAGTACTGTTCAATGCAATAAACATGCTTTAACACCAAGATTTTTGGGCAGTTTTCTCTCTCTGGCATGTTTTCCCCCAAATATCTAAATGTACTCTCTCATTTCCTCCAGGTCTCTGATATGTCGTTTCATCAGTATGGCCTTCAAGACCATTCTACACATTATATCTGACATTCATGGCTATACACTGTCTCTGTTCTAATTTTCCCCCATAGAGCTTTTCACCATATGACACACTCTGAATTTGTTGTTGTTGTTTATTGTTTTTCTCCCCTAGTTAGAATGTTAGCTCCACAGGAGCAGGAATTTATTTTCCCAATTTTGCTCACTATTGTATTTTTAGTGACTAGAATGATGCCTGATATACAGTAGTTGCTCAATAAATATTAAATAAATGAATAAATTGCCCTGAGCTTTAGCTATATAAGCTTTCTTATTATCTGAACATACTAGGTATCTTTCTTATTAGTTATTTGCACACATGCTCTTTCTTCTGCTTGGTGAGCCATCTTCACTCCCTCAGACTTTAAGACTGTTGCTGTTACTTACTTTGTGAAACCTCTGGCTCCCTCGGGCAGTTGTGGATTCATTCAGCTGTTGTGTCACAATAGCTTTTTGTTTATTAGTATTCTGTTATTAGAAGTATCTGTTAGAACATTGCAACATGTTCTCATAAGTATCCCCATGTCTCTCTCCCTGTTTCTTAAGGATAGAAATTGGACCATTTTTATCTTTGAATATGCAGCATAGAGCATAGAATGTCAATATATACTTGCCAAATGAAGGAATTAGTAATTGAACAGTTCAGATCTATATATCAGTCTGTGAGTATCCAGGAATGCTGACGGGGAACAAAAAGCAAAAACAACAAGTGCAAGAAAGGATATCAGGTGACATTTCTTCCCAAAAGTGGAAAGTATTTGTTTTGTGAATTGTATTTACATGAACTGATAGGAAATGGAGATTAAAGTGAAAATCAACTAATGGAATTTGAAAAGGCAAATCAGGGTCAGATTGGATCCTTCTTTTTCTTGCCAACAAAAATGTTGTCTGGTTGGAACAAGACAGGAGAAATGACTATTAGAAGATGCTTATGTAGTGCTACTAATGAGATCTGGGTCATAGGTGAAAGTAATTTGCCAAGTGTAGCACAAACTTTTCTCTTTTGTCTTGGAATTGGTGACAATAATTTTTATGAGTATTATTCAGGGACTGTAACCAAGCTCAAAACTCTTGTCCAGGCAGACAAAACTTAGATGTGATTAATCTTAGAAATGGCCCCTTTTAATAGACTATAGGTATGAGTGTGAAAGCGCCTGTTGGGATTTCGTTCCTAAGTATCTGACATTAACAAGGTGAATAGGGGAAGCCAGATAGGCTTGAAAACTTTAGAGCTGCCTCTGATAGTAGGAAACACTAAAGCCACTTCATTGGAGATGCCATCATACCCAAATAACCATATTACATATTCACCCAGAGCAGACTGTGAGAAATAATTTCCTATTGATCACTCTGTGTATTCCTTTTATTTTTTTTTAAGATTTTATTTATTTATTTGACAGAGATAGAGACAGCCAGCAAGAGAGGGAATACAAGCAGGGGGAGTGGGAGAGGAAGAAGCAGGCTCATAGCGGAGGAGCCTGATGTGGGGCTCGATCCCATAACGCCGGGATCACGCCCTGAGCCGAAGGCAGACGCTTAACCGCTGTGTCACCCAGGCGCCCCCCCCCCTTTTTTTTTGAAAGTAAGCTTTACCTCCAGTGTGGGGCTTGAACTCATGACCACCAGATCAAGAGTCACATGCTCTATACTCTATCCAATGAGCCAGCCAGGTGTCCCCACTCTTTGTATTCTGAGACACATCTTTATTCTAGAAGTTGTTGCAGCTTATATAATTCAAAGCCATTCTAGTTCTCTCGTGAATTGGTATGGTATTGGGTATAAATTTTTTTTAAAAGATTTTATTTTATTTATTCAACAGAGATAGAGACAGCCAGCGAGAGAGGGAACACAAGCAGGGGAGAGGAAGAGGCAGGCTCATAGCGGAGGAGCCTGATGTGGGGCTCGATCCCATGACGCCGGGATCACGCCCTGAGCCGAAGGCAGACGCTTAACCGCTGTGCCACCCAGGCGCCCCAGGGTATAAATTTTTCTTAGATGACCTTTACCAATTTGACTATTCTCTATTATTCCTGGTTTGAATGGTTTATTATTATTATTATTAATGGGTATTGAATTTTTTCAAATGCTTTTTTTTGCATTTACTGAAATTACCATACAGTTTTTCTCCTTGTTTTGTTAATGTAGTGTTATATTACTAGATTCAATTTAAGTATTTGAGACATATTATTCTATAGATTTACTTTCTGGTAATATCTTTGTCTAATTTATGTATCAGGGAAATCCTTGCCTCCTAAGATGCCAGATGGGAAGTCTTGTAATTTCTGGAAGAATTTGTATAAGAGTTGAAATTATTTCTTTCTTAAAATGTTGGGAGAAGTCACCAACAAACCATCTGCACCTGGAGTTTTCTTGATATGAATGTTTTTAACTACAAATTCATTATTTAATAGGTATGGAGCTATTCTGATTAACTTTATTGAAGTAGAATTAACATACAGTGTTATATTAGTTTCAGATGTACAGCGTATTGATTCAACAATTCTATACGTTAGTTAGTGCTTAGCACTGTAAATGTAGTCACCATCTGTCACCCTACAATGTTATTACAATATACGATATACCATATTCCCTATGCTGTCTTTTTCATCTCCATGACTCACTTATTGTATAATTGGAATTTTGTACCTCTTAATCCCCTTTATATATTTTGCCCATCCCCCACCCACCTCTTCTCTGGCAACTACCAGTTTGTTCTCTGTATTTAAGAGTCTGTTTTTTTCTGTCCATTTGTTTTGTTTTGTTTTGTTTTGTTTTAGATTCCACATATAAATGAAATCATTTGGTATTTGTTTTTCTGTCTGACTTATTTCATGTAGCATAATATCCTCTAGGTCCATCCATGTTGTCACAAATGGCAAGATCTTATTGTTTTATGGCTGAATAATATTCCATTGTATGTGTGTGTTACTGTGATACACACACACATAGACACTACATCTTTTTTTTCCCCACACACTACATTTTTTAAATCTATTCATCTATCAATGGACACTTGGATTGGTACCATATCTAGGCTATTATAAATAATGCTGCTATAAAAATAGGGTGCACATATTTTTTCAAATTAGTGTTTTCATTTTCTTTGAACAAATAGGCAATAGTATTATTACTGGATTGCATGGTATTTCTATTTTTAAATTTTTGAGGAGCCTCCATATAGTTTTCCACAATGGCTACACCATTTACATTCCTACCAATAGTGCATGAGGGTTGTTTTTTCTCCCCATTCTCACTGAATACCAATTGTCTTTTTGATTCTAGCCATTCTGACTGGTGTCAAGTAGTATCTCATTGTGGTTTTGATTTGCACTTCCCTGATGATTAGTGGTGTTAAGCACCTTTCCATGTGTCTCTTGGCTGTCTACATGTCTTCAGAAAAATGTCTATTCAGATCTTCTTCCCATTTTGAACTGTTTTTTTATTTTTTATTTTTTTTAGTGTTGAGTTATATAAATCCTTTATATATTTTAGATATTGAGCCTTTATGGATACATTATTTGTAAATATTTTCTACCGCTCAGTAAGATGCCTTTTTTTGTTGTTGATGGCTTCCTTTGCTGTGCAAGAGGTTTTTCATTTTGACATGATCCCAATAGTTTATTTTTGCTTTTATTTCCCTTGCTTGAGGAGGTATATGTAGAAAAATTTTGCTAAGGCTAATGTCAAAGACATTGTGGCTTCTGTTTTCTTCGAGGAGTTTTATGGTTTCAGGTCTCATATTTAGATCTTTAATCGATTTAGGGCTTATTTTTGTATATGGTGTAAGAACGTGGTTCAGTTTCATACTTTTGCATGTAGCTGTTCAGTTTTCCCAGCAATAGTTATTGAAGAGACTTTCTTTTCACCCATTGTATATTCTTTGTCCTAGATTAATTGACCATACAGTTATGAATTTATTTCTGGACTTTATTCTGTTCCCTTGATCTATATGTCTGTTTTTGTGCTGGTACTACACTGCTTTGACTACTACAACTTTGTAGTATATCTTGAAATTTGGATTTATGATACCTCCAGCTTTGTTCTTCTACATTAAGATTTCTTTAGATATTATCTTTTTTTCTTTTTTTAATGAGATTTGATAATTCATATCTTTCAAAGACTGTATCTCTTTCATATATATATATATGTGTATATATATATATTTGGCAGAAAGGTGTCCATTATATTGCCTTGTTCTTTGAACAACTATAGGATCTGTAGTAAAGTTCTCTTTCATTCCTGGAAATAATTGGTTGGTTTTTCCTTGGTGGGGCTAAAGATTTATCTGTTTCAAAGAATCAGCTTTTTTTTTTTTTCATTAATATCTCTGTTCTGTTCCTTTTCTCAAGAATAATTCCGGTATCAATTATTCCATCATGGCTAGAAGTTGAAGTCTTATATTTTGATAATTTTATATTTAGCCTTACTGTGTGTGTGCCCTGACATTGTTTTTTCAAAAACTGGTGGAGTTTATGTTTCAATTAAAAAAATGCTGAAGGGATGGTAAAAATAAATCAGGAAAATTAAATGTTGAGATTTTAGAGTAGATCTGCAAGTGATTTTTAACGGAAGAGTTATAGAATCATACGTACACTTGTTACATTTCTGTGACTATAAATTTTCTTTCCCTGTTCCTGAATGCTACTAATTTAAAAAGTGCTATCTTGATTGCAAAAACACTGTCAAAGTTAAGAATATAACTAAGACCTGACCAATGCCTTAGACCTCTTCGTAGTCAAGCAGGAAGATGAAATTTGAGAAATATCAACAATGTGAAGTAGATTGAGATAAGGGTCATAGAATATATAGATAACCTATTACATCATTTCATTTTACCATATATGAAAGCAATTTTCATGACTCATGGCTAGAATCAGCCTGCGAACCAAAGCAGAGTTAAATATTTCCATTAGAAGATCTTTTTTTTTTTGTATGAAGATCTTTTTTTTTTTTTTGTATAATAGATGAAAAGGTACAGAGATTCCAGAAATATTCCTAATTGCTTATTTGCAAAAAGTAGAGACAGGGTACAGAAAGGAGCAAAAAATTAGAGTGAAATAGGGAAAAGCGATGAAACTTATAAATTGTCTTGATAATGGTTACTCCATTTTGAGATGTCTCAATGAGTGTGATATACCAAATAGTTGCCTAATAATTATGAATACAATTGTGAAAATATCAGTGGGTCTTTATTTGAAAATGAGTTAGCAGTACCCAATTTGGTCCAGAAACTATTTTCCAATTGCTAAATTATAAGATATTTCAAGGACATCATGAACATGGATATATTGCCCATTACTTAATTGTTTCCATACTTCAGGGGAGTTGTGAGTGGAAATTAATATTTCTGAGATGAAAGAACTGATATTCCATCCTGCTGCTAGGAGGGAAAAAAAATCTAACAATTAAATTACAAAAAAAATGTTTAAATAGATAATCAGACCTGCCCCATGGTGTCAAATTATTATTACATGATATTGTAAGTGGCAATACAGTATGGCCCTTAGAAATTGCTTGGTTTTATCAATTCATAGAAAGTTCTGTGATGTTGAGAATCTAACAATACCTTTAATGAAAAGACAAATTGGAAAACTTTAACAATTTAAGTATATTTTCAAACATTCTTATTGTTTGGGAAAATAATCATAATGTAATTGTTAAGTTTACAAAACAGAAAATAAATATAAAGTGTGATGAAAATTTTTTGTAAAGAAAAATCAGATTTAAACATAAATTTTAAAATATACTACTAAAATATTACCAATACTTATTACTGGGATGATAAAATAACAAATGATTATAATATTTTTCATTTCCACTTGTCTGTATATTTAGGATCCTTCTAAAATTAAAATAAAATCTATGATGAAATTAGAATTTTAGAAATCCAAAATTAAAATATTAGCAACAAATTTGATTTAGTGGGTCATCATATTTTAGAAAAAGAATTCTGACAAACTAGTGTTCCTAAATTTGGGGAGGATTTCTGGATTATAAATTTTCTTTGCATGTTATCATTCTGTGATAAATATTTTACTTCTGAGTTTATAAATTTTGCCTTTAAATGTTTTGTTTACTTTCAAAGTGCTGTCTCTGAAATTTAGGTGCATTGCCACTACAAGGTACCTAAGTTTCAGAAAGTGGGATTTCTGAAAAACAAGCAGAATTTTATGATTTATCTTACACTTAAAATAATAATAATAATAAAGATAACCATTTGCTAAAGCATTTACATTTAAACAATTGGTGAATAATTCCTCAGTTGAAAGGTAATGCTTTAAAAATAATATTTTAGTGGAGAGATATTTTTCTCAAGGTAATGCTTTAAAACCAATATTTTAGTTAAGAGATATTTTTCTCTTATCTTCAACAATAAATCACTTTTCTTTTTATTCATGTACTCTAATGCTAATTTTACATACTGACCTTGATCAGAAAGTCCATCAAAATTCCCTGAGTTTAAAGTTGTTTTCAAACCATTCTGGAATATATGCAGTGTTCTGAGTGTCATACTAGTTGGTACAGTGGAAAATGTTGATGATCTAATCCCTTTTCCTTCCTAGAAGAATTCTAATTTTGTTCCAGAGGTGGCCCTATTTGATTTATGCATTTAACATTTCATTCTGGTAACAGCCACAGGTTCAGAAAATGACTTGACCCAGCTGGAATCAACCAGAACCTAGGTTTTGCTGGGAGCTTCTGGTAGAAATATTTTTAAGAAAAATGCGGGAAGAGAGAGCCTTTCTTCCGCCTATTGTGAGACGTGGATGTGAATTGCAAAGGCCTCTCTCCCACTTCTGAAGATGAAGTGAACACACAGAGCCAAGGAATTCATAGGAGATAGAGCCAGAAACACTTGATTAAGTCTGTTCTTTTTGACTTTTTGTTAGATTAGCCAAAACAGTATTAATTTTTTGAGCCAATTTGATTTGGATTTTCTTTCACTTGTAGTCAGAAGCCTCCTGACAGAGCAGGCAGTCATGCCTTCAGGGCACTCTCTTTATGGGCAGGCACCTGGACCACCTCAGGGCCACTCCTGGACACTGACTTTCTCTCTTAGTAATTGCCCTCTGAAGTTTATCTTTTTCCAATCACTGTCTCTGTTAGCCAAAATGATGAAAAGATTGCCCAAAGGGAGTTTTTAAAAATCAACTTTTCTCCTAGTCATACAAATTTGCCAATTTGAAAAGCCTTTATTGATGTGTGTGTGTGTGTGTGCGCGCGCGTGTATGTGTGCATGTGCAGATGTATAATTTTAGACATATTTTTTCACCATATTTCCAAATGAAACTTTGGTATTTTGGTAAATTTGTACTTATCAAGATTTTCCTCAGGGAGATTGGACTGCAGGGTCCCTAAATGTAGGGTGGGTTTTTTAATGCAAAGATTTTATGAAGTAAAATAAACCCACGTATCTACTCAGTCATCCCTTAGCTATGAACCTGGGGCAAGTGATTTCATCTTTCAGTTTTTAGGAATATCCTTGTTAGTAGTGATAGTAGTACCTACCCCACATGGCTGCTTACAGGTTTAAATGAAATAACACAATATTTCACATCTCAGATCCTAGCACAGGCAATCATCTAAGTGTTTATTCCCTTCTTTCTTTGTTCACAGAGAAACCCATGTGAATCTCTAGTTATTCCCTTACTTGAGAAACGTAAAATCCACAATATCTACAATCCTTCCAAAACTAGAAGGTACAATATTTTATTTCTATTTTTTTTTTTCATTTTTGTTCAGTCAGAGCCCTTTGATTCTTTCCAAAATTAAGGTAAATTGCTTAGCACGGTCTCTTGAGTTTATTTTTCTGAGACAACCCCATTAACTCCAAAGGAGTTTTAAAGCCTTATAGAGAAGAGTCTTATAAGCAGTTTCATTAAATAGAAGTGATCAATAGAGAAAAATCTAATCCTATCCCTACCCTTTACTCTAACAACGGAAATCAAATTCCCAAGGCCCACTTGCATCTGTAAGGTATAAAGATATTTGCATTTTTCTATCTTATTTTCAAGAAACTGAACCCACCAAATACTTTGTCTTTTAGGAACATTTTGCATATTTATATGCAAGTCCTAAAGTTTCCATGACCTTGCAGTTTGCTATTAACATTTTGTGTAGTGTTTGTCCTAACTAAAGGTATACGAACACATTTTACACAGAGCCCAAATGTTGGCCAGACCTTCTTATACATAAAGATAGATCTTTCCCTTGGAACTAATTTTCCACTAAGATATATTACAGAATATGTTACATTTGTCCTGGCCAGCAAGAAAACCACACTCTATTCAATATCAAATTTGTGAGTTGATACAGTAAGAATTTTCAATAATTTTGGGTTTCTAGACTGATAAGGAAATGGAGCCATTTTCAATTTTTAAAAAAAAATCTGCTTATATTACTAAGACCAGAATAACGAAAACAGCAACAATAACCAATATTTTAGTATCTGTTATGTACCCAGTATTGTGATCTTTTGTGTTTTATATGCATTTTCTCATATAATAGTCAGACTATTGTGTCAAGTAGGTGCTATTTGATATGGCTATTTCACAGAGGTCAAAATTGAAGCTAAATTATGTTAAGAAATTTGATGAAGGTGACTGGGCTAGAATATGGAAGCAGAAATTTAGGATGTTAAATCTAAAAATATGTCTAAATCTAGACCCATTATTGCCAATTTCAATAATACAGACCACCTACCAAAATGGATTGGGTTTATACTTAAGCTTTAAAACCTGATCAAACAATTACTCCAGTTTGAATTATACAAAAAAATACTGATACTGGTGAAATGACAAATGTATTCTTATTTAAGACTTTTCTCTTCTTTGTCATAGACATTTACTCATTTGAATAGCATTTACAGGCACTTCTTCAGAGTAGTAGGTATGTTCATCATTTTTTCCAATGAATTCTTCCCAATGAAAAAGTAAGAGCAAATTGACATGAATCAAATTTCAACTGACTTATTTTATTAATTACATATGACACTGGTTTAAGAATTTCCAGAAATTCATCTATATCCTACCTAAAATAATTTATCACTAGGCATTTTGTTTTGAGCTCTTTTCACATTTGACTTACACAGATTTGTAGTATATAGCCGTTGAACAGAGAAAATATAGAAAAGATTCAAATACTAGTATAATTATTGCTTTAGATTACTCTGATAAGAGCCTTTAATCCTAAATACTATTATCAAGAAACATCTCTTCCATAAATCAGCTATTATCCAATCTTTTTAAAGAGATAATTAAACCTTTCAGTTAAAAAGGAAAGACTTATATTCTGTTTTGGTGTCACAAATGCTGTTTTTATTTTTAATTGAAAGCCATTTGCCAAAATCTGTAAAAAAAACAATAAAATCAATTTGAGTGTTTTCTAGCATATCTAGTAGTACATCTATTTTAGGCAGAGGATTAGTATCAGGCTTGATTATAGAATTAAATCTATGTAACCTACACAAAATCTATTTTTATCAGCCAGTTTTATAGTAAGGATTACTATGAGATCCCCCAAAACATGAACTATCTTTTCATTCTTTTGGTGATATCATCTAATGTTTTGCTACTGGTTCCATAATGTAATAATCAAATTGGATTATGATATGGTCAAATGAATTTCATCTGGTATGTTTGAAGAATATCTCTGAAGTTAAGCCCAGAAATAACTCTCACCAAAAAATGTCCTCATTTCAAAAACAAATTTCTCAGGATTCTCTATCCTCGGATAGATTTAATTTATTTATCTGAGAGAGAGAGAGAGCAGTAGCAGGGAGGAGAGGTAGAGGGAAAAGCAGACTCCCTGTTGAGCAGGGAGCCTGATGTGGAACTCGATTCCAGTACCCTGGGATCATGACCCAAGCCAAAGGCAGATGCTTAACAACTTGAGCCACCCAGGTGCCCAAAAGCCATACAATCTTAATGCTAAACGGTCTACAGAACTTTTATCCTACTCTTAAATTTTTTTTAATAATAATTTATTATGTTATGTTAGTCACCATACAGTATATCCTTAGTTTTTGATGTAATGTTCCATGATTCATTATTTGCGTATAACACCCAAGGCACCATGCAATATGTCCCCTCCTTAATACCCATCACTGGCCTATCCCAGTCCCCCAACCCCTCCCCTCTGAAACCCTCACTTTGTTTCTCAGAGTCCATAGTCTCTCGTGGTTCATTCCCCCTTCTGTCTACCTCCCCTTCATTCTTCCCTTCCTTCTCCTACCGATCTCCCTGCTATTTCTTATGTTCCATAAATGCGTGAAACCATATGATAATTGTCTTTCTCTGCTTGACTTATTTCACTTAGCTTAATCTCCTCCAGTCCCGTCCATGTTGGGTAATCGTTCTTTCTGATGGCCGAGTAATATTCCATTGTATATATCCATTTGTCTGTTGAAGGGCATCTCGGCTCCATCCACAATTTATCTATTGTGGACAATGCTGTTATGAACATTGCGGGTGCATATGGCCCTTCTCTTCACTACGTCTGTATCTTTGGGGTAAATACCCAGTAGTGCAATTGCTGGATCATAGGGTAGCTCTACTTTTAACTTTTTGAGGGACCTCCACACTGTTTTCCAAAGTGGCTGCACCAACTAGCATTCCCACCAACAATGTAGGAGGGATCCCCTTTCTCCACATCCTCTCCAACATTTGTTGTTTCTTGCCTTGTCAATTTTTGCCATTCTAACTGGCATAAGGTGGTATCTCAAGGTGGTTTTGATTTGAATTTCCCTGATGGTAATGATTTTGAACATTTTTTCATATGTCTGTTAGCCATTTGTATGTCTTCATCGGAAAAGTGTCTGTTCATATCTTCTGCCAATTTTTTTATTTGATTACTTGTTTGTCATGTATTGAGTTTGAGAAGTTCTTTACAGATCTTGGATACCAGTCTTTTTTTCTGCAGTGTCATTCGCAAATATCTTCTCCCATTCCGTGGGCTGTCTCTTTGTTTTTTTTTTGACTGTTTTCTTGGCTATGCAGAAGCTTTTTATCTTGATGAAGTCCCACAAGTTCATTTTATCTTTTGTTTCTCTTGCCTTTGGAGATGTGTCATGAAAAAAGTTGCTGTGGCTGATGTCGTAGAGGTTGCTGCCTATGTTCTCCTCTAGGATTTTGATGGATTCCTGTTTCACATTGAGGTCTTTCATCCATTTGGAGTTTATGTTTGTGTGTGGTGTGAGAGAGTGGTCAAGTTTCATTGTTTTTCATATAGCTGTCCAATTTTCCCAGCACTGTTTATTGAAGAGACTGTCTTTTTTCCACTGGATGTTTTTTCCTGCTTTGTCGAAGAGTAGTTGCCCATAGAGCTGAGGGTCCATTTCTGGGTTCTCTGTTCTGTTCCATTGGTCTATGTGTCTGTTTTTGTGCCAGTACCATGCTGTCCTTGTGATCACAGCTTTGTAGTATAGCTTGAAATCAGGTAACATGATGTCCCCAGCTTTGTTTTTCCTTCTCAACCTTTCCTTGATGTTTGTGGTTTTTGTTTTGTTTTTGTTTTCTTACACAATTGTATCTATGTCCTTTGACCTTCACCTTGGATTTAATACCTAATGCAGTACAACTGTGTTTCTACATGTCAGTTTCTTTTTTATGAAAAAATAAACTAAGAATATAGGTTGCATAGATTACAACCTGATAGAATACTAATGTAGGAAAGGAAAGCATGAAGATTCATTATTTTTTCCTGTTCTCCCAATGGAGAGGGTGGTAACGTACCTTACACAAAAGATTGTTAAAGAGTAGAGTTTTCATGTTCTTACCATTGATTTGGAAAGGAGCTGAGCTAATCGTTAATATTTGGCACACATTCTGAATCATTGTCTCAAAACTGGAATGAGTGGGATGAAAACAGCATCTGTTGCTGCTGACTTGCCCTCCCCCAGAGGCTGGGTAGCATTTGAACCTGTGACTAAGAGGCAACAGGTTTATCACACATGCTAAATCCCCCAAGTTCTCTTCTAGTCTTTAGGAAAATTCCCCCCCAAAATAACAGAGAAAACCAGAAGTGAACTATATACACATTTTGTGAAATGCAAGTACCCAGGTGGTAATGGGTACCACATGGATGTTTTGGATGGGTTAGAAGTCAGGGAAAGAAAAAGATGAGAGTCTTGATCTCATAAATGAATCCAGAGAAAAAGGCAGAAATAATAAATTCCTATTTTAAAGTATTAGCTTTGGGGGAGCCTGGGTGGTTCAGTCGGTTAAGCATCTGCCTTCAGGTCAGGTCGTGATCCCAAGGTCCTGGGATCAAGCCCTGCATTGGGCTCACTTCTCCGAGGAGAGCCTGCTTCTCCCTCTCCCTCTGCCTGCCACTCCCCCTGCTTGTGCTCTGTCAAATAAATAAATAAAATCTTTTTAGAAAAAAAGTATGAACTTTAGCAATGTGCTGAAATAGATTATACTTTTGTGTGTAACTGAAGATTCTGAGAGGCCATGATGGTAGAAAAGATAGAATGAAACTTGCTCACATACAAGTCACCCAGACTTTGGCTTGACTTTGCTCTCTTCCTTACAAAGCCTTAATTTATCCAAAATTGGAAAATCAGTCAAGTTTGCCCCTGGCATCCTTTCAGGTGACTTTCACCCATTTTCCCCACTTCATAGCACTCCTCAATTAAAGTATTCATTATTTTCACGATGCCCACCTTACTTACTCAAGTATTCTCTCAAGACCATCATGCTTAAGTACTGCTCTGAGCCAAGTCAATCCCTCTCTCTCATGGTCTGTTAACATATTCTGCCAATCATTAAAAATGACTTAAATATCTCTTAGGATCTTCATGTTGGACAAAGGTCTTCTAAAGTCTAAAATCATAAGGAATATATTTCTAGAGGTGTCATTCTAAGTAGCCAAGAAATAATTTACTGTTAAAGGGAACTGTTATGTACGTATAAGACAGCTATGACTTTTTATGATAATTACTTTTGATATTTCCTTTGCTAGTTCTGCCTGAATTCATGGGGTCAATCAATAAGCATATTTAATATTCTTGACTTCAAAGAATTTTTTTTATGCTGACTGCTTGCCAGCGAAGTTTGATATGTGTCATATACTCACCTATCTTTACCTATTAGCTGGAAGTTCTAAAAAAATTATGTTCAGTACTTCTGTCTCTCTAGTAGCTGTGAGGAATTAACCTGATACTATAGAGATAGCAGACCTTCTCAACCTTTCAGAATCAGCACAGATGAAAAAGTAGGCATCAAATCTAAGCCAGAGATTGAAAGACAATGAAGATGAAGCCTTTCTATTACAATCTTCCCATATTGCTGAAAATTAGGAAATCAGGAAGAAATGTGAAGGGCAAAATTCTTAAAGGCAAGATATTCAGACTAATTTTCCATTCTAGTTTACCCAGACAGCCAATAGAAAGAGATACCCTAAGAATATTTTAGGTGTTTATCCATTCATTTATTTGTTCATTTGTTAACTTAAAAATATATACATTAAACTCCATTAGAGGTTTGGTTACACAGAAGCAATAGACAAAGTTCTGTGAAGAAATTTATTATAATTTAGACTCATGATGACAGACTCAAGTTCAAATCCAAACTCTACCACTTAAATGTTATAAGCATTTGGGGAAATAACAGCTTTTCTAAGTTGGATATCTTATAGATAAGGAAAAACCTCTTTGACATTGTCTTGGCAATGACTTTTTGAATATGATACCAAAAGCACAAGCAACAAAAGCAAAAATCAGCAAGTGGGACTATATCAAACTAAAAAGACTCTGCACAGGAAAAGAAACAACAAAATCAAAAGCTAATTTTTGTAATGGAAGTAAATATTTGCACACCATATATCTGAGAAAGAGTTAATAACCAAAATATGTAAGGGACTCATACAACACAATAGCAAAACAAACAAACAAACAAACATTAAAAATGGGCAAAGGACTTGACTAGCCATTTTTCGAAAAAATAAATACA
The DNA here is from genome assembly GCF_017311325.1 of Ursus maritimus. Classification (NCBI taxonomy): domain Eukaryota; kingdom Metazoa; phylum Chordata; class Mammalia; order Carnivora; family Ursidae; genus Ursus; species Ursus maritimus. The sequence goes on from NW_024424786.1 coordinate 15,843,121, forward strand.
AATGGCCAACAGTTACATGCAAAGGTGGTCAACATCATTAACTATCAGGGAAATGCAAATCAAAACCACAACAGGATATCATCTCACACCTTTTAGAATGGCTGTTATCAAAAGAACAAGAGAGAAGTATTGGCCAAGATGTGGAGAGAAATGAGCCCTCATGCACTGTTGGTGGCAATGTAAATCAGTACAATCATTACGATAAGCAGTATAGAGGTTCCTCAAAAAATTAAAAATAGAACTTCCATATGATCCAACAATCCCATCTCTGTGTGTGTATTTGAAGGAAATGAAATCACTATCTAAAATGAAATGCAGATACAAAGGTGGAAGAAGAGGAACATTACACTGGAGAATCTTGCCAAACCCCACCTAAGCCTTGTGATTAAGACTAACATCAACAGAGGGAGGGAGTTAAGATGGTGGAGGAGTCATATACTCCTTTTTCAGCCGGGCCCCTGAGTTGAGTTGGATAGGTACCAGACCCGCCTGAACATCCACGGAATCAGCCTGAGACACAGGAATATACATCTGGATCTCTACAAATGAACATCTCCAGCGCTGAGTATTGAGGTACGAAGTGGGGAGCCATGAAACCGTGCACAGATATCGGAAGATAAATGAGAGGGGGAAGGAGCCACCGTGTTTGGGTGCCGGGAAGCGGTAGCCACCTGCACGGGGGAGCGGGCGGACTCCTGGACCGGCACCCATAAGAGAGCAGACTGAGACCGTGAGCCGGGGAACGAGTGCCACCAGACTGAAACGGAGCTCAGGTGTGCTCACTAGAACCAGACTGAGACCGGGAGCTCTAAGAGCATGCGGGGACAGCTGGCGGCTGGCGGCCAGCCGCGTTAGAAACACAAAGGACAGAGACGCGCCAGCCCTGGAAGTGAGGGCTGGGACGCCGGCTGTGGGGCGCACATCCTGGGACGCTGCAGGGTTGAGCAGCACCAACAGAAACAGAGTTAAAGTGGCCAAACATCAGTGGAGAATGGTCCGCGATCCCTCTGTTCTGAGACAGAGGCTGAGATTTGGCCACTGCTGCTCTGACTCTCAGAAGAGGAACAGCAAACTGCCAGGGAATACCACCAGAGAACAAAAGCCTGGAAATACCAGCTCACAGTGTGCCCATCCCCATCCCCCCTCACAGGGGACACGGCGACTCTACCCAAACAGGGTTGCCTGAGTATCGGTGCGGCAGCCCCCCCACCCCCCAGAAGGCAGGCTGAAAAATCAAGAAGCCCACATCCCTAAGTTCCCTATAAAACAAGGGCGCAGGGCCTGGGTCCCGATCAATAATTTGGGCTCTGGACAGCCCCACACCCTCTTCTCATCAGAATGACGAGAAGGAGAAATCCCCCCCAGCAAAGAAACGACAGTGAGTCTGTGGCCTCTGCCACAGAACTAATGGATATGGATATAACCAAATTATCAGAAATGGAGTTCAGAGTAACAATGGTCAAGATGATGTGTAGACTTGAAAAAAGTATTAACGAAAATGTTAATGAGACTATAGAATCTCTAAGGGCGGAAATGAGAGTGAATCTGGCAGAAATTAAAAATTCTATGAGCCAAATGCATTCAAAACTAGAGGCTCTGACGGCCAGGGTGAATGAGGCAGAAGAATGTATCAGTGAATTGTAGGATGGGTTAGAAGAGAAAGCTAAAATAGAATCTGGACTTAGAAAAATCCACGCTCAAGAATGTAGGTTACGGGAGCTTACTGACTCAATGAAACGTTCCAGTGTCAGAATCATCGGCATCCCAGAGGGAGTGGAGAAAAACGGAGGTCTAGAAGAGATATTTGAACAAATTGTAGCTGAAAACTTCCCTAATCTAGCAAGGGAAACAAACATTCGTGTCCAAGAGGCAGAGAGGACGCCTCCCAAGCTCAAGCACGACAAACCTAAGACAGGTCACGTCATAGTGCAGTTCGCAAATATTAGATCCAAGGATACAGTATTGAAAGCGGCCAGGGTAAAGAAATATCCCATGTACCAAGGGAAAGGTATCAGAATTACGTCAGACCTATCTACACAGACCTGGAATGAGAGAAAGGGTTGGGGGGGGGGCATTTTTAAAGCTCTTTCAGAGAAAAACATGCAGCCAAGGATCCTTTATCCAGCAAGGCTGTCATTTTTTGATTTGCCATATATGAGTGAAATCACATGGCATTTGTCTTTTGCTGACTTGTTTCATGGTCTATGTTTTGTAAATGGAAAGATCTCATTATTTTTATGACAGAGTAATATTCCATCACACACACAGTTAAGAGTTTTTATGGTTTGTCTCCCTCTCTGATATCATCTTATTTTTCCTTCCCTGGGTTCATGTATTTTTTGTTTCTTAAATTCCAAACATGAGTGAAATCATATGGTATTTGTCTTGCTCTGATTGACTTATTTCGTTAGCATAATACCCTCCAGTTCTATCACATTGCTGCAAATGGTAAGATTCCATCCTTTTTGATGGCTGAGTAATATTCCATTATGTGTATATTCCACATATTCTTTATCCATTCATCTGTTGATGGACATCTGACTCTTTCCATAGTTTGGGTATTGTGGACATTGCTGTTATAAACATCAGTGGGTGCAGGTGCCCCCTTCAGATCATGTTTGTATCCTTTGTGTAAATACCTAGTAGTGCAATTGCTGGGTCATGGATAGCTCTATTTTTAACTTTTTGAGGAACCTCCATACTGTTTTCAGAGTAGCTGTACTAGTTCACATTCTCACCAACAGTGTCCATATTGTTTTCCACAGTGGTTGCACCAAATTACATTTCTACCAACTGTGCATAAGGGTTCCTTTTTCTTCACCAACACTCATTATTACTTGCCTTTTTATTCTAGTCATTCTAACAGGTGTAAGGTGATACCTCATTGTGGGATTGATTTGTATTTCCTGGATGATGAGTGATGTTGAACATCTTTTTATGCATCTGTTGGCCATCTGCATGTCTTCTTTGGAAAATGTCTATTCCAGGTCTTCTGCCCATTTTTAATTGAAGTGTGTGTGTGTGTGTGTGTGTGTGTGTGTGTGTGTGTGTGTGTGAGTAGTATAAGTTCTTTATATATTTTGGGTATTAATCCTTTATTGTATATATCATTTGGAGATATCCTCCCCATTAATAAATTGTCTTTTATATTACTGATAGTTTCCTTCGCTCTGCAAAGGCTTTTCATCTTTACATAGTCCCAATAGTTTGTTTTTGTTTTTGTTTCCCTTGCCTGAGGAGACATATCCATAAATATGTTGCCAAGGCCAATGCAAGTGATTACTGCCAATGTTTTCTTCTAGAAGTGTTATGGTTTCACCTCTCACATTTAGGTCTTTAATCCATTTTTAGTTTATTTTGTGTATCATTTTAGAAAGTGGTCCAGCTTCATCCATTTGCATGTATGCTATCCAGTTTCCCAGCACTGTTGAGGAGACTGTCCTTTCCTTATAGTCTATTCTTGTCTCCTTTGTCATAGAATAATTGACCATATAGGTGTGGGTTTCCTTCTTTTTTAAAACTGAATAATATTCTATTGTGTGTATGTACCATATGTAGATTTGTCCATTCATCTATCAAGGGACACTTGGGTTTCTTTGACCTTTTGACTACAGACATACCTTGTTTTATTGTGCTTTGGTTTATTACACTTCTCAGATATATATATATATATTTTTTTTTTTTTTTTTTTTTTTACAAATTGAGGGTTTCTGGCACCTTGCTTCAAGCAAGAACTATTGGTGCCGTTTTCTATAGCATTTGCTCACTTTGTGTCTCTGTCACATTTTGGTAATTTTCACAGTATTTCAAACTTTTTCAATATTTGTTATCGTGACCAGTGAATAGTGATCTCTGACATTACTATCATAATTTGGGGAACACCAGAAACCATGCTCTATGTAAAACAGCAAACTTAATCAATAAATGTGTGTGTCTGACGTCACTCACCAGGATTTTCCCATCTTTCCCTCTCCCCTAGGCCTCCCTCTTCTCTGAGACACAATTATATTAAAAATTAAGCCAATTAATAATTGCATCATAGCCTCTGAGTGTTCAAACAGAAGGAGTCAAACATCTCTCACTTTAAATCAAAAGCTAGGAATAATTAAGCTTAGTGAGGAAGGCATGTTGAAAGCCAAAATAAGCTGAAAGCTAGGGTTTCTCATGCCAAGCGGTAGCCAAGTTGTGAATGCAAAGAAAAGTTCTTGAAGGAACATAAAAGTGCTACTTCAGTGAACACATGGATGATAAGAAAGTAAAATAGCCTTATTGATGCAAATATTCTTAAGCTAAAGCCTAATCTAGAGTAAGACCCTGACTCCTCTCAGGGTCTTAGAGAGTGAGGAAGTTGCAGAAGAAAGTCTGAAGCTGGAAGAGGTTGGATTATGAGGTTCAAGGAAAGAAGCTGTCTTCCTAAGAGGGAGAGTGCAAAGTGAAGCAGCAAGTGCTGATGCAAAAACTGCATCAAGTTATCCAGAAGATCTAGCCAAGATAATTCATGAAGGTGGCCACACTAAACAATATATTTTCAATGTAGATGAAAAGCCTTATATTGGAAGAAGATGCCATCTAGGGCTTTCATAGCTAGAGTGAAGTCAATGCCTGGCTTCAAAAAGCTTCAAAGGACTAGCTAACTCTCTTGTTAGGGCTGTGCAGCTGGTGACTTTGAGTCGAAGACAGTGCTCATTTACCATTCAAAAAATCTAGGGCCCTGAAGATATACTAAATCTATTCTGCCTGTGTTCTACAGAATGGAACAATAAACCTAGATGACAGCACACTTGTTTACAACATGGTTTACTGAATATTTTCAACCCACTGTTGAGACCTACTGCTCAGGAAAAAAAATGTTTTTAAAAATATTACTGCTCTTTGACAATATACCTGGTCGCCCAAGAGCTCTGATGGAGATGCACAATGAGACTAATGTTCATGCCTCCAAACACAACATCGATTCTGTAGCCCATGGCTCAAGGAGTAATTTCAACTTTCAAGTCTTATTATTTAAGGAGTGCATTTCATAGGATAGCTGCCATAGAGAGTGATTCCTCTGATGGATCTGGGCAAATAAACCAAAAATCTTCTGGAAAGGATTCACCATTCCAGATTCCATTAGAACATTTATGATTCAAGGGAAAAGTCAAAATATCATCACTAACAGTAGTTTGGAAGAAGTTGATCCTTACTCTAATGGACGATTTTGAGGATTTAAGACTTCAGTGGAGGAAATAACTGTGGATGTGATAGAAACAACAAGAGAACTAGAATTTGACATGGAACCTGAAGAACTGCTGCACTCTCACTGATCAAACTTTAATGGATGAGGAGTTGCTCCTTAGGGATAAGCAATAAAGTGGTTTCTTGAGATCGAATCTACTCCTGGTGGCAATGCTATGAAGACTGTTGAAATATAACAAAAGATTTAGAATATTACATAACACATTGTTGGTAAGGCAACATCAGGTTTGAGAGGGTTGAAAAAGTTCTGTGGATAAATGTGTTGTCAAACAGCATCCTCATGCTACCAAGAAAATTTTTGTAAAAGCAAGAGTCAACTGATAAAGCAAACTTCACTGTTGTCTGTATTTTAAGAAATTATCACAGCTGGGGTGCCTGGGTGGCACAGGGGTACCTGGGTGGCACAGCAGTTAGCGTCTGCCTTCGGCTCAGGGTGTGATCCTGGCGTTCTGGGATCGTCCCACATCGCCGAACTCTCTGCTGAGCCTGCTTCTTCCTCTCCACTCCCCTGCTTGTGTTCCCCTCTCTGCTGGCTGTCTCTATCTCTGTTGAATAAATAAATAAAAAGCTTTTTAAAAAATCATTAAAAAGAGAAAAGAAATATCACAGCTACTGCAACCTTCAACCAATCAACACCTGATCAGTCAACAGCAGCCAGCAACACTGATGCAAAACCCTCTACCAGCACAAAGATTACAACTTGCTGAAAGCTCAGATAATGGTTAGTGTTTTTAGCAGTATAGTATTTTTAATTACGGTATGTATATGGTTTTATAGACATAATGCTATCACACACTTAGACTATAGTATAGTGTAAATATAACTTTTACGTGTACATTGGGAAACTAAAGCAATTCATTAGTCACTTTATTGTGATATTCATTTTATTTGATGTCTAGAACCAAACCCACAATATTTGAGGCATACCTATGTTGTGAATAATACTGCAGTCAACATATATGTACGCATATTTGTTCATGCTCCTGCCTTCAATCCTTTTAGGTATAATCCTATAAGTGGGATTGCTTGATCATAAAGTAATTCCATTTTTACTTTCCGAGGAACTGATACTATTTCTCCATCATGGCTGTAAAATTTTGTATATAATGCTTCTATTTGTATGTGTTGACTATATAGGAAACATATACAATATGACATTATTTTTATTTATAGAACTATAGATATAGAATGAATATAAAACACTGGCTTGTATGGAGTGTGTATATACATCTAAGCTTAGACTGTTGAATATATACCATGAAATATGTGCGTGTATAATAGCTGGTGATTTATATTCAGTATTGTTCTCTCATTAACAATGAAAATTTCTAATAGTGGCTTTTGCTGTATAAAACTCCACCCCCAAACACATAGTAGCTTAAAAAACAGACAAATGACTTTGTTCATAATCTGAAATATTCGTGATCTTGCAGGGATAGCTCTTTCCTATTCCAAGCTCATAACCTGTGAGCTTGGATTGGAGCCGGGAGGATCTGCTTTTACAATGGTTCAATTCAGTCCAACGGCTGGTAAATCAGTGCTGACTGCATCTGAGGACTCCACCAGGGCTGTGGGCATCAGCTTCAGTTCCTTCCACCTGGAGCTCCCTCTTCATGGTTGTCTGTACTTCCTACCACATAGTGGCTAGCTGTGTTTTACAAATGCAGGCTCTTAAGAGAAGCTGGTGGAAACTGTATTGCTTTTCATGGTTCCAACAAAATTGCATAGTGTCACTTCTGCATAGATTTAAGGAGAGATCACAGACCTACCTCTTGATAGGAGGAAGATCCAAGCCTCATTGTAAGAAGAATATGTGAAATGGGAGATCTATGGTCACTTTTAGAAAGAACAGTCTGCACAGTACATGTTATTATTTCCAAACAGTCTGAAGATACATTTGTTAATTCACACAAAAATATTTATTGAATGCCTATTGGTGTATCAGCACTTGAAATTAAACAATAGAAAACACATAAAGTACTTGCCTTGTGGGGCTTATATTACAGAAGAATAAATAAGGAGAAAAACAGATAACTGTCATGTCACATGGTAAGTGTTAGGGAGAAAAATAAAGCAATGTAATGGGGTAAGGGAATGGTGAGTATTGGAGAATTACTATTTTATATAGGATGGTCTGGGATATAATCTCCAATGATGTGACTCTTTGAGCAGACAACTGAAGAATGGGTAGGAACTAAGCCTTGCGGATAAATTCTAAATGGAGTCATGGATAAAAGCCTTGAAGTCTAAAGGCACTTGATGTTTGAGAAAGAGTGCAACCAATATGCCTGGAGTATGATGGAGGAGAGCGGGAAGAAATGAAATCACAGAGGTTATGGTGCCAGATCATGATGAGTAGCAGGAAGATATTGCCTTCTTTGTTGAAAAAAAAAAAAATCCCCAAAGAAACATACTACTAATAATATTATTCCTTTTAGTTTCATTGTCTTTGTTTTGATCACATTCTTTCCAGAAATGCTGAATACCAAAAACAAGCCTTTGTGTGTGATAAGTTAGTGGGCATCAGCTGTCATCTGGATTTGTAGGAAGTTGGCCAACTGATGGAAATTGCCTCTAACCTTGGGGATGAAAATTCAGGTCTCAGAAGAATATGAGACATCTCTTCTGTCTGAATCTGTTCTCTCTGCCTGCTTCATGACACATCTGTGCACATAAAGCGTTCAACATATTACACTGACCTGAATGGCAGCGGTAATAATTGGGGTTGGCATTTATGATGTTTAGATTTGTATTAACAAAAGGACTTACAGAAGATTTTGAAGTTTGGTTTCCTTGCTCCCCAACCCCCTGATAAAGTGGGTGAATCCTTCTCCTTGTCATCATTAACATCGGAAGTAATAAATGAAGAACAGCTTCAAGGAAACCAGCCAAATGCCCAGCGAACTTTGATTAGTCTCTTGAGGAGTTTCTTTAGTGCACAGTTGTTTTTAAAACTGGTTGCAGATTAGCAGCACCTGGGGAGCTTTGCCCACTTCAGTGCTCTGGCATTGGGCCCAGGCATGGGGTTGTTTTTTTTTGTTGTTTGTTTTTTAGCTCCTAGGTGATTCTAACATGCGGCCATATTTGAAAACCAACACTATTGCTACCAGGTGTAGCTACTAGATGCTACAAGAGGACTCATATTTTACTGCCTTAAACAACATCATGCAAAATAAATTAGTATGTCGAAGGAATTAAAACTTATTAAAATCCCAATTTCCAAACGGTTTCTCTGAAAAAACTTTCTCTTGGCACGTGCTAAGTTTACAAATATCACTGAAAATGTCTGCAACATCATTGGCCTATCCCTCCATTCTTTCCTTCCACATATGGCTCCTCATCTTCTTTGAGAGAGCAAGCAACATCATTCCTTTCTTCTGAAAATATCTTCTGAATAATCTCGGCCCCCCACAAAATTCTCTAAGTCTGTGTTTTTCATATTTTGGGATTATGATACACATACACATACATTAATTTTAAAATGTTTCTTCCATCTCTTTATTTTTCACTTTTTCTTTCCCTTCTTTTCTATTTGCATGATAGCTGTTGGTCACAGCAAATGAAATCACAACATTGACTAGCTTGGGCAGACATCTGCTTAAATTGCTGAGAGATTTGGGATCAAAGATTCAGCAATGAAAAAGTAGAGCTCCAATAAAAGTGTTTCTCCTTTGAATTTTATATAATCGTCTTCAGTTATCTGCTTTTATTTTTCTCATCTCCAAACAATAAGGTATGGGAACTTCTTGAAGAACCATTTGGACCATATTGTTTTAGAATATTTGTTGATATACTTGACTCACATAGTTCTATAGTCACAGTCTATTGTACTGCATAATGTTTTGCCAGCTATCTGGGTATCTTTTAAGGTAGTAAAGTTGGCACATAAAATTAATAACTGAAGTATTAAAATAATATCACCATGGAATGCTAATTTGCAAATATTTCTTTACAACATCCTCTCCACATCCAGTTATCAAAGGCTCTGTTTTACCTCGGAATGAACACCTGAACAGCAAATTTTCTCCATCATGTTCTAACCCTGTCTATTTCTCATCTGGACTATTGTGACATAATTATTTCATGTCCAAATTCTTTTTCCCTTCAGGCTCATTACCCACAGTTTTCTTTTTAAAAATGAAGTAAGTCCATATAGCTCTTTGGCTTTAAAGCTCTAATTGATTTCACCTTCTAATGGGATTATGGTCAAATTCAAGGTGCGGTACCACTCTTTATATCTATTTTCTGCCTTTTCTCTAGATTCATTCACTGGCACTGTCTATATCATATAATGATCTCATCAACCTTATGACTTAAAATTCCATCAAAAATTGGAACTCCACAAATTCACATCTGGAGTCCAGAACTCTCTCTCAATTTGAGTATTCAGCATCTGTTTGTAAGACCTTAACTTGTGTTTCCAGTAGATATTGAAAAACTTAATATTTCAAAGCAAAATTCTTGATAGTACCCTACCCCAAATTTGTTTCCCAAAGTACTCCCAGTTTGGAGAATGGCAACTCCATTCTTCCATTTGCTTAGGCCCAACCCTTTACAGTCATCTTTGAGTCCTATTTTCTTTTTAAATAATCCATCGGCAGAGTCTTAACAGTACTATCTAAAACAAACAAAAACATACAAACAACAAAAACAAAGACTGAATCCCACTGTTTTTGTCACTTGCATTCTGTCACCTGTAGTCTAAAGTTCTACCATTGTTTCCTGCATAGCAAGCTCTTCTGTCCTTAAACTCTTTCTTCACAGGACCCACAGATCACTAGATCAGTAGATATATTTGACTAAAATTCCAATGACTGCCCATCTCTTTCATAGTAAAAGAGCAAGTCCTCTAACTAGATCAAGGTCCCTCATTATGTGGTCCTCATTTCCCACTCTGATCTCATGCTCTCCTGCTTTAATGCCTTCATGCTACTCCTCCCATACTGGCCGCCTAAGTACTGTTCAATGCAATAAACATTGCTTTAACACCAAGATTTTCAGCTCTCTCTCTGGCATGTTTTCCCCAAATATCTAAATGTACTCTCTCATTTCCTCCAGGTCTCTGATATAATCGTTTCATCAGTATGGCCTTCAAGACCATTCTACACATTATATCTGACATTCATGGCTATACACTGTCTCTGTTCTAATTTTCCCCATAGAGCTTTTCACCATATGACACCTCTGAATTTGTTGTTGTTGTTTATTGTTTTTCTCCCTAGTTAGAATGTTAGTCTCACAGGAGCAGAATTTATTTTTCCCAATTTTGCTCACTATTGTATTTTTAGTGACTAGGAATGATGCCTGATATACAGTTAGTTGCTCAATAAATATTAAATAAATGAATAAATTGCCCTGAGCTTTAGCTATATAAGCTTTATTATCTGAACATACTAGGTATCTTTCTTATTAGTTATTTGCACACATGCTCTTTCTTCTGCTTGGTGAGCCATCTTCACTCCCTCAGACTTTAAGACTGTTGCTGTTACTTACTTTGTGAAACCTCTGGCCTCCCTCGGGCAAGTTGTGGATTCATTCAGCTGTTGTGTCACAATAGCTTTTTGTTTATTAGTATTCTGTTATTAGAAGTATCTGTTAGAACATTGCAACATGTTCCTCATAAGTATCCCCATGTCTCTCTCCCTGTTTCTTAAGGATAGAAATTGGACCATTTTTATCTTTTGAATATGCAGCATAGAGCATAGAATGTCAATATATACTTGCCAAATGAAGGAATTAGTAATTGAACAGTTCTCAGATCTATATATCAGTCATTGAGTATCCAGGAATGCTGACGGGGAACAAAAAGCAAAAACAACAAGTGCAGAAAGGATATCAGGTGACATTTCTTCCCAAAAGTGGAAAGTATTTGTTTTGTGTGTGTATTTACATCAGAACGATAGAAATGGAGATTAAAGTGAAAATTAATGGAATTTGAAAAGGCAAATCGGTCAGATTGGATCCTTCTTTTTCTTTGCCAACAAAAATGTTGTCTGGTTGGAACAAGACAGGAGAAATGACTATTAGAAGATGCTTATGTAGTGCTACTAATGAGATCTGGGTCATAGGTGAAAGTAATTTGCCAAGTTATTGCACAAACTTTTCTCTTTTGTCTTGGAATTGGTGACAATAATTTTTATGAGTATTATTCAGGGACTGTAACAAGCTCAAAACTCTTGTCCAGGCAGACAAAACTTAGATGTGATTAATCTTAGAAATGGCCCCTTTTAATAGACTATAGGTATGAGTGTGAAAGCGCCTGTTGGGATTTCGTTCTAAGTATCTGACATTAACAAGGTGGAATAGGGAAGCCAGATAGGCTTGAAAACTTTAGAGCTGCCTCTGATAGTAGGAAACACTAAAGCCACTTCATTGAGATGCCATCATACCCAAATAACCATATTACATATTCACCCAGAGCAGACTGTGAGAAATAATTTCCTATTGATCACTCTGTGTATTCCTTTTATTTTTTTAAGATTTTATTTATTTATTTGACAGAGATAGAGACAGCCAGCAAGAGAGGGAATACAAGCAGGGGAGTGGGAGAGGAAGAAGCAGGCTCATAGCGGAGGAGCCTGATGTGGGCTACGATCCCATAACGCCCGGGATCACGCCCTGAGCCGAAGGCAGCGCTTCCGCTGTGTCACCCAGGCGCCCCCCTTTTTTTTGAAAGTAAGCTTTACCCAGTGTGGGGCTTGAACTCATGACCACCAGATCAAGAGTCACATGCCTCTATACTCTATCAATGAGCCAGCCAGGTGTCCCCACTCTTTGTATTCTGAGACACATCTTTATTCTGAAGTTGTTGCAGCTTATATAATTCAAAGCCATTCTAGTTCTCTCGTGAATTGGTATGGTATTGGGTATAAATTTTTTAAAAGATTTTATTTTTATTTATTCAACAGAGATAGAGAGACAGCCAGCGAGAGAGGGAACCAGGGGAGAGGAAGAGGCAGGCTCATAGCGGAGGAGCCTGATGTGGGGCTCGATCCCATGACGCGGGATCACGCCCTGAGCCGAAGGAGCGCTAACGCTGTGCCCCCAGGCGCCCCAGGTATAAATTTTTCTTAGATGACCTTTACCAATTTGACTATTCTCTATTATTCCTGGTTTGAATGGTTTTTATTTATTATTAATGGTATGAATTTTTTTCAAATGCTTTTTTGCATTTACTGAAATTACCATACAGTTTTTCTCCTTGTTTTGTTAATGTAGTGTTATATTACTAGATTCAATTTAAGTATTTGAGAACATATTATTCTATAGATTTACTTTCTGGTAATATCTTTGTCTAATTTATGTATCAGGGAAATCCTTGCCTCCTAAGATGCCAGATGGGAAGTCTTGTAATTTCTGGAAGAATTTGTATAAGAGTTGAAATTATTTCTTTCTTAAAATGTTGGGAGAAGTCACTAACAAACCATCTGCACCTGAGTTTTCTTGATATGAATGTTTTTAACTACAAATTCATTATTTAATAGGTATGGAGCTATTCTGATTAACTTTATTGAAGTAGAATTAACATACAGTGTTATATTAGTTTCAGATGTACAGCGTATTGATTCAACAATTCTATACGTTAGTTAGTGCTAGCACTGTAAATGTAGTCACCATCTGTCACCCTACAATGTTATTACAATATACGATATACCATATTCCCTATGCTGTCTTTTTCATCTCCATGACTCACTTATTGTATAATTGGAATTTTGTACCTCTTAATCCCTTTATATATTTTGCCCATCCCCCCACCCACCTCTTCTGGCAATCACCAGTTTGTTCTCTGTATTTAAGAGTCTGTTTTTCTGTCCATTTGTTTTGTTTTGTTTTGTTTTGTTTTAGATTCCGTTATATAAATGAAATCATTTGGTATTTGTTTTCTGTCTGACTTATTTCATGTAGCATAATATCCTCTAGGTCCATCCATGTTGTCACAAATGGCAAGATCTTATTGTTTTATGGCTGAATAATATTCATTGTATGTGTGTGTTACTGTGATACACACACACATAACCTACATCTTTTTTTCCCACACACTACATTTTTAAATCTATTCATCTATCAATGGACACTCCTGGATTGGTACCATATCTAGGCTATTATAAATAATGCTGCTATAAAAATAGGTGCACATATTTTTTCAAATTAGTGTTTTCATTTTCTTTGAACAAATAGGCAATAGTATTATTACTGGATTGCATGGTATTTCTATTTTTAAATTTTTGAGGAGCCTCCATATAGTTTTCTTCCACATGGCTACACATTTACATTCTACCAATAGTGCATGAGGGTTGTTTTCTCCCATTCTCACTGAATACCAATTGTCTTTGATTCTAGCCATTTCTGACTGGTGTCAAGTAGTATCTCATTGTGGTTTGATTTGCACTTCCCTGATGATTAGTGGTGTTAGCACCTTCCATGTGTCTCTTGGCTGTCACATGTCTTCAGAAAAATGTCTATTCAGATCTTTCTTTCATTTTGAACTGTTTTTTATTTTTATTTTTTTAGTGTTGAGTTATATAAATCCTTTATATATTTTAGATATTGAGCCTTTATGGATACATTATTTGTAAATATTTTCTACCGCTCAGTAAGATGCCTTTTTGTTGTTGATGGCTTCCTTTGCTGTGCAGAGGTTTTCTTTATTTTGACATGATCCCAATAGTTTATTTTTGCTTTTATTCCCTTGCTTGAGGGAGGTATATGTAGAAAAATTTTGCTAAGGCCAATGTCAAAGACATTGTGGCTTCCTGTTTTCTTCGAGGAGTTTTATGGTTTCAGGTCTCATATTTAGATCTTTAATCGATTTAGGGCTTATTTTTGTATATGGTGTAAGAACGTGGTTCAGTTTCATACTTTTGCATGTAGCTGTTCAGTTTTCCCAGCAATAGTTATTGAAGAGACTTTCTTTTCACCCATTGTATATTCTTTGTCCTAGATTAATTGACCATACAGTTATGAATTTATTTCTGGACTTTATTCTGTTCCCTTGATCTATATGTCTGTTTTTGTGCTGGTACTACACTGCTTTGACTATCTACAACTTTGTAGTATATCTTGAAATTTGGATTTATGATACCTCAGCTTTGTTCTTCTACATTAAGATTTCTTTAGATATTATCTTTTTTTCTTTTTTTAATGAGATTTGATAATTCATATCTTTCAAAGACTGTATCTCTTTCATATATATATATATGTGTATATATATATATATATATATATATATATATATACACATATATATATATATTTGGCAGAAAAGAGTGTCCATTATATTGCCTTGTTCTTTGAACAACTATAGGATCTGTAGTAAAGTTCTCTTTCATTCCTGGAAATAATTGGTTGGTTTTCCTTGGTGGGGCTAAAGATTTATCTGTTTCAAAGAATCAGCTTTTTTTTTTTTTCATTAATATCTCTGTTCTGTTCTTTCTCAAGAATAATTCCGGTATCAATTATTCCATCATGGCTATGAAGTTGAAGTCTTATATTTGATAATTTTATATTTAGCCTTACTGTGTGTGCCCTGACATTGTTTTTCAAAAACTGGTGGAGTTTATGTTTCAATTAAAAAATGCTGAAGGGATGGTAAAAATAAATCAGAAAATTAAATGTTGAGATTTTAGAGTAGATCTGCAAGTGATTTTTAACGGAAGAGTTATAGAATCATACGTACACTTGTTAAGAATTTCTGTGACTATAAATTTTCTTTCCCTGTTCCTGAATGCTACTAATTTAAAAGTGCTATCTTGATTGCAAAAACACTGTCAAAGTTAAGAATATAACTAAGACCTGACCAATGCCTTAGACCTCTTCGTAGTCAAGCAGGAAGATGAAATTTGAGAAATATCAACAATGTGAAGTAGATTGAGATAAGGGTCATAGAATATATAGATAACCTATTACATCATTTCATTTTACCATATATGAAAGCAATTTTCTATGACTCATGGCTAGAATCAGCCTGCGAACAAAGCAGAGTTAAATATTTCCATTAGAAGATCTTTTTTTTTTTTTGTGAAGATCTTTTTTTTTTTGTATAATAGATGAAAAGGTACAGAGATTCCAGAAATATTCCTAATTGCTTATTTGCAAAAAGTAGAGACAGGGTACAGAAAGGAGCAAAAAATTAGAGTGAAATAGGAAAAGCGATGAAACTTATAAATTGTCTTGATAATGGTTACTCCATTTTGAGATGTCTCAATGAGTGTGATATACCAAATAGTTGCCTAATAATTATGAATACAATTGTGAAAATATCAGTGGGTCTTTATTTGAAAATGAGTTAGCAGTACCCAATTTGGTCCAGAAACTATTTTCCAATTGCTAAATTATAAGATATTTCAAGGACATCATGAACATGGATATATTGCCCATTACTTAATTGTTTCCATACTTCAGGGAGTTGTGAGTGGAAATTAATATTTCTGAGATGAAAGAACTGATATTCCATCCTGCTGCTAGGAGGGAAAAAAATCTAACAATTAAATTACAAAAAAATGTTTAAATAGATAATCAGACCTGCCCCATGGTGTCAAATTATTATTACATGATATTGTAAGTGGCAATACAGTATGGCCCTTAGAAATTGCTTGGTTTTATCAATTCATAGAAAGTTCTGTGATGTTGAGAATCTAACAATACCTTTAATGAAAAGACAAATTGGAAAACTTTAACAATTTAAGTATATTTTCAAACATTCTTATTGTTTGGGAAAATAATCATAATGTAATTGTTAAGTTTACAAAACAGAAAATAAATATAAAGTGTGATGAAAATTTTTTGTAAAGAAAAATCAGATTTAAACATAAATTTTAAAATATACTACTAAAATATTACCAATACTTATTACTGGGATGATAAAATAACAAATGATTATAATATTTTTCATTTCCACTTGTCTGTATATTTAGGATCCTTCTAAAATTAAAATAAAATCTATGATGAAATTAGAATTTTAGAAATCCAAAATAAAAATATTAGCAACAAATTTGATTTAGTGGGTCATCATATTTTAGAAAAGAATTCTGACAAACTAGTGTTCCTAAATTTGGGAGGATTTCTGGATTATAAATTTTCTTTGCATGTTATCATTCTGTGATAAATATTTTACTTCTGAGTTTATAAATTTTGCCTTTAAATGTTTTGTTTACTTTCAAAGTGCTGTCTCTGAAATTTAGGTGCATTGCCACTACAAGGTACCTAAGTTTCAGAAAGTGGGATTTCTGAAAAACAAGCAGAATTTTATGATTTATCTTACACTTAAAATAATAATAATAATAAAGATAACCATTTGCTAAAGCATTTACATTTAAACAATTGGTGAATAATTCCTCAGTTGAAAGGTAATGCTTTAAAAATAATATTTTAGTGGAGATATTTTTCTCAAGGTAATGCTTTAAAACCAATATTTTAGTTAAGAGATATTTTCTCTTATCTTCAACAATAAATCACTTTTCTTTTTATTCATGTAATCTCTAATGCTAATTTTACATACTGACCTTGATCAGAAAGTCCATCAAAATTCCCTGAGTTTAAAGTTGTTTTCAAACCATTCTGGAATATATCAGTGTTCTGAGTGTCATACTAGTTGGTACAGTGGAAAATGTTGATGATCTAATCCCTTTTCCTTCCTAGAAGAATTCTAATTTTGTTCCAGAGGTGGCCCTATTTGATTTATGCATTTAACATTTCATTCTGGTAACAGCCACAGGTTCAGAAAATGACTTGACCCAGCTGGAATCAACCAGAACCTAGGTTTTTGCTGGGAGCTTCTGGTAGAAATATTTTTAAGAAAATGCGGGAAGAGAGAGCCTTTCTTCCGCCTATTGTAAGACGTGGATGTGAATTGCAAAGGCCCTCTCCCACTTCTGAAGATGAAGTGAACACACAGAGCCAAGGAATTCATAGGAGATAGAGCCAGAAACACTTGATTAAGTCTGTTCTTTTTGACTTTTGTTAGATTAGCCAAAACAGTATTAATTTTTGAGCCAATTTGATTTGGATTTTCTTTCACTTGTAGTCAGAAGCCTCCTGACAGAGCAGGCAGTCATGCCTTCAGGGCATCTCTTTATGGGCAGGCACCTGGACCACCTGGGCCACTCCTGGACACTGACTTTCTCTCTTATAATTGCCCTCTGAAGTTTATCTTTTTCCAATCACTGTCTCTGTTAGCCAAAATGATGAAAAGATTGCCCAAAGGGAGTTTTTAAAAATCAACTTTTCTCCTAGTCATACAAATTTGCCAATTTGAAAAGCCTTTATTGATGTGTGTGTGTGTGTGTGCGTCTGTATGTGTGTGTGTATGTGCAGATGTATAATTTTAGACATATTTTTCACCATATTTCCAAATGAAACTTTGGTATTTTGAAATTTGTACTTATCAAGATTTTCCTCAGGAGATTGGACTGCAGGGTCCCTAAATGTAGGGTGGGTTTTTAATGCAAAGATTTTATGAAGTAAAATAAACCCACGTATCTACTCAGTCATCCCTTAGCTATGAACCTGGGGCAAGTGATTTCATCTTTCAGTTTTTAGGAATATCCTTGTTAGTAGTGATAGTAGTACCTACCCCACATGGCTGCTTACAGGTTTAAAAAATAACACAATATTTCACATCTCAGATCCTAGCACAGGCAATCATCTAAGTGTTTATTCCCTTCTTTCTTTGTTCACAGAGAAACCCATGTGAATCTCTAGTTATTCCCTTACTTGAGAAACGTAAAATCCACAATATCTACAATCCTTCCAAAACTAGAAGGTACAATATTTTATTTCTATTTTTTTTTTTCATTTTTGTTCAGTCAGAGCCCTTTGATTCTTTCCAAAATTAAGGTAAATTGCTTAGCACGGTCTCTTGAGTTTATTTTTCTGAGACAACCCCATTAACTCCAAAGGAGTTTTAAAGCCTTATAGAGAAGAGTCTTATAAGCAGTTTCATTAAATAGAAGTGATCAATAGAGAAAAATCTAATCCTATCCCTACCCTTTACTCTAACAACGGAAATCAAATTCCCAAGGCCCACTTGCATCTGTAAGGTATAAAGATATTTGCATTTTTCTATCTTATTTTCAAGAAACTGAACCCACCAAATACTTTGTCTTTTAGAACATTTTTGCATATTTATATGCAAGTCCTAAAGTTTCCATGACCTTGCAGTTTGCTATTAACATTTTGTGTAGTGTTTGTCCTAACTAAAGGTATACGAACACATTTTTACACAGAGCCCAAATGTTGAGCCAGACCTTCTTATACATAAAGATAGATCTTTCCCTTGAACTAATTTTCCACTAAGATATATTACAGAATATGTTACATTTGTCCTGGCCAGCAAGAAAACCACACTCTATTCAATATCAAATTTGTGAGTTGATACAGTAAGAATTTTCAATAATTTTGGGTTTCTAGACTGATAAGGAAATGGAGCCATTTTCAATTTTAAAAAAATCTGTTATATTACTAAGACCAGAATAACGAAAAACAGCAACAATAACCAATATTTTAGTATTCGTTATGTACCCAGTATTGTGATCTTTTGTGTTTTATATGCATTTTCTCATATAATAGTCAGACTATTGTGTCAAGTAGGTGCTATTTGATATGGCTTACTTTACAGAGGTCAAAATTGAAGCTAAATTATGTTAAGAAATTTGATGAAGGTGACTGGGCTAGAATATGGAAGCAGAAATTTAGGATGAAATCTAAAAATATGTCTAAATCTAGACCCATTATTGCCAATTTCAATAATACAGACCACCTACCAAAATGGATTTATACTTAAGCTTTAAAACCTGATCAAACAATTACTCCAGTTTGAATTATACAAAAATACTGATACTGGTAAATGACAAATGTATTCTTATTTAAGACTTTTCTCTTCTTTGTCATAGACATTTACCTTCTGAATAGCATTTACAGGCACTTCTTCAGAGTAGTAGGTATGTTCATCATTTTTTCCAATGAATTCTTCCCAATGAAAAGTAAGAGCAAATTGACATGAATCAAATTTCAACTGACTTATTTTATTAATTACATATGACACTGGTTTAAGAATTTCCAGAAATTCATCTATATCCTACCTAAAATAATTTATCACTAGGCATTTTGTTTTGAGCTCTTTTCACATTTGACTTACACAGATTTGTAGTATATAGCCGTTGAACAGAAAATATAGAAAAGATTCAAATACTAGTATAATTATTGCTTTAGATTACTCTGATAAGAGCCTTTAATCCTAAATACTATTATCAGAAACATCTCTTCCATAAATCAGCTATTATCCAATCTTTTTAAAGAGATAATTAAACCTTTCAGTTAAAAAGGAAAGACTTATATTCTGTTTTGGTGTCACAAATGCTGTTTTTATTTTTAATTGAAAGCCATTTGCCAAAATCTGTAAAAAACAATAAAATCAATTTGAGTGTTTTCTAGCATATCTAGTAGTACATCTATTTTAGGCAGAGGATTAGTATCAGGCTTGATTATAGAATTAAATCTATGTAACTACACACAAAATCTATTTTTATCAGCCAGTTTTATAGTAAGGATTACTATGAGATCCCCCAAAACATGAACTATCTTTTTCATTCTTTTGGTGATATCATCTAATGTTTTGCTACTGGTTCCATAATGTAATAATCAAATTGATTATGATATGGTCCAATGAATTTCATCTGGTATGTTTGAAGAATATCTCTGAAGTTAAGCCCAGAAATAACTCTCACCAAAAATGTCCTCATTTCAAAAACAAATTTCTCAGGATTCTCTATCCTCGGATAGATTTAATTTATTTATCTGAGAGAGAGAGAAGCAGTAGCAGGGAGGAGAGGTAGAGGAAAAGCAGACTCCCTGTTGAGCAGGGAGCCTGATGTGGAACTCGATTCCAGTACCCTGGGATCATGACCCAAGCCAAAGGCAGATGCTTAACAACTTGAGCCACCCAGGTGCCCAAAAAGCCATACAATCTTAATGCTAACGGTCTACAGAACTTTATCCCACTCTTAAATTTTTTTAATAATAATTTATTATGTTATGTTAGTCACCATACAGTATATCCTTAGTTTTTGATGTAATGTTCCATGATTCATTATTTGCGTATAACACCCAAGGCACCATGCAATATGTCCCTCCTTAATACCCATCACTGGCCTATCCCAGTCCCCAACCCTCCCCTCTGAAACCCTCACTTTGTTTCTCAGAGTCCATAGTCTCTCGTGGTTCATTCCCCTTCTGTCTACCTCCCCTTCATTCTT
The DNA here is from genome assembly GCF_017311325.1 of Ursus maritimus. Taxonomy (NCBI): domain Eukaryota; kingdom Metazoa; phylum Chordata; class Mammalia; order Carnivora; family Ursidae; genus Ursus; species Ursus maritimus. Next base: position 15,863,610 of record NW_024424786.1, read on the forward strand.
CCCTTCCTTCTCCTACGATCTCCCTGCTATTTCTTATGTTCCATAAATGCGTGAAACCATATGATAATTGTCTTTCTCTGCTTGACTTATTTCACTTAGCTTAATCTCCTCCAGTCCGTCCATGTTGGGTAATCGTTCTTTCTGATGGCCGAGTAATATTCCATTGTATATATCCATTTGTCTGTTGAAGGGCATTCGGCTCCATCCACAATTTATCTATTGTGGACAATGCTGTATGAACATTGCGGGTGCATATGGCCTTCTCTTCACTACGTCTGTATCTTTGGGGTAAATACCCAGTAGTAAATTGCTGGATCATAGGGTAGCTCTACTTTTAACTTTTGAGGGACCTCCACACTGTTTTCCAAAGTGGCTGCACCAACTAGATTCCCACCAACAATGTAGGAGGGATCCCCTTTCTCCACATCCTCTCCAACATTTGTTGTTTCTTGCCTTGTCAATTTTTGCCATTCTAACTGGCATAAGGTGGTATCTCAAGGTGGTTTTGATTTGAATTTCCCTGATGGTAATGATTTTGAACATTTTTCATATGTCTGTTAGCCATTTGTATGTCTTCATCGGAAAAGTGTCTGTTCATATCTTCTGCAATTTTTTATTTGATTACTTGTTTGTCATGTATTGAGTTTGAGAGTTTCTTAGATCTTGGATACCAGTCTTTTTCTGCAGTGTCATTCGCAAATATCTTCTCCATTCCTGGCTGTCTCTTTGTTTTTTTTTGACTGTTTTCTTGGCTATGCAGAAGCTTTTTATCTTGATGAAGTCCCATGTCTATTTATCTTTTGTTTCTCTTGCCTTTGGAGATGTGTCATGAAAAAAGTTGCTGCATTGATGTCGAGGTTGCTGCCTATGTTCTCCTCTAGGATTTTGATGGATTCCTGTTTCACATTGAGGTCTTTCATCCATTTGGAGTTTATGTTTGTGTGTGGTGTGAGAGAGTGGTCAAGTCATTGTTTTTCATATAGCTGTCCAATTTTCCCAGCACTGTTTATTGAAGAGACTGTCTTTTTCCACTGGATGTTTTTTCCTGCTTTGTCGAAGAGTAGTGCCCATAGAGCTGAGGGTCCATTTCTGGGTTCTCTGTTCTGTTCCATTGGTCTATGTGTCTGTTTTTGTGCCAGTACCATGCTGTCCTTGTGATCACAGCTTTGTAGTATAGCTTGAAATCAGAACATGATGTCCCCAGCTTTGTTTTTCCTTCTCAACCTTTCCTTGATGTTTGTGGTTTTTGTTTTGTTTTTGTTTTCTTTACACAATTGTATCTATGTCCTTTGACCTTCACCTTGGATTTAATATCCTAATGCAGTACAACTGTGTTTCTACATGTCAGTTTCTTTTTATGAAAAAATAACTAAGAATATAGGTTGCATAGATTACAACCTGATAGAATACTAATGTAGGAAAGGAAAGCATGAAGATTCATTTTTTCCTGTTCTCCCAATGGAGAGGGTGGTAACGTACCTTACACAAAAGATTGTTAAAGAGTAGAGTTTTCATGTTCTTACCATTGATTTGGAAAGATGAGCTAATCGTTAATATTTGGCACACATTCTGAATCATTGTCTCAAAACTGGAATGAGTGGGATGAAAACAGCATCTGTTGCGCTGACTTGCCCTCCCCAGAGGCTGGGTAGCATTGAACCTGTGACTAAGAGGCAACAGGTTTATCACACATGCTAAATCCCCCAAGTTCTCTCTTCTAGTCTTTAGGAAAATTCCCCAAAATAACAGAGAAAACCAGAAGTGAACTATATACACATTTTGTGAAATGAAGTACCCAGGTGGTAATGGGTACCACATGGATGTTTTGGATGGGTTAGAAGTCAGGGAAAGAAAAGATGAGAGTCTTGATCTCATAAATGAATCCAGAGAAAAGGCAGAAATAATAAATTCCTATTTTAAAGTATTAGTTTGGGGAGCCTGGGTGGTTCAGCTGTTAAGCATCTGCCTTCAGGTCAGGTCGTGATCCCAAGGTCCTGGGATCAAGCCCCTGCATTGGGCTCACTTCTCCGAGGAGAGCCTGCTCCCTCTCCCTCTGCCTGCCACTCCCCTGCTTGTGCTCTGTCAAATAAATAAATAAAATCTTTTTAGAAAAAAAAAGATGAACTTTAGCAAATGTGCTGAAATAGATTATACTTTTGTGTGTAACTGAAGATTCTGAGAGGCCATGATGGTAGAAAAGATAGAATGAAACTTGCTCACATCAAGTCACCCAGACTTTGGCTTGACTTTGCTCTCTTCCTTACAAAGCCTTAATTTATCCAAAATTGGAAAATCAGTCAAGTTTGCCCCTGGCATCCTTTCAGGTGACTTTCACCCATTTTCCCCACTTCATAGCACTCCTCAATTAAAGTATTCATTATTTTCACGATGCCCACCTTTTACTTACTCAAGTATTCTCTCAAGACCATCATGCTTAAGTACTGCCTGAGCCAAGTCAATCCCTCTCTCTCATGGTCTGTTAACATATTCTGCCAATCATTAAAAATGACTTAAATATCTCTTAGGATCTTCATGTTGGACAAAGGTCTTCTAAAGTCTAAAATCATAAGGAATATATTTCTAGAGGTGTCATTCTAAGTAGCCAAGAAATAATTTCATTAAAGGGAACTGTTATGTACGTTTAAGACAGCGAGCATTTTTATGATAATTACTTTTGATATTTCCTTTGCTAGTTCTGCCTGAATTCATGGGGTCAATCAATAAGCATATTTAATATTCTTGACTTCAAAGAATTTTTTTATGCTGACTGTGTTGCCAGCGAAGTTTGATATGTGTCATATACTCACCTATCTTTACCTATTAGCTGGAAGTTCTAAAAAAATTATGTTCAGTACTTCTGTCTCTCTAGTAGCTGTGAGGAATTAACTCGATACTATAGAGATGCAGACCTTCTCAACCTTTCAGAATCAGCACAGATGAAAAGTAGGCATCAAATCTAAGCCAGAGATTGAAAGACAATGAAGATGAAGCCTTTCTATTACAATCTTCCCATATTGCTGAAAATTAGGAAATCAGGAAGAAATGTGAAGGGCAAAATTCTTAAGGCAAGCTATTCAGACTAATTTTCCATTCTAGTTTACCCAGACAGCCAATAGAAAGAGATACTAAGAATATTTTAGGTGTTTATCCATTCATTTATTTGTTCATTTGTTAACTTAAAATATATAACATTAAACTCCATTAGAGGTTTGGTTACACAGAAGCAATAGACAAAGTTCTGTGAAGAAATTTATTATAATTTAGACTCATGATGACAGACTCAAGTTCAAATCCAAACTCTACCACTTAAATGTTATAAGCATTTGGGGAAATAACAGCTTTTCTAAGTTGGATATCTTATAGATAAGGAAAAACCTCTTTGACATTGTCTTGGCAATGACTTTTGAATATGATACCAAAAAAAGCACAAGCAAAGCAAAAATCAGCAAGTGGGACTATATCAAACTAAAAAGACTCTGCACAGGAAAAGAAACAACAAAATCAAAAGCTAATTTTTGTAATGGAAGTAAATATTTGCACACCATATATCTGAGAAAGAGTTAATAACCAAAATATGTAAGGGACTCATACAACACAATAGCAAAACAAACAAACAAACAAACATTAAAAATGGGCAAAGGACTTGACTAGCCATTTTTCGAAAAAATAAATACAAATGGCCAACAGTTACATGCAAAGGTGGTCAACATCATTAACTATCAGGGAAATGCAAATCAAAACCACAACAGGATATCATCTCACACCTTTTAGAATGGCTGTTATCAAAAGAACAAGAGAGAAGTATTGGCCAAGATGTGGAGAGAAATGAGCCCTCATGCACTGTTGGTGGTGTAAATCAGTACAATCATTACGATAAGCAGTATAGAGGTTCCTCAAAAATTAAAAATAGAACTCCATATGATCCAACAATCCCATCTCTGTGTGTATTTGAAGGAAATGAAATCACTATCTAAAATGAAATGCAGATACAAAGGTGGAAGAAGAGGAACATTACACTGGAGAATCTTGCCAAACCCCACCTAAGCCTTGTGATTAAGACTAACATCAACAGAGGGAGGGAGTTAAGATGGTGGAGGAGTCAATACTCCTTTTCAGCCGGGCCCCTGAGTTGAGTTGGATAGGTACCAGACCCGCCTGAACATCCACGGAATCAGCCTGAGACACAGGAATATACATCTGGATCTCTACAAATGAACATCTCCAGCGCTGAGTATTGAGGTACGAAGTGGGGAGCCATGAAACCGTGCACAGATATCGGAAGATAAATGAGAGGGGAAGGAGCCACCGTGTTTGGGTGCCGGGAAGCGGTAGCCACCTGCACGGGGAGCGGGCGGACTCCTGGACCGGCACCCATAAGAGAGCAGACTGAGACCGTGAGCCGGGAACGAGTGCCACCAGACTGAAACGGAGCTCAGGTGTGCTCACTAGAACCAGACTGAGACCGGGAGCTCTAAGAGCATGCAGGGACAGCTGGCGGGGCGGCCAGCCGCGTAGAAACACAAAGGACAGAGACGCGCAGCCCTGGAAGTGAGGGCTGGGACGCCGGCTGTGGGGCGCACATCCTGGGACGCTGCAGGGTTGAGCAGCACCAACAGAAACAGAGTTAAAGTGGCCAAACATCAGTGGAGAATGGTCCGCGATCCCTCTGTTCTGAGACAGAGGCTGAGATTTGGCCACTGCTGCTCTGACTCTCAGAAGAGGAACAGCAAACTGCCAGGGAATACCACCAGAGAACAAAAGCCTGGAAATACCAGCTCACAGTGTGCCCATCCCCATCCCTCACAGGGACACGGCGACTCTACCCAAACAGGGTTGCCTGAGTATCGGGGCAGCCCCCACCCCCAGAAGGCAGGCTGAAAAATCAAGAAGCCACATCCCTAAGTTCCCTATAAAACAAGGGCGCAGGGCCTGGGTCCCGATCAATAATTTGGGCTCTGGACAGCCACACCCTCTTCTCATCAGAATGACGAGAAGGAGAAATCCCCCAGCAAAGAAAGACAGTGAGTCTGTGGCCTCTGCCACAGAACTAATGGATATGATATAACCAAATTATCAGAAATGGAGTTCAGAGTAACAATGGTCAAGATGATGTGTAGACTTGAAAAAGTATTAACGAAAATGTTAATGAGACTATAGAATCTCTAAGGGCGGAAATGAGAGTGAATCTGGCAGAAATTAAAAATTCTATGAGCCAAATGCATTCAAAACTAGAGGCTCTGACGGCCAGGGTGAATGAGGCAGAAGAATGTATCAGTGAATTGTAGGATGGGTTAGAAGAGAAAGCTAAAATAGAATCTGGACTTAGAAAAATCCACGCTCAAGAATGTAGGTTACGGGAGCTTACTGACTCAATGAAACGCTCCAGTGTCAGAATCATCGGCATCCCAGAGGGAGTGGAGAAAACGGAGGTCTAGAAGAGATATTTGAACAAATTGTAGCTGAAAACTTCCCTAATCTAGCAAGGGAAACAAACATTCGTGTCCAAGAGGCAGAGAGGACGCCTCCCAAGCTCAAGCACGACAAACCTAAGACAGGTCACGTCATAGTGCAGTTCGCAAATATTAGATCCAAGGATACAGATTGAAAGCGCCAGGTAAAGAAATATCCCATGTACCAAGGGAAAGGTATCAGAATTACGTCAGACCTATCTACACAGACCTGGAATGAGAGAAAGGGTTGGGGGGCATTTTTAAAGCTCTTCAGAGAAAAACATGCAGCCAAGGATCCTTTATCCAGCAAGGCTGTCATGCAGAATTGATGGAGAAATAAAGACCTTCCAGAATCGCCAGTCACTGACCAATTTCGTAAACATGAAACCAGCCCTACAGGAGATATTAAGGGGGTTCTATAAAGGTAAAAAGGCCCCAAGAGTGATACAGAACAGAAAATCACAATCGATAGAAGCAAAGACTTTACTGGCAACATGGCATCATTAAAATCATATCTCTCAATAATCAGTCTCAATGTAAATGGCCTAAATGCTCCCATAATGCCACAGGGTTGCAGATTGGATAAAAAGACATGACGCATCCATTTGCTGTCTACAAGAGACTCATTTGAACCTAAAGATACATTCAGACTGAAAGTAAAGGGATGGAATACCATCTTTCACGCCAATGGACCTCAAAAGAAAACTGGGGTAGCAATTCTCATATCAGACAGATTGGATTTTAAACTAAAGACTATAGTTAGAGACACAGAAGGGCACTATATTATTCTTAAAGGATGTATCCAACAAGTGGATATGACAATTATAAATATATATGCCCCCACCAGGGGAGCAGCAAGGTACACAAGCCAACTCTTAACCAGAATAAAGAGACATATAGATAAAAATACGTTAATAGTAGGGAACCTCAACACTCCATTATCAGAAATAGAACACCCATGCAAAAAATCGACAAACAAGGGCTTTGAATGCCATACTCGACGAGTTGGACCTCATAGATATATATAGAACACTACACCCCAGAACCAAAGAATACTCATTCTATTCTAATGCCCATGGAACATTCTCAAGAATAGACCATGTTCTGGGACACAAAACAGGTCTCAACCGATACCAAAAGACTAAAATTATTCCCTGCATATTCTCAGACCACAACGCTTTGAAATTGAAACTCAACCACAAGGAAAATTTTGGAAGAAACTCAAACACTTGGAGACTAAGAACTATCCTGCTCAGGAATGATTCAATAAACCAGGATATCAAAAATCAATTTAAACAAATTATGGAGACCAAGGAGAATGAAAACAAAATGGTCCAAAACCTATGGGATACTGCAAAGGCAGTCCTAAGGGGGAAATACATAGCCATCCAAGCCTCACTCAAAAGAACAGAAGAATCTAAAATGCAGTTTTTATATTCTCACCTCAAGAAGCTAGAACAGCAACAGAGGGACAGGCCTAATCCACACATGAGGAAGCAGTTGACCAAGATTAGAGCAGAAATCAATGAATTAGAAACCAGGAGTACAGTAGAGCAAATCAACAGGACTAGAAGCTGGTTCTTTGAGAGAATCAATAAAATTGACAGACCACTGGCAAGGCTTATCCAAAAGAATAGAGAAAGGACCCATATTAATAAAATTATGAATGAAACAGGAGAGGTAACAACCAACACCAATGAAATTGGAAGGATTATTAGAAACTTTTATCAACAGCTTTATGCCAATAAATTAAGCAATCTGGAAGAGATGGAGGCCTTCCTGGAAACCTATAAACTACCAAGACTGAAAAAGGAAGAAATTGATTTTTTAAACAGGCCAATTATGAAGAGATTGAGTCAGTGATAAACAACCTTCCAAAAAAACAAAACTCCAGGCCTGGACGGTTTTCCTGGGGAATTCTACCAAACATTCAAAGAAGAAATAATACCTATTCTCCTAAAGCTATTTCAAACAATAGAAACAGAAGGAAAGCTACCAAACTCATTCTATGAGGCCAATATTACCTTGATCCCCAAACCAGGCAAAGACCCCATCAAAAAGGAGAATTACAGACTGATTTCCCTAATGAATATGGATGCCAAAATCCTCAACAAGGTCCTGGCTAATAGAATCCAACAGTATATTAAAAGGATTATCCATCATGACCAAGTGGGATTCATCCCTGGGATGCAAGGGTGGTTCAACATTCGCAAATCAATCAGTGTCTTAGATTTTATCCAGAAAGAAAAATTCAAAAATCATATGATTCTCTCAATAGATGCAGAAAAAGCATTTGACAAAATACAGCATCCTTTCCTGATTAAAACCCTTCAGAGTGTGGGGATAGAGGGTACATTCCTCAATCTCATAAAAACCATCTATAAAAAGCCTACAGCAAATATCATTCTCAATGGGGAAAGCTGGAAGCCTTTCCCTTAAGATCAGGAACATGACAAGGATGCCCACTCTCGCCACTATTATTCAACATAGTACTAGAAGTCCTTGCAACAGCAGTCAGACAACAAAAAGGATAAAGGTATCCAAATCGCAAAGAAGAAGTCAAAATCTCTCTCTTCAGATGACATGATACTCTATATGGAAAACCCAAAAGAATCCACTCCCAAACTATTAGAAGTTAAAGAGCCATTCTAATGTGGCGGGATACAAAATCAAGCTCAGAAATCAGTTGCATTTCTATACACGAATAATGAGACTGAAGAAAGAGAAATTAGGAATCCATCCCATTTTACAATAGCACCAAAACCATCAAGCTACCTTGAAATTAACCAGAGATGTAAAGACCTATATTCTAGAAACTATAAATCACTCTTGAAAGACATTGAGCACAAAAAGATGGGAAATATTCCGTGCTCATGGATCGGAAGAATTAACATAGTTAAAATGTCCATGCTATACCCAGAGCAATCTACACTTTCAATGCTATCCCGATCAAAATACCAAGGACATTTTTCAACGAACTGGAACAAATAGTCCTTAAATTTGTATGGAACCAGAAAAGGCCACGAATTGCCACAAGGAACTGTTGAAAAGGAAAACAAAAGCTGGGGCATCACAAATGCTGGATTTGAGCTGTACTACAAATGCTGTGATCACAAAGACAGCATGGTACTGGCACAAAAACAGACACATAGACCAATGGAACAGAATAGAGAACCCAGAAATGGACCCTCAGCTCTTTGGGCAACTAATCTTTGATAAAGCAGGAAAAAACATCCAGTGGAAAAAAGACAGTCTCTTCAATAAATGGTGCTAGGAAAATTGGACAGCTACATGCAAAACAATGAAACTTGACCACTCTCTAACACCACACACAAACATAAACTCCAAATGGATGAAAGACCTCGATGTGAGACAGGAATCCATCAAAATCCTAGAGGGGAACATAAGCAGCAACCTCTACGACATCAGCCAAAGCAACCTTTTTCATGACACATCTCCAAAGGCAAGAGAAAGAAAAGATAAAATGAACTTGTGGGACTTCATCAAGATAAAAAGCTTCTGCATAGCCAAGGAAACAGTCAAAAAAACTAAGAGACAGCCCACGGAATGGGAGAATATATTTGCAAATGATGCTATAGATAAAAGACTGGTTTCCAAGATCTACATCTACAAAGAACTTCTCAAACTCAATATGCGAGAAACAAATAAAGCATAAAATGGGCAGAAGATATGAACAGACACTTTTCCAATGATGACATACAAATGGCTAACAGACACATGAAAAAATGTTCAAAATCATTAGCCATCAGGGAAATTCAAATCAAAACCACACTAAGATACCACCTTAAGCCAGTTAGAATGGCAAAAATTGAGAAGGCAAGAAACAACAATTGCTGGAGAGGATGTGGAGAAAGGGGATCCCTCCTACATTGTTGGTGGGAATGCAAGTTGGTACAGCCACCCTGGAAAACAGTGTGGAGGCCCATTAAAAAGTTAAAAATTGAGCTACCCTATGACCCAGCCATTGCACTACTGGGTATTTACCCCAAAGATACAGGCGTAGTGAAGAGAAGGGCCACATGCACCCCAATGTTCATAGGAGCATTGTCCACAATAGCTAAATCGTGGAAGGAACCAAGATGCCCTTTAACAGATGACTGGATTAAGTAGTTGTGGTTCATATATACAATGGAATATTACTCAGCTATCAGAAAGAACAAGTTATCAACATTTGCTGCAAGATGGACGGCACTGGAGGAGATAATGCTAAGTGAAATAAGTCAAGCAGAGAAAGACAATTATCATATGATTTCTCTCATCTATGGAACATAAGGACTAGGAAGATCGGTAGGGGAAGAAACGGATAAAGAAAGGGGGGGTAATCGGAAGGGGGAATGAAGCATGAGAGACTAAGGACTCTGAGAACCAAACTGAGTGCTTCAGAGGGGAGGGGGTTGGGGGAATGGGTTAGACTGGTGATGGGTAGTAAGGAGGGCACGTATTGCATGGTGCACTGGGTGTTATACACAACTAATGAATCATCGAACTTCAGAAACCAGGGATGTACTGTATGGTGACTAACAATATAATAAAAAAACATTAAAAATAAAATAAAATGAAATGCACACCCATGTTCATTTCACATTATTCACAATAGCCAAAACAAGGAATCAACCTGAGTGTGCATTGACAGAGAAATACATAAAGAAAAAAGTATACATTGTATGTGTACACACATAAACCACCCCAAGAATGTTATTCAGCCATAAAAGAGAAATCCTGCCATTTGCAACAACCTGGATGAAACTTGAGGGCATTATGCTAAGTGTAATAAACCAGAGAAAAGATAAAAACTGTATGATTTACTTAGTTGAGGAATCTAAAAAAGCCAAATTCATAAAGAGTAAATGGTGGTTGCCAGGAGTAAGGGGATGGGGGAAAAGAGGAGATGTTAGTCAAGGGTACAAATTTCCAGTTACAAGATGAATAACTTTTAAGAATCTATTGTACAGCATGATGACTATAGTTAACAATACTCTATTGCATATTTGAAAGTTGCTAAGGGAGTAGGTCTTAAATATTCTCACCCCCCCAAAAGACAACTATTTGAGGTGATAGACATGTTTAACCTTGTTGTGGTAATCATTTCACAATGTATACATATATCAAATCATCACATTTTGTACCTTAAGCTTACACTGTGTTATATGTCAATTATATCTTAATGAAGCTAGGGAAAATACCTGTGTCTTCTTTAGGTTTCAGTTTTTCTCTTCTGTAAAATGAGAGTAATAATACCAGTTCACAGGGAAAGTCTAATACTAAGTGAGATAATGTATGCAAAGGACTTAAAATAGTGATTTGCTCAACCTAGCGTTACCTACATGTTTCTATAATTTTTATAAAAATGAAAACAGTTGTCATTTTCATTATTGTTATTGAATATGATCTTGATACAAATGGCTGTAATGCAACACAAAATGGTGAGCTCTCTTAGAGATCTAAAGATAAATTACTATAGGATTTTGTAAAAAGAATATTTTTGGCTGAAAGATGATGAGAGGGTTCTAGGAAGTAGGATAGCACTGAGATAGGAGAGTTAAGAAGTAAAAACAAACAAACAAACAAAAAACCTATGGGTAGATGAAAGAACGTGAACAAAAGTAAGGGTAAACTATGGGTAATTCCAATGCTGGCATATGGGAAGACATAGTGAGTGTATAGTGTTACAAATATAGGTTAGGGCAGATCGTGAAAGAACTTGAATAGCAAACCATAGACTATAAATTTTATTACGTCAGCAATAGGGACTCTCTCAGGGCCTGTGGGAAGATATATCTTGTTGAATAGGTTGTAGAGGGAAGAAAGAGGAAGTAGAAACACTAGCCTGGAGACTTCTGCATAACTCAAGCTAAATGTACAGGATAGCTTCACTAGGTTAAAAGCAGTGGGAGATGAAATGAACATACACGTCAAACTCCTAAGCAAAACAGTTCAAACAAGTGTTTGATTGTATTTTTTAATGTGTGCTGTAGAAAAAAAAAAAAGTCCTCCCGTTTTCTTTTTCTCCACTACCACTTTCCCTTTTTATGAAAGATACACAGCCTTTGCCTGAGGGGTTTATAAACACACACATAACCTAGAAAAATAATGAGTGCTTGCCAGAACAAGGCTGTGGAGAACCTGAGGTCTCATGAACGGTCTTAAGTGTATGGTATCCAGCCATAGGTCTCTCAGCAATTATCACTATGCAAAAACGTTGCCCAGAACTGCCAGCTATTCTGATTTTTCCAAAAGAAGTAGGAAATCTGGATCTTTAAAGTGTAAAAACTATCAAGTTTTACATGTGGCAACTACTTTGAAAATTTTTTTAAAAAACCCTCTCTAGGCCAAACAAAACATGTCTGTAGGCCAAGTGTGGCATGTGGGTCACCAGTTTGTAAAATCTGTCTAACTCTGTTATCTGGCAAGGTAATAGAGCATTCTGGTTAGTCAACATTCCACATATGTTATATAAGGCTTCCCAACCTTCCAAGAATAGGAATACATCAGCTACACTAAACGTGAAAGTTCTATTTAACATTACCAAACTTTTCACTCTTGACTCAAACATATATTCATTCAACAAATATGTATTATTTAGCTATGTTTCATATATAATGATAGTTATTTGGAGATATAGAAATATGAATCAGATCTGTTCTCAAGGAATTTACAATTGGGTGTGAATATAAACAGAAGACACAGATAGTGACCACACAAATCAGTTTGACAAATTAGAATCATTTGGTATTTCAAGAGCATCAATGATCGACATGTAGAAAACATGGAGAATGAAAGTTGGTAGCACTTTCCATCTGATAGATATCCTAGAAGTTCTTTTCTAGAACTTCAACTTCCAATGCTTGGCAAGTTCTCAGAAACACTGCATCAGATTCTCAAAGCCAGATTCTGTGCTAGCTCCTATCTTTTCTCAAAACATCTTCCTTTAGACATTTCTTTAAAAAAAAAATAGAATCTGCCTTCCAAAGTTAAAAAAAATCCCATTTTAAGATTTCTGAGCTTGTACATTAAGTTCAATAGGTGGCAGGTAGGAAGTAAGAGGGATAACTCTTGACGGTTTACAGGGAATACTCTCAATTTGCAACAACTTCTCTTCCATAGCAGTTCTTCCTTGCTACCCTGAAGAACAAGGTACACAATGTGCTCCTCTGCTGTGGTCAATACTGCTCAGCAACTTGAGAAACTGTTAAAGAAGTAACTATAAAAATAAGTACAGCAACCAGGTGATGAGTATTAAGGAGGGCACATGTGGTGATGAGCTCTGGGTGTTATATGCAGCTAATGAATCATTGAACACTACATCAAAAACTAATGATGTAGTATATGTTGGCTAATTGAACATAATAATAAAAAATAAATAAGTACAGCATTATTCTGCCTCTCTTCCCTAACATGATATTTCCCTGGCTACATATCCAATTGTTTGTGGGAGGCAAACTAATATTTTTAAATGTATTGCTTTCTTGGTTATTACATGTGGGGGAAGGGAAGAGCATACATTTTCATATGCAATTTTGACTAATCAGGGTAAAAGCTATATAATCATTTCCCTCTCAATGTAAAAGTAATGAACCTCACCTACCTTCCCCAGTTCTCATTTAAAAGACTGTTCTAGTAGTTCAAATTCTAGAAATGAATCATTATTTTATTTTTAGAGTTGATAGATACAAAGATAAGGACAGAGGTATTACAAAGAAATACACAAGTGAAGAAAATAAGAATTAAAAGTATAAGGTCCTTGGTTCAGTGGTATACAAAATAATTGTTTTTCCTTTGTGGTAGAATATATAACATCATGTACTCCAAGTTGTGTAAAGAGCAGGAACTGAAAGATGCAGGATCAATTACTACACTATTGTCATCTCTAGCTAATAACTACATAGAAATCAACCCTGCTGTTAAAGTCTCTCTGGACTTACTGTTTGCCTTTGGCATAAATTAGGGAAGCATACAAGTAGGAAAAGGATAACACGAAATAAAGTTTGTGCCTTGAGAGGAACAGAATTTGTTATTGCTTTGTCACTGCAGGCAACAGGGTGTAAAACCAGTAAGAAATCAAGCCAGTTCTTGACGTCAGCTATTCCTAATTGAGTGCATCTTTGACTTATGTACAAGAGCTGATCATTGATTAAGCTACAGGGGTGTTTCATATGGTGTTTTGTGTTTTTGTTTTGTTATTTTATTTCTCCAGAGACCCTGAATTAAAATCTTCCTGAAGTTGGTTATAACCAAACTTAGTAATTTTCAGAGTATTATGCATATATTTTCACTTGAATTTGACCTTCAGCTTGGGGAAAGCAAATGTCACATTTCAAAGGTTTCATAGATATAGAGAAACATTTTAATCTCATGTTTTTATGGGATAAATGGCACCAAGCACAATCATTTTGACAAGCAAAATAAGCTCAATTATTATACATTCATAATTAGACTGTTTGAATTTAAATGAAATATCGCTAAAGAAAAAATACAGCTAGTGCAGATCTTTTTTCAGGGACAGCAAAGTTAGAGGACATATTAATATTTGATAAAAAATTAACAGCCATTATGCAACCCAAGAAAATGGCCAATAACCTGTGGTTCCCATAAAGAAAAATGGAAAGAGTCATGTCTTCAATGACTTTATAGAGTTGCTGAATTACCCAACTCGGCCACTACAGCCTCTAATTGTGTTTGTTATTTGAGACTCCCATGTCCTAAAGATCACATTTTCTGCTCCTAGAATTTATCAAGATACTTTGCAAAGTATATACAAGTTTTTCTGTTAGATGGATTTGGATGTCATTGGTTAAGATAGAACTAATCATCCTTTCTACAATGAAAATTTATGAAACCAGATATTTATGTGCCAGAAATTATGTTACACGTCCTATACAAATGCTCTTGTGTATAGTTCTAGATTTATTCACTGTAATCATTCCCATTTGAAAGTGTGGAATGGTACCCTTTGAAAAAAGAGACATTTTAGATTTGGTGAATTTTCAAGAACTTGCTTATGTTCAAATAGCATATGTGACTCAGTATTGAATTACTTCTTTATAGGAAAAATGATTTTTCTTAGATTAGTGGTTTTTAATGTTGAAAATATGCAAGATTGTTTCCACTATAAATTATCTTCATCTGAGTATGAAGTGGGGTATTCTGCTCCCCAAAGGTTACTGTCTGCTCAATAATTGTGTCTGTATTTTGGAAGCCAGCTAAGATTTCTGTCTTCTCAGTTTTAAATTAAAATGATTTGAACCCCCTTCTTCACTTCCTCTGAGAAGTCTAATACTCTCTCCAAGATTTCTCATGGTATTGTCCTTCAGTTACTGACTTTCCTGTATTCTCTCACTTCCATAGGTTATCTCTTCTTTTTGGTTAATGCCAGCTCAGATAAATAAATTGTCCCCTTTGTGATATTTGTACAGATCTCTGACAGAAGCCATGTGGTGCATAGATTCTGCTGAGGTTTGTGAATGATGGAAAAGGTTATCCTTAAGCAATGAAGAGAACATAAAATCAAACATTAGATCCTTTTTAATAAGAGTACTTCCTTCAGTTCACCACCAGCAATTTCTCATGGACCATCTTGCTCTGCAGAATCAACCACGTATCTTGTTGTTGGTTTCCACTGTACATATAGTGATTCATTAGTTGTGTATAACACCCAGTGCTCATCAGATCATGTGCCCTCCTTAATGCCCATCACCCAGTTACTCCATCCTCCCCAGCTACCTCCCTTCTGTAGTCCTCAATTTATTTCCTGGAATCAAGAGTCTCTCATGGTTTGTCTCCCTCTCTGATTTCTTCCCATTCAGTTTTCCCTCCCTTCCCCTATGGTCCTGTGCTCTATTCCTTATATTTCCAATAGTTTATCTTTGTTTTTGTTTCCTTTGCCTCAGGAGACAAAACTAGAAAAATGTTTCCATGGCTGATGTCAGAGACATTACTCCTTGTATTCTCTTCTGGGATTTTTAGGGTTTCAGGTCTCACATTTAGGTCTTTAATCCATTTTGAGTTTATTTTTGTGTGTGCTGTAAGAACTGGTTCAGTGTTATTATTTTGCATGTAGCTGTCAAGTTTTCCCAACACCATTTGTTGAAGAGACTGTACTTGTCCCATTGCATATTCTTTCCTCCTGTGTTGTAGATTAATTGAACATATAATTGTAGGTTTATTTCTGGTCTCTCTCTGTGCTGTTCTGTTAACCTGTGTGTCTGTTTTGGGCCAGTGCTATACTGTTTTCATCACTATAGTATTTTTGTATATCTGAAATTTGGGCTTGTGATAACTCCAGTTTTCTGTGATAACTCCAGACTCCAATTCGGGGTCTTTTCTGGTTCCATTCAAATTTTAGGATTATTTTTTCTAGTTCTGTGAAAAAGGCTGTTGGTATTTTGGTACATTGAATTGAATCTGTAGATTGTATTATGGACATTATAACAGTATTTGTTCTCCCAGCCCATGACATTGGAATATCTTTCCCTTTGTTTGTGTCATCTTCAATTTCTTTCAACAGTGTTTTATAGTTTTCAGAATATAGGTCTTTCACCGCTTGATTAGGTTTATTTTATTAGATATTTTATTATTTTTGGTGCAATTGTAAATGGGATTGTTTTCTTAATTTCACTTTCTGCTGCTTCATTGTTAGTGTACAGAAATGCAATAGATTTCTGTATATCAGTTTTGTATCCTGTGACTACTGAATTCATTTTTCAGTTCTAGTAGTTTTTGGTGGAAGCTTTATGGTTTTTGTAGTATGATGTCATTGGCAAATAGTGAACATTTTACTTCATCCTTACTGATTTAGATGACTTTATTTTTGTTGTCTGATTGCTGTGGCTAGGACTTCCTGTACTACATTGAATAACAATGGTGAGAATGGACATCCTTGTCTTGTTTGTAATCTTAGGGGAAAAGTTCTCAGCTCTTTTCCATTGAGTATGACGTTAATTGTGGGCTTTTCATATATGGCCTTTTTTATATTGATGTATATTCCTTCTAAACCTACTTTGTTGAGGGCTTTTATCATAAATGGGTGTTGTACTTTGTGAAATGCTTTTTCTGCATCTATTGAAATGATCATATGGTTTTTATGGTTTTATCCTTTCTCTTCTTGATATATCATGTTGATTGATTCTCAAATATTGAACCCTTCCTGCATTTCAGGACTAAATCCCGCTTGATAGCATGAATGATTTTTTTAATGTGTTGTTGGATTTGGTTTGTAACATTTTGTTGAGAATTTTTACACCTATGTGCATCAGAGCTATTGGCATGTGCTTCTCTCTCTCTTTTTTTTTTTTTTTTTTGTAGTGTCATCTGGTTTTGATAACAGGATAATGCTGGCCTCATAGAATTAATTTAGAAGTTTTCCTCCCACTTCTATTTTTTTTACTAGTTTGAGAAAAATAAGTATTAACTCTTCTTTAACTGTTGGTGTAATTCATCTGTGAAGTCCTCTGGTCCTGAACTTTTGCTTTTTGGGAGTTTTTTGATTAATGATTCAATTTCATTGCTGGTAATCAGTCTGTTCAAATTTTCTATTTCTTCCTGATTCAGTTTTGGGAGGTGATATGTTTTTAGGAATTTATCCATTTCTTCTAGGCTGTCCAATTTGTTGATATATAATTTTTCATAATATTTTCCTATAATTTTTTGTATTTCTGTAGCGTTTGTTATTTTTCCTCTTTGATTTCTGGTTTTGTTTATTTGAGTCCTCTCTCTCTCTCTCTCTTTTTTTTTAATGAGTCTGGCTAAATGTTTATGAATTTTGTTGATCATCTCAAAGAATAAGCTCCTGGTTTCATTTATCTATTCTATTGGTTTGTTGGGCTTTTTTTTTTTTTTAAGTTTCTATTTCATTTATTTCCAGTGTAATTGTTATTATTTCCTTACTGGTTTTGGGTTTTGTTTATTTTTCTTTTTTTAGCTTCTTACATGTAAGATTAGGTTGTTTATTTGATGTTTTTCTCACTTCTTGAGGTAGTCCTGCATTGCTATAAACTTCCCTCTTAGAACTGCCTTTGCTGCATTGCAAAGATTTTGGACCATTGTGTTTTCATTTTAATGTATCTCCATGTAGTATTTTAAATTTTGTCTGATTTCTTGGTTCATCCATTCACTGTTTAGTAAATGTTATTTAACCTCCATGTATTTGTGTTCTTTCCAGATTTTTTCTTGTGGTTGATTTATAGTTTCATAGTGTTGTGTTCGGAAAAGATGCATTGTATGACTTTTATCTTTTTGAATTTGTTGAGACTTATTTTGTGGTCTAATATGATCTGTTCTGGAGGATGTTCCATGTGCACTTGAAAAGGTTGTGTATGCCTCTGTTTTAGGACAGAAAGTTCTGTGTATGTCTGTTAGATCCATCTGGTTCTATGTGTCATTCAAAGCCACTGTTTCCTTGTTGATTTTCTGTTTGGATGATCTATCTATTGATGTAAGTGGAATGTTAAAGTCCCCTACTCTCATTGTATTACTATGGATTACTTCCTTTATGTTGGTTAATAGGTGCTTTATGTATTTGGGTGCTCCCCTGTTGGGTGCGTCTTTACAACTGTTTTTACAACTGTCTTTACAACTAAAGAAACTGTTGTTTTCTTTATGATTGTGTAGTGTCTTTGTCCCTTATTACAGTATTTGTTTTAAAGTCTATTTTGGGAGCACCTAGGTGGCTCAGTCAGTTAAATGTCTGCCTTTTGCTTAAGTCATGATCCAGAGTCCTGGGATTGAGCCCCACATCAGCCCCTGCTCAGCAACAGGGAGCCTGCTTTGCCCTCTCCCCTCCCTCTGCTGCTCCCCCTGCTTGTGCTTTCTCACTCACTCTCTGTCAAATAAATAAATAAAATATTAAAAAAAATAAAGTCTATTTTGTCCAATATAAGTACTGCTACCTCAGCTTTCTCTTCACTTTCATTTGCATGATAAATGCTTTTCCATCCCATAACTTTTTGTGTATTTGATGTGAGTCTCTTGTAGGCAGCATATAGATGGGTCTTCCCTTTTTATCCAGTCCATCACCCTATGTCTTTTGATTGGAATATTTAATCCGTTTATATTCAGAGTAATTATTGGTAGATATGTTCTCATTGCCATTTTGTTACTTGTTTTATGTTGTTGTTGGGTTTTGGGGTTTTTTTTTTTCTTCTGTTTTTCTCTGTTCCTTTCTTCTATTGCTCTCTACTCTCATGGCTTGGTGGCTTTCTTTAGTGATGTACTTGAATTCCTTTACCTTATTTTTTGCATATCTATTACCAGGTATTTTTTATTTCTGGTTTATTAGGTTTATATAGAACATCTGGTGCATATCATAGTCTATATTAAGTTGGTAGTCACTTAAGTTTGAACCCATTCTAAAAGCACATAATTTTTATTTCTCTCCCTGCCACATTTTAGATATATAATGTTATATTTATATCCTTTTATTTTCTGAATCCCTTGAATGGTTTTTATAGATATACTTAATTTTACTGCTTTTTTCTTTCTTTTTACTTTTCTTGCTCCTGCTTATGGTCTTTCCTTTCCCCTCAAAGAGTCCCCATTAACATTTCTTGTAGGGCTGGTTTAGTGGTCATGAATTCCTTTGACTTTTGTTTGTCTGAGAAACTCTTTATGTCTCCTTCTATTCTGAATTACTGCCTTGCTGGATAGAGTATTGTTGATTGCAGGTTGTTTTTTTGTTTGGTTGGTTATTGTTGTTGTTGTTGTTTTTCTTTCCCAACATTTTGAATGTATCATGCCACTCTCTTTTGGCCTTGAAGTTCCTGCTGGAAAATCAGTCTATAGCCTTTATGGGGTTGCCTTTGTACATAACTGTTTTCTTCTCTTGTTGCTTTTAAAATTGTCTCTTTATGACTATTTTTTGCTGTTTTAACTACTGTGTGTCTTGGTGCGGACCTCCTTGAATTAATTTTGTTGAGGAATCTCTGTGCCTCCTGGATCTGGATTTCTACTTCCTTCCCAAGGTTTGGAAAGTTTTCAGCTATTATTTATTCAAATAAATGTTCTGCTCCTTTTTCTCTCTCTTCTCCTGGGATCCTTGTAATGTGAATGTTATTATGCTCCACGGTGTTGTTGAGTTCCCTTAATTTATTATCATTCTTTATTAATCTTTTTTCTTTCTCCTGTTTAGCTTGATTGTTTTCCATTACCCTGTCCGCCAGATCATTGATCCATTTTTCTTCTTCTTCTAGTCTACTATTTATTCCTCTAGTATATTTTTAATTTCAATTATTGAATTCTTTATCTCTAATTGGTTCTTTTTCATGTTTTCTATTTGTTGAGGGTCTCAATGAGATCCTCCACTCTTTTCAAGTCCAGTGAGTACCTTTTGGACCGTTACTTTAAGTTCTATTCCAGAAGTATTACGTATATCCACTTTATTTAGTTCTTTTGCTGTGATTTTGTCCTGTTCTTTCATTTGGGCATATTCCTCTATCTTCTCACTTTGTCTGTTTCTATGTATTAGGAAAGTCGGCTACACTTCCAGCTCTTGAAAGTAGTGGCCTTATGAAGAAGAGGACCTGTGGTACGCGGCAGTGCAACGTCCCTTGTTAGCCAGAACCTGGCACTTCAGGGGTATTTCCTATATGTTGCATGTGCCCTACTGTTGTGGTTGAGCCATATTTGCTTTCAATCTAGTCATCTGCGAAGGCTGCCTGTGGTGGGCAGGGTTTGTTCCCTGTCTTGCTAATTAGTCACTCTGGGGCCACGCTGGGCTTGAGTTGGGTCGGACCAGGCATTTTACAGAGCTGTGATTGCACTGAACTGTAAAACACTCAAGCTGTGTTGTCACCAGGGAGGCTTTCATTGGTGGACAGGACTTGCATCCCTACCAGATGTCTGCCCACAGCCCACTGCTGGAGCTCCAGTTTAACTGATATGTGTGGTTTTCTTCCCCTCTTTCTGCGGCAGGAGTCACTTTGGGGTGGTGCTGGCCCCTTTCAGGATGGCCATCACAATGCCATACTCCTGCCAAGGCTGGGTTGGAGGAGATGAGTCTGCAGAAAAGGGGATAGGACTTACATTGTTAGTAAGGTTTGCTCAAGTCTGCTGCAAGAGGAGACCTAGCACCAACTTGAAGAGCTGTCAAGGTAGGGTTGGAAGGGGCAATTCTATAGAAAAGCATGGGGCAGGATGTACTGTTAGCCAAGTCAGCTTATTTTCAAATCCAGGTGCTAGCACAACTGATTATAAGAACTCAAGAAGTTAAGCCCCTCTGGTTTTCAAAGTCAGATATTATGGTGATTCATCTTCCCAGTGTAGGTCCTCTGTGCCTGGGGTACCCAGTCTGTTTCTCTCTCTTCTACATGCTTGCAGTAGCCCTCCCTCCCACAGTCTCACAGATCATTTTTGTTCCTGCCCTCATCTGCATATTTTCTGCCCTCTTCAATATGCTCTCTTCTCTATGTTTAGCTGTGGAGAGTATGTTCTGCCAGTCTTCAGGTCATTTTCTGGGTTAGATACACTGATGCGGGTGTTATATAGTTGTAGACATGGGCCGACTTGAGTTTAGGATCCTCCTAGTTTGCCATCTTCTCTGCAAGTCCATTTATTTTATCCTTTTTTTTTTTAATTCAATTAGCCAATGTAGAATACATCATTAGTTTTCATGTAATGTTCAGTGGTTCATCAGTTGTGTATAACACCTAGCGCTCATCACATCACATGCCCTCCTTAACGCCCATCACCCAGTTACCCCATCCGCCCCACCCATCCCCGCTTCCACAACCCTGTTTTCCAGAGTCAAGAATCTCTTGTTGTTTGTCTCCCTCTCTGATTTCTTCCCATTCAGTTTTCCCTCCCTTCCCCTATGCTCCTCTGCACTATTTCTTATATTCCACATATAAGTGAAACTATATGATAATTGTCTTTCTCTGATTGACTTCTTTCATTTAGCATAATACCCTCCAGTTCTATCCACCTTGATGTACATGGTAGGTATTCATCCTTTCTGATGACTAATATTCATTGTATATATGAATGACATCATCTTTATCCATTTGTCTGTTGAAGGACATCTCAGCTTCTCTGACAGTTTGGCTATTGTGGACATTGCTGCTGTGAACATTGGGGTGCAGGTGCCCCTTCTTTTCACTCCATCTCTATCTTCAGGGTAAATACCCAGTAGTGCAATTGCTGGGTCATAGGGTAGCTCTATTTTTAACTTCTTGAGGAACCTCCATACTGTTTTCCAGACTGGCTGTACCAGCTTGCATTCCCACCAACAGTGTAAGAGGGTTCCCCTTTCTCCACATCCTTGCTGATATTTGTTGTTTCCTGTTTTGTTAATTTATAATCTTTGTAATAAAATTGAGAGATAGGAACTACTGACACCTGATGACTGATAAGGAAACAAAATCTCACATTGGTTAAGAAAGTTCCTTAAGTTACACGGTTATTAAGTGAAAAAAGCCAGGATTTTCAACCATAACTGTTTGACTCTAAAGCTCGTGTAATTCCATTTGGTGATTTGAAGCACAGCCATCCTTATTCCATCTCATTTCCAGTGTGTCTTAATAGGAGGGAAGAGGTAGGTAGTAAAGACATCTTGCCGAAGCTTTGATCTTTAACATAAATTGTGTGGATTATTAAAATAGATTATTTCCATAATTGAGATAGAATACAAAAACTGCTTTACAGCTCACAAGGTTAAAAGAAAACAGAAAAACAATGAACAAAGGAGAAGCAGAGTGACAGATGCTGGGACAGATTGTGTACCTTCTCCCCAGATTCAGACTAGAAAAGAAAGGGGGTGGGAAAGAGAGAAAAAGAAAGAGAGAAAGAGGGATATAACAAAGCCTGATCCACTTACAGTTGAGGCATTTTAGGTCTCCTCTGGCATGGTTGATGCCTTCCTCCACTAAAAATACATACCAAATGTTCCATCATCTGCTTTATACTCTCCTGTTGGACAGAATATGACAACTGGCTCCTTGCAAGTTGTCTCTAGTTTCTAATGGTTCAATATTTTAGTGTTTGGTTGTTATTGTCTAAAACAAATCTCATGCTTTCCTTTGTCTCTGAGTAAACTGGGCTTGTTAAGATGCTCAGGAAATATAATGTAAACATATAAAAGCTTCCCCCAATATTTCACTTCCTCATTTGTTAGACATTTTGAATTATTCTGCCATGTCCTCTTGAGGAATATCTGCTGGTTTATACATGGCTTTACTTACTTTTCGCTTGCTTTATTTAGTTCAATGTTTGTTTTTACAAGTGTCAAAAAGAAAAAAATCATAATCATTCTTATATTACAAAGTGAATAAAAGGCTAAGAGGAACCAATTTTAAATACAACTGAACATGCTTATCTGGGTCAATATGATGTTAAAACATCCAACTGCAACATGAAAACTTAGTCAACTGATGGCTCTTTAGTAAATACATTGTATATGTTGTTATATTTGTTTTGTCCTACCTCTGCATTCATTGAATCTTGAATTGGTCATACTGGCAAGTATAAACCTAGCTATAGATTGATTTCCATCCTTGCAATATAGAGAGTAGCAAGAGCATGATTTAAATAATATCTAGAGATGAGAAAAGGAATTGATAGTTGTTGAACACTTACTTTATATCAGATGTTATTTTAAAAGTTATATATATATATATATATATATATATGTATATGTATTTGTTGTTTTTCCCACATCAATTAATGAAAGCAAGTTAGTTTAGTATTTCTTTTGTGCTTACCACTGTACAAAACATTCTAACTACTATACCTAATATAATATTTAAAATCACACTATGAGGCAGATGTTATCCATAATGTGTGAATGAAAAGTTTGAAGAACATAAAGAGTTTGATCTATAATCAGAGTTAATTAAATGTGGAACTGGATTTGAAATTTTATCCAGGAACTTCAAAACTTACTCTTTTTCCACTAGGCCAATACAGTGCTATATGATTATGTTCCTGAGCCTACACAGAACTGAATTTAGAAAATATTTATTTTTCATTTCTTTAATAAGGATATTTTCAATGCATAGTAGATGAGCAAAGCATACATATTCCTCAATAAATTAAATAAGAAAAGACTAGTGATGACAGTATTTCAATGAATCACTTATTCCAGCATAGACTAGTGATGACAGTATTTCAATGAATCACTTATTCCAGCATAATTTAGAAGACTTTAGTCAGATCAGAAAATCTTAAATTAATAATTTGAGACCTGAGAGAACAGAGTTTCTAAAAAAACAAAACAAAACAAAAGCGGGGGTGGGGTGGGTGGAACTAATGTTCATTATATGCCTGATATACATGAGATGATATCATTTATTGAACTCTTGTTTATGTGCCAGGAAAATGAGAAGTGCCAAGCATTTTATGCTTATTATATCCTTTAATATATACAGTACCTTGTATGGTGTGACATATTATTAACCTCATTTTACATTGAGGAAAGTGAAGTTGGTCAGTATTGAAGCTGGAATTCAAAACAGTTCTTTTGTCCTCTGACCTAATGCTTTCTCTAAAATTGTGCTGGAAACACCTCTAGAGCCAGTAGCTGCTCCAAGCAAGTTCTACTTAGAGTAACTCCATGGTTGCTCCCCAGACCAGCACATGAACAGAGAATTATCATTACCTGAAAGATTCATTTCTCAGGATTTCTCTTCATTCATCTAATTAAGTCATTCCTCAACTAGTGTTAGTATTTGGCCAGCCTTCCACAGTCTCCCATCCTCTTTGTGTTTATGGACAGGTCAACCATCAGAATAACTTTCATCAACAAGCTCCAATTGAACTTGTCTTCCCAGATCATTAAGCACATTGGCATTTACGTTTATAACCATTTTCTGCTTTATTGGCTTCCATCTACTTTGCTCACAAATTAGCAACATAAAAAATACTCAGTTAATGCCTGTTTGTACACTACCACCAGCCTTCTAGGTGGCAAATAGTAAAACTTTGATGTTAAAAGAGAAAGCCTGTAAACAAGTTGAAGTCAGACTGGAATCAAGATTAAGATTCATTCATCTTTTTGGATATGCCAATAAGGATGAATCACAGATTTGTAAAATAAAACTTGCCGTCAACATATCAACATTTTCTATCAAGAGCCCTCTGATCAGGGTTTCTCAACCTCAGCACTACTGACATTTGGGGCTGGGTAACTGTTACGGGAACTGCCCTGTGCAATGTATGCTGTCTAGCAGCATCCTGGTCTTCTATCCACTAGATGTCAGTAGCATCCCCCATCCTCCAGTTGTATTCCCCATCCTATCCCCACTTCTTGTGATAGTTGTCAAAAATATCTGCAGATATTGGGAAATCTCTTTCTGGGTAATGAAATCAATTGAGAATGACAGAGAATGGTCTGTCATCAAGACTTACCTCTGTGTGCAATTCTCCTGGCCTTCTGGAACTAGCACAAATCTTAGAGATCCCATTCTTCCTTTTCACTGATAAGAAAACCAAAGTCTGAGAAGAGGAAGTGAGTTTTTAAGTGGGAAATATTTGAAGCACAATATTTCATTGCTCATATACTAAAGGGGATCCTTATGGTAGAATCTTACTATTCTTATTTTATGAATGAAGAAGAACTAAGCAACAGATTTTGCCCAAAAACTCACAGTGACTAAGGTGTCTTATTAAGACTCGTGTACAAATCCCAAGTTTTAGTCTAATACAAATAACACTCAGTATTTTTTAAGAAGTCATTACAAACACTTGCAAGTTTTTATTGAATATTTACTATCTGAAATGAAGATCAACTTTAACAGATTCACATGGTCACAGTAGAAAAAAATATTTCAAATATACAGGAGGATATTGAGTCCTCTGCAGTTATAACAGAGTTGTTGATTCCCATTGGGTATCATCTCCTGCTCTGTTGTTTAACATGTCTGCATTATTGCTATCATTTCCCCCACCTTTTCTTTTAAGATTTAACTCTTCATGAGGAAGAGAAGAATGAAGGGGGGGGGTAAACAGAAGGGGGAATGAACCATGAGAGACTGTGGACTCTGGGAAACAAACTGAGGGCTTCAGAGGGGAGGGGGGTGGGGGATTGGGATAGGCCAGTGATGGGTATTAAGGAGGGCACATATTGCATGGTGCATTGGGTGTTATAGGCAAATAATGAATCATGGAACACTGCATCAAAAACTGGGGTTGTACTGTATGGTGACTAATATAACAAAATAAAAATTATTAAAAAAAAAATTTAACTCTTCATGGGTCCTAAATGTTTCCTTTTGCCAAATTTAGGGACACCACCAACCAGTTCCAATTTCCATAATCCTTTTCATATCTTTTGTTTTATTTCATTGTTTATTTAAACATCTCTTAATTCCTTAAATATCTTTGATATTTAAGAACATATCTGATACTCTTCAGTATCATAACTTACAACACAAATTTAATTAAATATTAAATAATTTTATAATTGGCTTTGTAAATGTTGTACTTTATGCTGAATTCCTGGTGTTGAAGAGTGTTTTAGTATTATTTGGGAAACTTGCTTAGGGTTTTCGGATGGGTCGGGAACAGTGTATTATTTTTCCACTAAAATATCTGAAAATTCAGTAGGCAAGACATTTACAGGGAGATATTAGAAATGAAAAAAAAATCCCTCTAATCCTTTTACTAAATAATCCAGAATCTGTATATTTTTCAGAGTCTGTCAGCAATCTCCTTCCCCTGTAAATTCGCTTAGCTTAATTTACCTGTATTCTGACCTTAACTTGATTTGATGAAAACATGTGGAAGATTTAAATCATGGATCCAAATTAATTATTATTATTATTGATATATAGTTAACATACAGTGTTACATTAATTTCAGATGTACAATATAGTAATTGGTCACATCTGTATGTTATACTATGCTCACCGCAAGTGTAGCTACCATCCGTCACCATACAATGTTGTTACAATATCATTGACTATCTATTTTCTCTATTCTGTACCTCCTAACCTTGAGACTTATTCATTCCCATACTGGAAACCTGTATCTCCCACTTGCCTTCACCCATTTTGCCCATTGCCCCAACCCATGCCCTCTGCGTACAACCAGTTTATCTTCTGTATTTATGGTATCACTGTATCCCTGCTTCTGCTTTTTTTTTTTTTGTCTTTTTTTAAAGATTTTTTATTTATTGGAGAGAGAGACAGAGATAGCAAGAGAGAGCAGGAGCAGGGAGAAGAGGGAGAAGCAGGCT
This sequence comes from Ursus maritimus, assembly GCF_017311325.1. NCBI lineage: Eukaryota > Metazoa > Chordata > Mammalia > Carnivora > Ursidae > Ursus > Ursus maritimus. The sequence goes on from NW_024424786.1 coordinate 15,890,241, forward strand.
CTCCACTGAGCAGGGAGCCTGATGCGGGGTTGATCCCAGGACCCTGGGAAAATGACTTGAGCTGAAGGCAGATGCTTAACCGACTGAGCCACCCAGGTGCCCTGTTTGTTTTGTTTTTTAGATTCCACATATGAATGAAATCATATGATATTTGTCTTTTTCTGTCTGACTCATTCCACTTAACATAATACATACCCTCTAAGTCTATCCATACTGATACCAATGGTGAATACTTTTTATGGCTGAATAATATTCCATTGGGCTGTATGTATGTATGTATGTATGTGTGTGTGTGTATGTATGTATGTATACACACACACACATCATTTGTTCTTTATCCATTTATCTATTGATGAGCACCTGGGTTGCCTCTATATCTTGGCTATTGTAAACAATGCGGCAATAAATATAGAAGTGCCTATACCTTTGCAAATTTGTGTTTTTATTTTCTTTCCGTAAATACCCAGTAGTGATTTTAGTGGATTATATAGTATTTCTATTTTCAATTTTTTGAGGAACCACCATAGTTTTTCATGTTGGCTACACCAACAGTACGTGCGGGTTGCTTTCTCTCCATAATCTCTCCAATAATTGTTATTTTTTGTCTTTTTGAATCAAGCCATTTTGACAGGTGTGAGGTGATAACTCATTGTGGTTTTGATTTGCATTTCCTTGATGAGTGATGTTGAGTACCTTTTTATGTGTCTGTTGACCATCTGTATATCATCCTTGGAAAAATTTCTATTCAGGTCCTCTGTCTATTTTTAATTGAATTATTTGTGGGTGTTTTTTTTGGTAATAAACTATAAATTCTTTATATAATTTGGATATTAGCTCTGCATCAGGTATATTATTTACAAATACCTTCTTGCATCCAGTAGCTTGCCTTTTTGTTTTGTTAATGGCTTCCTTCACTGTGCAAAAGTTTTGTTTTGTTTTGTTTGTTTTTATTTTGATGTAGTCCCAATAGTTTATTTTTGCTTTTGTTTCCCTTGCCTGAGCAGACATATCAAGAAAAATGTTGCTAAAAGCCACTGTCTCTTCTCAGAGATTTCTGCTTATTTTCTTCTAGGAGTCTTAGGGTCTGAGGTCTCCCATTTAGGTCTTTAATCCATTTGGGCTTTATTTTTGTGTATGGTGTGAGAAAGTGATCCAGTTTTATTCTTTTCCATGTAGTTTTATTCTTTTCCCCATTGCATATTCTTGTCTCCTTTGTCTTAAATTAATTGACAATATAAGTGTGGGCTTATTTCTGGGCTATCTGTTCGATTGATATATGTGTCCACTTTTGTGGCAGTATAATGCTGTTTTAATTACTATTGCTCTTTAGTATATCTTGAAATATTGAATTGTGATACCTTCAGCTTTGTGCTTCTTTCTCAAGATTGCTTTGACCTTTTGAGGCTTTATGTGGTTCCATAATAATTGTGGGATTATTTCTTACAATCTATGAAAACTGTTATTGGTATTTTGATAGGGATTTCATTGAATCTGTAGATTTCTTTGGGTAGTAGGGACATTTTAATGATATTAATTCTTCTGATCCATAAGCATGGTATTTCCATTTGTTTGGGTTGTCATCCATTTCTTTCATAAATGTTTTATAGTTTTCAGAGTATAGCTACAGGTTTGTCATATGCAGCCTTTATTTATTTTTTTTTAAGATTTTATTTATTTGAGAGAGAGAGCACAGAGGGGGACTGAGAGGGAGAAACAGACTCCCCAGTGAGCAGGGAGCCCAATGCGGGGCTCTGTCCCAGGACCCTGAGATCATGACCTGAGCCAAAGGCAATTGCTTAACTGGCTGAGCCACCCAGGTGCCACAATATGTAGTATTTATTATGTTGAGGTATGTTCCCTCTATTTCCACTTTGTTGAGAGTCTTTTTTGTGAACAAATGTTGAATTTTGTCAAATGCTTTTTCTTCATCTATTGTGATGATCTTATTATTTTTTCCTTTGTCTTGTTAAAGTGGTATATCATGTTGATTGATTTGTAAATATTTAACTATTTGTTGTTTACATGCATGTTGTTTAGCCTCTGTATGTATCTTTTCCAGGTTTTTTTTTTCTTTTCAGTTTTTTTCTAGTTTTATACAGTTGCAGTTGGAAAAGATGCATAATATAATTTCAGTCTTCTTAAATTTATTGAGATTTGCTTAGTGGACTAATATGTGATCTGTCCTGGTGAATGTTCCATGTGCACTTTAAAAGAATATGGGTTCTGTTTTTGGGGGGAATCATATATTCTGTATATAACTGTTAAATTCATCTGATTTAATGTGTCATTCAAAGACGCTGTTTCCTGAATGATCTATCCACTTATGTAAGCGGGATATTCAAGTCCTCTACTAATTTTATATTACTGCTAATTTCTCCCTTTGTGTCTGTTAATATTTGCTTTAAGTACTTAGGTGTTTCAGTGTTGGGTGCATAGATATTTATAACTGTTTTATTCTCTTGTTGAATTGATCACTTTATCACTATGTAATGCCCTTCTTTGTCTCCTGTTACAGTCTTTGTATTAAAGTCTATTTTGTCTGATATAACTATTGCTACGCCAATACCTTTCTTCTTCCATTTCAATGAAAATCCATGCCCATTTCTTCACTTTCAATTTGCATGTGTCTTTAGGTCTGAAGTGAGTGTTTTACAGTCAGCATGTAGATGAGTCTTGTTTTCTGTCCATTATTGGAGCATTTAGACCATTTACATTTAAAGTAATTATCGATAGGTATGCATTTTTTGTGACTTTGTTAATTTTCTGGTTGTTTTTGTAGTTCTTCTCTGTTCCTTTCTTCTCTTGCTATCTCACCTTGCGATTAATGACATCTTTAGTATTATGCTTGGCTTTCTTTTCCTTTATTTTTTCTCTATGTATTGTAGGTTTTTGGCTTGTGGGAACTATAAGGTTCAATATATCTTACTATGTATATAACAGTCTATATTAGGTTGATGGTCAGTTAAATTTAAATATATTCTAAAAAATGTCAGTTTTACTTGCCATCCATGTTTTATGTTTATTTTGTTATAATTTATATTTTTTAAAAAATTTTGAGACTCTTTAATTTTTAAGATCTAATTGACTTACTATTTTTGTCTTTTAAGCTTTATACTAGTTTTATAAGCGAATTACCTATGAGTGAATTACCTATACTGTGTTGCTTTTACTCAAGAAATTTTTTTTCCTTTATAATTTTCTTCTAATTATGGCTTTTTCTTTTTCACTTAAAGAAGTTCCTTTAGCCTTTCTTATAGGCTGGTTTAGTGATGATGAATTTCTGTAACTTCCTTGTCAGGGAAACTCTTTATCTCTCCTTCAATTCTGAAAAATAACCTTGCCAGGTAAAATATTCTTTGTTGTAGGTTTTTCTTTTCAGCACTTTGAATATATCTTGCCAATAGCTTCTGGCCTGCAAAGTTTCTGCTGAAAAATTAATAAATATCCTTATGGGGTTTCCTTTGTATGTAACTCATTGCTCCTCTCTTGCTGCTTTTGAAATTTTCTATCGTTAATCATTGACATTTCAGTTATGTGTCATGATGTAGACCTCCTTAGGTTCAATTTGTTTGGAACTCTCTGTGTTTCTTGAACCTGAATATCTGTTTCCATCCCCAGGTTAGGGTAGTTTTCAGCTATCATTTCTTCAGATAAGTTTTCTGCCTCTTTCTCTCTCTCTCTTCTCCTTCTGGGATCCCTATAATGTAAATCTTTACCTGCTCAATGTCCAAGAAATATCTGAACCTATTGTCATTGTTTTTTAGTCTTTTCTCTTTCCCATTTTCTCTCTCACTCTTCCTGTTCAACTGGGTGCTTTCTATTACTCTGTTTTCCAGATTGCTGACCTTTCTTCTGCATCCTCCAATCTACTGTCGATTCTCTCTAGTGTATTTTTAATTTCAGTTATTGTAGTCTTCAACTCTGAATAGTTCTTTACATTTTCTATCTCTTTGTTGGAGGTTCTCACTAAGTTCATATACTTTTCTTTCTAGTCTGGTCACCATCTTTATGACTATTACTTTGAACTCTTTATCAGGTAGTTTATCCCCTTTTCATTTAATTTTTTCTGAAGTTTCCTTTTATTTTTTGTTTGTTTGTTTGGAGCATATTCCTCTATCTCCTCGTTTTTCTTGACTGTCTATATTTGTTACTATAAATTAGGCAGGACAGTCACCTCTCCTAAACTTGAAGGAATGGTCTTGTCCTGTGTATGGTTGTCTTTTTTTAGACTGTGTGTGCCTAGTAACTTTGGCTAGCTGGCTTGATCTGTGGCTTTCATGGGCACAATGTTCCAAGGTGCTATTGTGCCTGTGTCACTTTAGTGAGATAGCTAGAACTGTAGAGAACACTGAACAGTGGTGCCTGCACGTGCACTGCACTGGGTTGCCTTGGTGGGACAGCTTGGGCTGCTGCCAACTAGATGCCTGGGGCTCACTGACACAGCAGACTGGCTAGGGTGCCTAGACTCTGTTCCTGTCTACATTATCAAGGTGGAGGGGGAATGAAAAACATGGTGCTCACCAGGCTCTCTAACACAGAGTTCTGGCAGCTCCCACGTTGTTTGGCTGAGTTCTGGGGCTGGTTCTTTTATACTCTAGTTGTTCTTTTAAACTTTTTTTTTTTTCTGTCTCTCAGGGCATCTGGGGCTGGTATGGGCTAGGGGCACAGGGCTTAATGAAGTATCAGGCCATGTACGGCTCTCATACCCACTCCCATTTGTGTTATCAAGGTGGAGGGGAAACATAAAGCATGGAACTCACCAATCCCTCCAGACCCAGAGAAAGAGAGAGAGTACCAGCAGCTTTGCTGCTGCCAAGTTCTAGGACTTGTTCCTTTATATTCTAGTTGTCCTATAAACCACAACTATTTTTCTGTGCCCCAGGGCAGATGAATCTGCTCAAGGTCCCTCAGTACTGTCTCTCCCCACTGCAGTTCACAGCATAGGGGGTGGGAGTTCCGTTTGTTAACATGTCTCTGTGTCTCTTGTTATTCTCTATGAGGTCTCCCTATCTTTCAGAAGCTGTTCAGTCAGCCCTCAGTTTTTCTTCAGGAGTATATGCTCTATAAATAGGTATTGATTTTGTGTGTTTGTGGAGGAAGTGAGTTCAGGTTCTTCCTATGTCACCACTTTGTATCAAAACCAGTGTATCTGGGGCTCCTGGGTGGCTCAGTCGGTTACGTGTCTGCCTTTGGGTCAGGTCATGATCCTGGAGTCCAGGATCCAGCCCCGTGTTGGGCTCCCTGCTCAGCAGAGAACCTGTTTCTCCCTCTCGCTCTGGTGCTCCCCTTGCTTGTGCTCTCTCTCTCTGTGTAAAATAAATAAATAAAATCTTATTTAAAAAACTGGCAGATCTAAATTCTTTGATTGTCCTTCCATCAGGATTGGGTCTATGCTCTATCCCTTTGAATCTGGATGGGCTTGTGACTATTTTGATAGATAGATTTGGCAGAAGTGAAGCCATATGAATTCCGAGGCTGTCATAGGCCATGCAGCTTCTGATTTTGTCTCTTGGAATGCTCATTTCTAGATATTCCCTCTCTAGATGTTCCATCTAGAAACCAATGTCCATGTCATGAAAAGCCCAAGCCACATAAAGACAGAATGTGTATTTGCTCTGGTCAACAGATTACTCTGCTGAGGATAGCTTTGGGTAATTCTAGCACAGGGAGTGTACATGTGGGTGAAGGAGCCAATTTGGGCACACATCTTCCAGCCCCAAATATTTTAATCAATAGCTATCTCCACCACCCTCAGCTCTTAGATTTTATAATCCATGTGCCAGACACTGTGGAGTAAAGACAAAATATCCTGCTGTCCTGAATCTGAATTCTGGACCACAGAGTCCATGAGTAAAATAAAATGGAATTATTTTTATGCCACTAAACTTTTGAGTGGTTTGTTATCAGCGTTAGATAACTGGTACATTGCATATATCCTTGTCCACTCTCTCTAGGCCCTGCTTTTTAACAGTCAAGAATGGAAAATATGTGGGATCATCAGAAAAGACTCATCGGTTCTAAAATATTTAAAATATGAGAAATCTTTTCTAGAAAATGGCCTGCTTGCCAAAGATTTCATGCTGGCCATTTAGCAAATTACTTGATCATAGAGAGTTCATGTTATACCTTTTTTTTTTTTAAGTAGACATGGTCACTTTCTATAGAAATATACAAAGAGGTAGGGGGAAATGAAAATGTGAATCCTAAGAGATATGAATAAAGGACAAGTGAGAATATAGAGAAAAATGTTTTGAGGTTAACAAGGAAACTAAAAACCTTTCTACTGCAAGTCTTGACCTGAACAGGTAGAACTTCTTTTTTAACTGACTTTTGCAATCAAGGTATAATTGCATTTGAATTGTATTTTTCAAATTATGCTCTACAAAATATTACTTTCCACAAAGTAGACATAAATTCTATATACATTCATACATACTATAGTAGTTGTTTGTCTAGATGTTAGTGTAAGGTAGTGTCCAACGTGATTGACATCTATAATCAGTTGACTAAAAGTAAAGAAGATTACTTTTAATAATGTGGTTGGATCTCATTCAGTCACTTGAAGCCTTAAGAGCAGAATCTAGTTTCCCAACTTACAAGGAATTCTGAATTAAGACTATAACAGAAATCCTGCCTGAGTTTCTTGTCTGCCAGACTGTCCTGGATATTTTGAACTTGCCAGTCCCCACAGTTGAGTGAGCCATTTCCTTAAAATCTCTCTCTCTTTCTCTTTCTGCACATACACCCCCCCACACACACACACAGAGACACACATATCTTATTGGTTCTATTTCTTTAGAACAGGTTATCTCTAGAGAACCCTGACTAATACACATCCTTAAATACATGCATATATATACACCACATCTTCTTTATCTGTTCACCTGTCAATGGAAAGCTGGGCTCTTCCCATAGTTTGGCTATTATGGCCATTGTTGCTATAAATATTAGGGTGCAGGTGCCCCTTCAGATCACTACATTTGTATCTTTGGGGTAAATACCTAGTAGTGCAATTGCTGGGTCCCATCATTTCTAAGGTATATTTATTTAATAACCTTATAGGTTTCTCTCAGTCCAGTCATCAAAGGAGTCTCCTTGCTGTAGCAAGAATGATGTTCCTAGAATATAAACATGACCTTATCACCCTGAAGCTTAAAACTCATTACTTTCACAATAAGATCCAAACTCAGAAGGGCCATGGCTTACTGATAGTTACATGATGTCATCTTTCCTAGTCCTCCTTCAGCCTCCTCCCTCTCCATATCTCCACATTAACCATAAACCCAAACACCCCAAATGGGATATGGTTTTCCTAATTCTGTTGGCTCCATCAGACTTCATGTCTTGTGTGATTTTCTCATTGCTTGGGATGTTCACTACTAAGGCTTTGAGATGCAAATCAGGAACCATGACTGAAAAATATAGTTATATGAGTAAAAAGAATATAGATCTAGGAAATTAGAAACTTATGCAGTTACTTCTTTTAGTGGACAGGGAACTTAGAAGTTTATTTTCAATTTAAAAACATACGTAAATAATATATAATAATTGTGGAGTACCTACAATATTCAGTTAAGGAGATCACGTGTTAATAAGTGACATGGCATCTTCATTTCTTCCTTTATTTTAAAATTAAATTTTAAAATGTATGTTAATATATTCTGAAACTAGATGATATAACAGTATAAATAATTTTATGTATACTTATGAAAAAAGTGACAAACATGTTATACTAACAAATAATTATATATTTGTTAGTGTGTATATATATATATATACACACACACACCCATAATATATATATATATATAAATCTATAAACTTTGATGCCCAACTAGTTTTTTAATAACATTTTCTCAATATGATTGTAATATTGATTTTTTATTTAGAAATATAAAAATATAGACACACCTAAACGAATTTTTTTTAGTTTTGTCCGTACATGTTATTACTGAAAATAAAGCCATGAGTATAATATATAAATATGACATTCTTTATGCAAATGCAATCTCTTATATTAACAAAACTGTGTTAAACAATATGTTAAAAACTTTTTCTCACATAAGACATACTTTACCTTTCTATATCATCACGTATTTTTCATGCAATAACTTTAAAAAGTTATGTAATATTAAATGATGTGGAACTGTTGCAATTTAAATAATTTTCTATGACTGGACACTAAATTTTTTTAAAAGATTTTATTTATTTATTTGACAGAGAGAGACAGCCAGTGAGAGAGGGAACACAAGCAGGGAGAGTGGGAGAGGAAGAAGCAGGCTCCCAGCAGAGAAGCCTGATCAGGCCCTGAGCCGAAGGCAGACACTTTAAGAACTGCACCACCCAGGCGCCCCATGGACACTAAATGTTTTTTCATTGTTTTATTATTACAAGAAGTAAACTACAATGAGATTCTTATAGTTATATCTTTGTGTACCAAAGCCTTCTTTCCTGTTTAAGATTGATTCCTAGAGGAGGAATTGCTGAGTCAAGGGATATACAAGTTCAAATATACTAATAATGTATTGCCACATTTTTCCTCAGAAATGCAATTTTCATTTCCATCAGCAAGGTATAAGACTGCCCATTTTCTATCCCATTGTTAAACTTAGCTGATTTCTAAAGTGGTTGTTTAAATTTTCAACTTGTATTTGTAGTTAATTTCCCTAAGGCCTTGTCTTTGTTATCCTGGTTTTCTGTCCTTTAAACAAATGAAACTTTGATATGGAAAATATGATTAGTAAGAAACATACCTCACCTCCCCAGAAGCCTAGAAAGCCAGGAGCGATGGGGGAAAGGAGGGATTCTTGAAAAATTTCTAAGAAAATAGCCATGAGAAGATGTTAGAAGAACTTAACTAAGAGATTTGACGATGTCCATGACTTTTTCTTCTTTTAAACTAGTTAGTATAGTGTGGCAAATTGGGGAAGTGTATGTGTGTGTGTGTGTGTGTGTGTGGTGTATATATTTTAAAAAAATATTTCGTTAGTATAAATTTCCTCTGTTAGGTAAGAATCAGGCTCACAATTAAACACTAAGGATAATGCTGTGGTAAGAAATTGGGATAGAAAAAGAAAATTCTATAGTGTATCATGTAGGTCTAATAGTGAAGTGGATGAAACAATAATAAAGAGGAAAAGAATACAGTAAATTATCTGATTTAAAAAAATAGTCACGGAAATAATGATATATCCACATAGGCTTATAAGCAAGACCTATTTAGCTAAGCAAGTGGATAGATATTCAGCTGATCTTGGGGGGGGGTGGAAACAGTAACAAAAACCTGACTATTATGCATAGAGGGTTATAAAACACAACACTGCATGCCTCTGTTTTTTACACTTATACATCCTCGCTTTGCACATTCTCACAATACCTATTTTAATTTTACCAGGCAGCATTTACATTTACATTTCACTTTTCTCTAGGTCACTGAAAGGGAGCCCTTTTATCAAATGAATATAATTACAACATTCAAATCTTATCACCGCTTTCATTTTCCTCTTAAGAAAATGTGATTGTTTCATCTCAACAAAGTCTCGTGTGTGAAATGCAGAACAAACTACTGAACTCTCTGTACTAAGGAAATAAATATTACATATAAGCTTTTCCTTCCCCTCGGGAGTTGCCCGGAACTAGGGGAAACATCTGCCCAGCATGACCAACTCAGAGTGGTGCTTGTCAGTGGAGTAAAAGCAAGATATTTTATTATTTCAACAGGAGACAGTAGCTGCAAAGGATAAAAGAAAATAATATTATTAGCTGAGAAGGCAGTACTCCTCCTCCAGCAAAAGCTGGTCACCCGAATAAAAATATAAATAAATGAATCATGTAAGAAGCAACAGCAGGCCTGAAAAGGCACTGTCATTTGACTCTCATTTATTTAGAAAAGTATAATTTTTCTAGTGAAAGGAGTGGTCAGGATAAGGGGGCTAGGATTAATGGGAAGAGAAACCGAATCAAAACAAAGCTTTAGGTTCTTAAACAGGAGGTCTTTTCTATGTGTGCTGTAACATGAATTCTTCCAACTTCCATTGTGGAAGCTGGTCTGGAGAGAGACAGAGATGGTGTGCTTTAGATTCATACTAAATAAACCCGCCCTGATTTCACGTTAGTTAGCAGGTATTATGTTCTGTGGCTAGGTAAGAGTGTTAACTGTGTTTTCCCCCTTTCTTTTTTCATTGTTTAACCCTTTGAAAGTACACCAGTCAACGTACCAGCAATTGCCAAATCTGTGTGTATGTGTGTGTGATTTATCTATATGTGAATACTCCGACAGTGACATCACACTTGACCGTTACTATACTCCATGAGCTATATTCACAGAGAAGACTAATTAAGCAGAAACCTCATTTTTATAAATAATGTACTTTTCCTTTTACAATGCAGGGGTTGTTTAGAGTTGTGTGATCACACATTTGTAGCTTTATTCCTCAGATTGTAATGCTAAAACCGGTCTGTCATTAACACTTGTACACTCTCATTCTGACAGAACGTAGCAGTTTGCATTTTAATTAAAGGGCCATTGGTGGCTGTAGTGGGCTGCAGGGGAGTGGATTTTAGAATGTCAAGGTATTCCGTAGCCACAAACACATCATGCTATTTAAGTTATATCTTTAACTCACTGCAGTTGGCAACCATCAGATTGCAAAGGAAGCCAGAAGGGGGAAAAAATGACATCTTTTAAAAAGAGTGAAGGGATTGATTCTTACATCAGTCACTTGAGTGAGTGATTCTCTCCAGAGGGTGCAGGGAGGAGGCTCCTCTCTAAATGCTACGAGTGTCTATGGATTTGAATAATGGACTAGGAAGTGTGCAAACATCACGATTTTCAGATTTCTCCTGCTGAATCAAGACAGCTTGTCCAAAGCTTCAGGGGAAAAAAGCTTTCCTTTACCCTGGAAACACTGCAATAGGGGGCCCAAATAATGATATTGCAATAGGGACCAAGTCCCCAAAGACCATTGTTAGATGAGACTGAGCTGGAATGATCAGAGACAGTTAGCTATAGGTGGGTGGGCCTCTGAGTACTTTCTTGCTTGTCATTTTCATTCTGTTAGGGCGTGTGTGGGGGCAAGGGACTGCAAAATCAGAATGCTTTAGGGAGAGCAGGTTGTTGGGGGTGGGGCGGGGGAGGGATCCTAATTATTTTCTGACTAGATCTTTGATGATTCTGTCCTTAGAGACCCCCATGCTGCCAGCCTATTACTCATTCCCAGAGTGAATATTACTTTAGTGGAGGTCCAAAGTTTATGACATCTGAATTGAAGCCTAAGAATCATTTCTAAAAAAAACAATGATGCTGTTCATACTTCAAGAATTGAAAATCCTGTTAGAATCCACTCCTATATATTAGGAAAGGATTGTATACTAAAAATAGGCTACAGGAACCAATGCAAACAATCCAGGTCTTCAACACTTTCTTTAAAGAGAATAAAAAATTACCCTGGGAGATAACAGGAAAAGCTGTAGGAAGGGTCAGCTGAATGGCAAGGAGAGGGGAAGACATAGAGTGGGAGGGGGAGCATAATGAAATCATTTTTCTTGTCAATGAAAACCACCAAACAGTTGCAAGGATGGAGGCAAATATCTCCTCATTCCTTCAAAATGAAAAACTGAGTGAGCAGCCATATGTGAGGCTATGTAAACAGGACACTTCTTCTGATCCCAGGAGTTAACAAAGACAGTGCCAGAAAAATGAGTCACTCAAGCATCTCCATGAAAGCCAAGGCTGAAGTTGGGGCTGAGTCATTTGAAAATCAGAGCTAAACTCACTTCCCTGCCTCCTTGTCCAGCTCCCCTGAATGGTACAGGTGAAATGGACTTCTAGCTGTGCCTCCTATGAATACTGGTTGTGAGGATAAATAACCAGAAAATTCAGGATTTTTAAAAAGGATTTTTCTTAACTGTAATTTTCCTCACTGAATTAGTCAAGTCAGACTCTCAGCCCTCCTCTCCTTTCTCCAGAGCTATTCAGGCTCATATCTAGACTGGGGAGAAACCATACCTAAGATGATGACACACTCTGAGGGCTTCTCAATAATAAATACATGGAGTTATTCTATTGCCCATCTGGCCACATCACCACTCTTGGGTGAATAACAATCTGTGTACAGAGAACACCTTTCCTATGCCTCCAAACAAGTCCTTTGGTCCTTAAAAGCACTCTTCAGTCTTTAACCTCCATGTTTAATGGTGGATTAGTTATGTAAGTAAGTAAGATAAGTTATGTAAAGATATAACTTTCAAAGATAACCATAAAATAAGAGTTTATAAGAGACTCAAAGTGAGTATATAGACAGAGTTCTAAGAGGCTCAACTATAATTTTTTAAAAATACAGGTGGCACTTGAATAATACTGGGGTTGGGGTGCAGACCACCATTGCAGTCAAAAATCCACATATAACTTTTGACTCTTCCAAAACAGAACTGCTAATACCCTACTCTTCTAAAGCCTTACTGATAGCATAAACAGTTAACACATATTTTGTATATTATATATATTATATATTCTTATAATTAAGCTAGAAAAAGTGTTAAGAAAAATATAAGGAAAATATTTTGATAGTACTGTATTATACTTATTGAAAAAAGTCTACATATAAGTGGACCCATGCAGTTCAAACCTGTATCATTTGAGGGTAAATTGTGTGACCCAATTCAAGGATCAAGCCCATTGTGTTCAAGATCATATACATATATATGGTCAAAGAGTACATTCTCCACTTAAAATGAATGAGTTTTGAGGATCTAATGTATATCATTGTGATTATAATTACATACTTCAAGTATTATAAATACTTGAAAGTTGCTAAGAGAGTAGATTTTAAATGCCCTCACCACGAAAAAGAAAGTGTAATTATATGACATGATACAGATGTTACTTTACACTGTGGTGGTAATTATTTCATGATATGTAAGTATAGCAAATCAATACATATACACCTTTAAGTTACACAATGTAAAAGTCAATTATATCTCAATAAAGCTGGAAACAAGAGAAATATATATTTATATTATATATATTATATATATAAATGTATATGCATATATAAGAGGGGTGTGTGTGTATGGTTTAAGATGGGTTTTAAAAATGAGATGGGGATAATCCTGAAACACTTCAAAATGGGTAAATTGAGAGAGGCAGGAAAGAAGAGGAAGATATTCTATTCATGATGGAACACAGTCTGAAGTGCAAAGAGAATATTGGTTTGACCCACAAATAAGCACCGTGTAAGGCACTTTAAAATGTTCCTTTAATCTCCACAACTCCTTGAAAAGTTGGTACTTAGACACTCTCTAGGAGGGTCAAGGTTACATATGAGTAGAGGAGTCAGGATTTGCAACCAAATTTTTCCCGACTTCAAAGTCCATGCTGTCTACACTGCTCATTATTAGGTTAAGACAGATACATTGAGAAACTGGCATCTTCTATGTTTTCCATGTCTCAGAAGCATGTGGCAAAATCAAATAGGCAAAAGACTTGCACATTATTAGAGAATTTCTATGTACATAAGATTAAAATATAGAATCATAGAATCTCTCCTTGTTTTCAACTTTTAGCAACAATTTTTCATACGTGTGTTATTATTCGTTTTTTTCTTTCCAAAATTGAACACCTCAAATGTCAGCCAGCTTGAGTTCAATGAGAGTTTGAGGCTAAATGATCAACTCTTTCTGGAAGCCTAATGATTTTCACCCTGTGTCTGTTTTGATAAGCTAAGGAAACCTACTCTTTTATGACTAGCCTAAACATTTATTCTTCCTTTTTATTTACGTTTTTAAGGGAAAAGCATGAATCAAGAATTTGAGTGATTACAGACACCATAACTAAATATGGTGATGCTGATCAAATTGTTTCATTTGGCCAGAAAAACAGCACCCACGTGTAACAGTATCAAGGGTTCATTTGTGAGTCAACCAGTGGAAATCCCAGTTCTAATTCAGGGTGCATAAAGAAAGCTCAAGTTGTCAAATAATGTACATGTGAAAAAGTAAGAGTTGTAAAGAGCCAGGTCTATGAATGCCAGTGTTGGTTATTATAAAATGGGTCCCTGCATTATTAACAATTTGGAAATGTGGAGATAATTTATTCTCTTTGAAAGTGGAATAATTTTGTATTAATTCATATAATCATAAACAGAACAAAAGAAGCCCTTAGGTGTTTTTCTAAACCAGTTTGAAAAACATATTTATGTTATTTGATGTGTGATATAAGATGCATATATCAATCAACAGAATATCATATTTTTGTAGATTTGGTATGATATTTAAATCTGATTTCTTGGTAGCTCGTATGGGATTTATAGCTCCCCTGAAGCAATAAAATTATAAAGCTGCCTTGAGATAGTTGAGTTGGAGATAAGTAGAATTTCCTTATACTATACCAAAATGAATCTAAAGAAATATGTGCATATAGTTTTGTTGTGGCTGAGATGAACAAACTTTCAAAATAGTAAAAATTAACACATTTATGAACTGGAATATTTTTTGGATTTATAGTCTAAAATATCTTCATTATTAATAGTGACCTACATTTTGATTACCTAAGGTCAGGGATATCAATCTATCTACCTACTTTATCATATTTCCAGAGAGATATAGATTTAGATATATATATATATCAGTATGAATTTCAGTTCATATTCAGAAGATACAAGAGGTAGCATCGTTCTTTTTTCTCTAAATATGATTTAATTGCCGCAGAGTTCTTACCGGTGAAAAATAGAAATGTCAATTTTAGTAATTTGGGAGTTATCTACCGGCAAGGATTTAAATAGGGAGGAGGCCAAAGTCTTAATCTATGAGGCTATCATTTGAAAAAAATTGTTCCTATAACCACATCGACTGCCAGTACTAGCCATGTAGTTCTTTAAAATTGCTGTTCTCCCCAATCTAAGGAAAAGTTAAAACTTTCTCTCTGGGTTGGAAGCTTCTACCTCTCCTATTCAAAGTGCTTTCTTCCATCTCTCTCCCTCATCTGCCCCTCCTTGACCTTTAGAAACATAGCAACATTCCATTATTTACTTCCTCATATATACGGACTGTCCATGCTATATAATTTCATTTTTTTTCAAACATTTTATTTATTCATTTGGAATAGACAGATACACAGAGAGCATGACTGGGGGGAGGCAGAGGGAGAGGGAGAAGCAGACTCCGCACTGAGCAGGGAGCCCATGTGGGCTCCATCCCAGGACCCTGGGATCATGACCTGAGCCCAAGGCAGAAGCTTAACCATCTGAGCCACCCAGGTGCCCCGTTGCTGTGTAATTTTAAAGCTTATTTCTCACTAACCCTGTATTTGCTAAAAATGTTTGAGGCTGTTTACTCCATTTAACAATACTATGCAATACTATGCAAGTTATGACTACGTTAGGTTGGGGTACATCTGAACGTGCAATACTTAAAGGGCTGACCTCCAAAATTTATTTTAAACTATGTTTAAGCTGGCACATCAGTTTGATTCCAATCATTTAAAACAGTTATTTAATTAACAGCCATGGTTTAGTTGTCTGAGCTCTTTTCAAGCTCTTTTCCCATCTTTCCCCTCCCTTTAACTCCTCGGCCAAAGATATCAGGAGCTAAACAAGCTGGTATGGTATATTCTTATTGAAATAACTGCTCTGTTATTGAATTGTCCAGATAATTAATTCAAAAAACAAACCGCTTGGTGTCAGGTAGACATATCCCTTCTCAAATATTGTTTGATACTGGACGCTGGGCAACTCAAAGACTTACAGTAGAGAAAAGGAAATGTGATTGTTAAAATAGCCTTGTACAGTTCCTATAAACAGAATTTTTTAACACACAAACTGTACAGTGAGTACAGTGTTTAAATCCACAAAGATGCTTTAAATAGAGTATTTCTGTAATGCAACATCTTGTGTTTTCATATTTCCCATCATATTCAAAAATATTCTTCAACATAAAGAAAAAGTACAATATATTTGCATAGTAGGAATTAAGAGTTGAAAACACCAGAGACTATAAAGAAACTAGAATAATAAAATATAATACTTTCTAATTTCTATATATTCTAAAAGTGTTTATAAATCATTGTATACAAAATTACTATCAAATTTATGATGTTTTAAAAATAAAGTGGTAAAATTTTGTTTAAATGCTAGAATCACAAGGATTAAGCTATGATTATTTTCTTGTGGACATGTAGATGCCAAAGTGACACATATGCTTATAAATTATTCTTTATAGAGAGTGAAAAGACCAAGCAAAGTGATATAAATCAAAATAAATCTAGTAATCAGTGAAAAATTAAGTCCTTATACATCTATAGATCAGGAAACCTATTACTTTTAAAGAAGATACCCTGCTTTCTTTAGAATCACTTATAATAATGCTTAGGCATTTTAATTTTTATCATTAAGCTTTCATCCATGTTACACTTTTTTTTTCTTATAGGAACAAGACAATGTTGAGGGAGAGGAAGGAGTAGTTTATGGATTGCTTCAGGCTGCATTGTCCTCATTCACTGATAAATATTTATTATGTTAGTTACTAAACATATAACTGCAAATAAGATAGACACAATCTAAACTCTCATAGAGTGAAACCTGGGCTGTTGTTAAATTAATAATGATTATGCTTCAAAGTGTATGTAGACACAGTTTGATTTTTTAATTAACCAATTTTTCTTCCTAGATGTGCATACTAGGAACACAAACATTTTATTTCTCACAGTAAACTTGGTTGTATATTAAATCTTTCACCATATATTGTGCCCTTTTGTGTTTATAGTTCCATTATTCCGGGAAAGCCAAAGTTCTTCCAAAGATAACTAGATAGTTCAAATATGAAAATTCAAAACATCAGGAAAGAAATATTTTATAGTTAATGATGAGACAGACAGTTTATGGTCTAGTCCTAAACTTTGTTTCAAAATGATAATTCTTTCCTTACACACTTCAATAGTACGTTTTTTTTTTTTTAGAAGACTGTCAATTTGTAATATTTTGAGAATAGAATAGAACTGGAAGTTTTTACTGTACATTATTGCTGCATAACAAACAAAACCAAACAATTATATGAAAACAAAATTAATTATGCTCATCTATCCCATGGGTCAGGAATTTGGAAAAGGCACAAAACAGATGGTTTATCTCTGCTTGGCAGTGTCTGAGCTTTCAGCCAGGAAGACTTAAAGACTGGAGGTGGTCAGAGACTGGGACTACAGTCATGTGAAAACTCACTTACTCACAGGTGTAGACACTGATGTCAGCTATTGGCCCCACCTCACTGGGGGCTGTCACCCAGCACACTCATATGTGGACTTTCCACGTCATCTCTCTTCCTCTTTAAAGACTGGTGACTGGATTCTCAGAGTGAGATTCTAGGAAGAAATTGTATTGCCTGATATGACTTAGTCATGTACTGTCACTCTCGCCATAGACATAGGCTTACACAGACTCAAAGGAATCAGAGACCCCATATCATAATAGAAGGGAGTGTTAGTATTAAAGTTTAAGAAGAACATGGAGAATGAGATATGTTATGGTCATATTGGAAAATCTAATACAGAAACAACTAAAAATTAAAGACTTGTATTTCTCATTACATGTTTTGTTTATGAGCATTATGTAATGCTATATTCTTTTATAGGACTGAAATACTCTAATAATAATAAATTAATAATATAATACATACATATAATAAACTAAAAACAGTTACTATTATTTTTTATTTTGTGGCTATTAGGATTTCTCTAAATATGTACTTTTAAAGACTTACTAGCATATCATAAGCCAATTTAGTAGATATAATAACTTAAAGACTATATTTTTAAATAATTAGAATGTCATGTTAGAATAAAAAAGAAAATATGAAAATGGTTTTCATGTAATAAGGTATGTTTTGCTTAAAGAAACTTTTGGTTTTTGTTTTTTAGGGTCTTTTTTACTTTTTAATTTTTTTTAATTAGAGTATAGTTAACACACAATGTTACATTAATTTCAGGTGTACAGTGTAGTGATTCAACAAGTCTATATGTTATACTATGCTCACCACAAGTGTAGCTACTGTCATCATACAATGCTATTTAAATATTATTGACTATATTCCCTATGCTGTGCCTTTTATTCCCATGACTTATTCATTCTGTATCTAGAAGTCTGTACCTCCTACTTCCTCTCACCCAGTTTGCCCATATCCCCACCTCCTTCCTTCTGGCAATCATTGACTTGTTCTCTGTATTTATAGACCTGATTCTGCTTTTTGTTTGTTCATTCATTTAATTTTTTAGGTTCCACACATAAGTGAAATCACATGGTATTTGTCTTTCTTTGACTTATTTCACTTAGCCTAATACCATCTATATCCATCCATGTTGTCACAAATGGGAAGATCTCATCCTTTTTTATGGCTGCACAACATTCAATTGTGTGTGTGTGCATGTGTGTGTGTGTGTGCATGTTTATACCACATTTTCCTTATTCATCTGTCTATTGATGGAGACTTAGGTTGCTTCCATATCTTAGCTATTGTAAAGCTGCAATAAACAGGGGTATATATATCTTCTTGAATTAGTGTTTTTGTTTTCTTTGAGTAAATATCCGAGAGTGAAATTATTGGATCATATGGCATTTCTATTTTTAATTTTTTGTGGAACCCCCCATACTGTTTTCCACAGTGGCCATGCCAATTTATATCCTCACCAACCATACATAAAGGTTCCCCTTTCTCTACTTCCTTGCCAATGCTCATTATTTATTGTCTTTTTGATTCTAGCCATTCTGGAAGGCGTGAGGTGATATCTCACTGTTTTGATTTGCATTTCCCTGATGATTAGTGATGTTGAGCATCTATTCGTGTGTCTGTTGGCTGTCTGTATGTCTTCCTTGGGAAAATATCTATTCAGGTCCTCTGGCCATTTTTTAATCAGATTGTTTGTGTGCTTTTTGATGCTGAGTTGTATAAATTCCTTATATATTTTGGATATTAATCCCTTATCAGATATATCATTTGCCAATGTTGTCTTCTATTCAGTAGTTTTCTTTTTTATTTTGTTGATTGTTTCCTTCTCTGTACAAAAGCTATTTATTTTGATGTAGTCCCAATAGTTTATTTTTGCTTTTGTTTCCCTTGCCTTAGGAGACATGTCTAGAAATATGTTGCTACAATGTATGTCAGATAAATTACTGCCTGTGTTCTCTTTGAGGATTTTTATGGTTGCAGGTCTTATATTTGGGTCTTTAACCCATTTTGAGTTTATTTGTGTTTTATATGTACTTGGCTATGAGTTAAATGTACGCCTTCCTGATTTTCAGTCACAAAAGTTTGAAAGCCACTTCTCTAAACATAATAAGGGATTTATAGATAAATATTGCAAATTATGAGGAAGGAAAACTAAACAAGATGATGAATTACATAAGATTGTTGCTTATAAGCTGGTTAAAATTAGGCTAGTATTTGTCAGTAAAATTTATTTTACTTTTAAAATAGATGAGATCCTTTTATCTGCAGGGCCACTAAAAGTATCCATTGTCTATTTGGGGTGCCTTAAGTTTAGATATAAAACCGAATTTTCTACCCTAAGCCATTGCTTCTCTTCATCTCTGTATAAGGGAAGGAGGTGGAGGAATGATAAAGTCTCCTTTTTTAAAGTGGTTAAAGTCATTAAAGAACAATATTAAGAGAATAAAGAACATAGTTCTTACTTTATTTTTCTGAAAGGCCATTCCTAGTAGATCCCCCATTTTCTGGGATAGTATAAGACATACTCTGTAGAAGCATTTGTAAATGGGATCTTATGGTGAGTTTTGGCATGCTGACCCATAAGTGAATTTGGCCCAGAGAGTTTAAGGTGAAGAAATATCAATGAATGATATATATAGTTGATAGTGTTCCCAATGGATTTTTTTCCACATGAGACACAGTTTTAAAAGTACAGTCTGAGTGTCCTAGGTGAAATTTACCAGTAAAGTAACTCTTACAATTGGAAGAAATGTATGACTGAAATACTAGAAAGTTGTTTTTTTTTTAATATGAAATCAACTAAACTCTAGATCCAATGGGAATAGGGATACCTACAAAAATGTAAATATGAAATATCTAATTATCATTATTCATTCATGACTCTATATGTGTCTTTCATTCTTTAAAATTTTTGGCCTTGTTTTATTTTGTTTTCCCTTTGAAAGAGGAAGTGTGGGGAAGTTATCAGGTGTATCTTAGTTATGTTTAAATTGATTTCATAGTTTATCTCAAGGATGTTCTTTGATAGAATTTTGTTGAAGAGAAAGTAGTCCTATTTATCCATAAGAATAAATTGCTTTTAGAGTTTGTGTCCAAAATGGGGAGGAACGACTTGAAGCAATGAAGTGTGTGTGTAGAAAGAAAGGGGAGGGAGAGAGAAAAGGAAAGAGGGGAAAAGGGTGAATACACTGACTCTTCTTGTGCTTTAATTTTGAAGTTTCTTATTGCTATTATTGCCATTCTTTCTGGGGGGGAAATGACAGTGTCAATCCTTAAATACTTATGACTGAAACATGTTCAATTAACTGATATTTCACCCTCACTGATTTCAAGCACATCTGTAGGATGATACACAAACAGGGTGATTACAATTCCCACTTTGCCTAAAAGAGTTCCAATTTACACACTGGGGTTCCTAGAGTAATTACTGTATCTCTTTTAACTCTCAAAACTGTCCTCATCTGGGCAATAAATTTGTGATCACTTTACTAGTGAGGGACTGGGAAAGTTTCAAACAAAAAGATCTTAATGTAAAAAAGTTAAATTCTATTTGATTTTATTTGTGTATAAATTAGGAGAAATTACTGATGATTGAGAAAATAATAGGTGGTCTCTAATTTTGAAAAGTGTTTCCTGCAGGCACCTGGGTGTCTCAGTTGGTTAAGCATCCAGCTCTTGATTTTGGCTCAGATCTTGAACCTGCATAATAACTAGCTACTGGCCAATAATGGTGGGAGGAGAATCATTTGAGGCCATACTTTTGGGATTGCTAGTACCATGTGGGTCAATGTGGTAGTATAGCTCATATGCCATGTCCCCCAAACAAATAAATCAAAAGTGACAGTACTGAATTTGAAAATCTTCCCATTCACAGGATGAGGGTGGGTGACAAGATGGTAAGGTCAAAGAGTTAGGACTTAGGTTGTAATCCATACTTTGCCCCTGACTGGAAGTGGGGGTGAGTAACCTTGGAAAATCTTTCATCTCCTTTGGACCTCAGTTTCATTATCTATTAACTGAAGTTGGACTCGTGTGAGGGTAGAGGGCAGTGTAGGTAGAAAACCCAAAAGCTCTTTCTAGGAACTATGTTTCAGGAGGAATCCCTAAGAAAAAGATAAATAAAAGTGAACTACTCAAGTGAAAAGGGAAACAAAAAGGAACCTAGAATACTGTCCTATTGGATTTCCTCTTTCTTACCTCTCATAGCAACTTGAGAGAGCACTGAGGAACACAGCTGGAAAAGAAATGCTAAGGTGCTTTCTCATTAAAAATTCATAGGCACAGAAATTTCTTTCAGTGCCGGCACCTCTAAGGTGTTCCACTGTGTTATTCTGGTGCTTATCGAGACCTCAGTTACCACTCATCATTTCAAAAACAGCAGTTAGAAATTCTGCAATGATTAATAATAATGAAGCATTAAGTTTATTTAGCATTGAAAGCTCTATCTTACATAGAACTTTTTTTTTTTTTCAACTCATAGCAACCATGGATTGTTGACAGGGAAAACATTATTTCTGCTTTACAGATGAAGAAACTGAGCCTCAAGGATTGAGCATGTGCAAACACAGACAACTATTAAGAGATTGTTAACCTTACAAGTTATTTTAACAGGAAAAATGGGCTTATTTTGGAATACAATTTAGAAATGCAATTTAGAACATTCAAGCTATGGCAAAATTGTAGGCAAGTACAACAAACAATGTTGAGGAACATTGTTTCATAGAGAGGAAGGAGGAAATTAGGAGGAGGTGTTTTAAACAAAAAGTCCTTTGGAGAAAAGCATGGGTCCAGGGTGAGTTCCTCATTGGCTGAGTTGCAGGGGTAGTCAATATCTTGTAGGAGATGCAATATACATCTTTCCCAGCTGGGGCCTGTAATTGATGATTCCTTCCTGTTGATTCTTCTGCTGGGGTCTGTAATGGACAATTCTTCCTGTAATTGATGTTGAGTGATAAGGCTTTCCCTTCTATCCTCCCAACTACATCTTAGTTTTCTCTTTATTAATTTCACAAGATGAATGTATTTCATGCTGCTTCTCTATCAAACATACCACATGCCATATTTAAAAGGACAAAATAATGAATATGGTTGTTTGACTTATGTACCTTAAAAATGTAGAGTTAAATAGCTTATTGTTTAGTGGGATGAGCTTCCTAAACCACACAATCAGCAACAAAGAAAAATAATGGGATGTCTAAAACTTTGTCTTGTATAAAGTGTAACATAAGGAAGAAGGTGTAGCTGATTGCTAATCCAGTAGATAAAAATGTCATATGGAGAAGTACATTACTGGGGAAATCAGTACTAAGACTGTACAACTATAAGACTATACTAAGACTATACGACAAAACATAGAGTGACAGTAACAACAGTGATGGCAGTGGTTACCCATTGTGTTACCCTTTCAAAGTTCCTGCTTCTGTGGAAATAGAATTCAGCAAAGGGAATACGGTCATACACTCCTGTGAAGGGTTGCTGAGTATGGAAGAAAATGGAGGCAGAATTAGTACCAAAGTGGAAAGAGCAACACATTGGTGGACCTTAGGTATCGAGAGAGTCTAAATATGTTTTGCCACTAAGTACTGTTATAATTTGGGGGAATTGTCTCTCCATTTTTCTGAGTCTTAATTTCCTGATCCAAAACAAGAGGGTGTTGGACTTAGTAATTTTAATTCCCTTGTAGCACAAATATTGTCTTATTTTAGAGTCCCTTATAAGTTACATTGATGTGACTAGTGCTATGACTTGAGAGATCAGGGTGGAAAACTGAGAAGGTTCACCCATACCATAGATTCACCTATTTGGAAAAATGAATCCATTTCCTTACAAGTAGTATCAGTTATCTCTGTGGCAAGAT
Organism: Ursus maritimus; assembly: GCF_017311325.1. Lineage (NCBI taxonomy): Eukaryota > Metazoa > Chordata > Mammalia > Carnivora > Ursidae > Ursus > Ursus maritimus. The sequence continues at coordinate 15,913,309 of NW_024424786.1, forward strand.
TGAGCTGCAAATTCTGTCTGCCAGGGAATTGTGCCCACTCCTCATTGCACTTGTTTGTGAGAAAGTTTTTGTGGCAAATGACAGAAAACACAACTTGAATTAATCAATCAATAAAGAGAAACTATTGCATTATACAATCAAAAATGTCAAAGACTTGAGGTGGAAACTCAAAAGGTGTCATAAGGATATAGTCTCTACTTTTGACTCTGCTTGTCTCTATATTGCATTTATTTTCAAGTTCCGCAAGGTGTTAACGTGGCTGCCAAAATATTCAGCACGAGTTATTCCAGATTCAGATTCCCCAGAATCTTTCCAGTATCTCTAATACAGCTCCTGGATTTCACATAGATTGGAGTATTTGGCTTTATGTTCTCATCCTTTAATCAGTCATTGCCTCAGGTATGAAGTATGCTAACTTGTTAGGGTCACTAAAGAGGCGAATATTAATTCCCAGAGACTTGACTGTTACTTGATTTAGCATGTATCAGTTCCTCAAGATGACTTAAAATCACAACAGCCCCCTACATAGCACTCTCCATAAGTGAAGGACTTTCCTGCTTTATTTTTCTCCATAGCATCTATCACCATCTGATACACTTATTCTTACATATTCATTTGTTTACCTATCCCTCCTCAACTAGAAAGTGAGCTGCATGAGAGCAGGGATTTTTACCCCTGACCTAGAAAAAAGCATGTCATTTGGAATAGGCTCATTAGTGACTGTGTGAGAAACATATATTATTGTTCACCTTTTATAGGTAAGGAAAGGAAACTGAGGCACGAAAATGTAAAAGTGCCCAAAATTATGCATCTATTAAGTTGCTGAGCTGGAACTCACACCACAAAGTCTAACTTCAGAGGTGACACTCTTAGTTATACAAGTTGCCAGAAGAACTTGTTTTTATACTATATCCACCATTTGGTAGTATTCCAAATGGCAGAATGACTTAGGGACTCAACCTCAGGTTTCCACGCTAACATGAGGTCCTAATATAAAGGATTATTTCATTTTAATAAAGGAACAATCTAATCTCCCTGGATATTAGTTCAAATACTAGCTCCATTTGCACATCAAAGTTTGAAGTGAATATTTAAGCCAAATCAGTATCATTAACTTTCACTTGATTGAGCTGAAACACCCCTAGGTAACTTTCTCAAACTTCTCCCATTCATAGATGACACAGCTGGGTAGAAATTAGTCTCTAAAAATACTTTCACACAACCGGCTTGTTTTCTAGTCACTGTCTGCTTATGTTATGCTCATTCCATCTGTCAATAGATGTGAGTCACACATTCGACCTTTCAGCTTCACTTGCGCACATAAATTTCTTCCAATTTCCTGTGAAACAAACACTTTTAACTCTTTAGGGTTTTGTAATGTGTACACAGGTCATTCAGGGATGATTCAAATAACAAAAAGTCCCTCAACTGTGTGACAAATTTGACTTGAGCCCTTTATCTCAGGAATAGATTTTCTTTTACTGTTTCACTAATAAAGGTAGGTCTAGATATAGACACAGACATATAAATAAATTTGTATATATTTCTATATACATGTAACCAAACCTTCCAGTGGCTTTCCGTGATGTAGGATAACTAAAAACAAAACAGTTTAAAGGAGACACATGTACCCACTAACAAAATCCTCCTAACCCTCCCTAGGTCTATGTAGTTTTTCTTTTCACTGAATTCATGTTAAAGAAGACTTGCACATTCAAGTAAAAAAAGCAAAGTTGATTACTCTCTAATATCTACCTGGGATCATGACTGTCTTATCAAATATGTCTAATCTTTTTATTCTGACTATACACAATAAAGTCTCCAAGTTTGAAAGATAGCTTGGCAGGAACACATCTCAATTTTGAGAGATTTTATTTGAATTTAACATACAACTAGTTCCATGATTTAACAAAACCCACAAAACTCTCCCCAATGGCTTTTATGATAAAAAGCATACAATGACTGAATAACAAAATGACAAAATTGACAAAGATAGGGAAAAAAACCCACAAAGTGTTTTTATCTCAAAAGCTGTTCTTACCCAAGATAAAAGAGAATAACATGACCCTTTTCTTCTGTTTCTTCCTTGGTTACCAATCCCAGAGTGGCTGAAAGAATGAGAGCTGTTTCTTCAAGTACTGTGGATGGGAGCTGTACCTGCAAAGCTCTAGGAAAATGGAAAGGAGATATTGTTTCTGGTGTTGTGCCGATATATTTAAAGACTAGTCCTCCATACCCATTTCTGTTTTACTTTTTTTCTCTCCTTCCCTGTTATTAACAAATCCATTGACCTCAATAAAATTTTCTGACTACACTTCCTGCATTATGGATACAGGTCTAGGAATACAGGGACAGTTAGTTACCCAGGAGAAGGTCTATGATTATTAATAATATAATCAAAGCACCTCATCTGAGACCCAAGGAGGTAGAGAAACTTTCCCTAGCACACACTCCAGATGAAGAACCCAGATATTCTGAGTCACTGACCAAGTACTTATTAGATTATGCCACAGTATCTATTTCATATCTCTGAGCTAGTAGAAGTGGGTCCTCTGAATCATCCTAGGAAAAAGTATAAGCCATGGTTTATCTTTAATATATCAGTCCCAAATCTTGGAATGGTTTTCCCTGAAAATTTTTGGTGTTACCTTTGTGATTAAGTCTGAAATGTAGGAGGGAGGACAAAATGGCCAGGGACCTGGGAACAGCATATAGCTGGGTGCAATGATTGCTTAGGGGACCTCTAAGTATATGGAAGTATGTGGGAAATGCAGGAAATTTTAGCATGCACAAATACTTGGCACCCATAGGAGGCTGGAGACATATCCCATTCCAGCTTTGCTGACCTGGAAGTGAAGAGAGAGCACCATGTGATATAATAGAACTCTGTATGAAATAAGGCAGATCCAGGATCCAATCTAACCTCTTCAACTGAATGGTCTCACACAAATGGCTCAATTTCATCACTTATAAAATGGAAAGAATGGGGAGAAAGTTGGTAATAATAACTAGCTTGAATTATTAAGATGAAATGATATGAAATACTATCTTACCACTGAATCCTCAGTTCCTTGGTGCTATCAAGGAATTATTCCCTCAGTTTCCTGGGTTTGGCACATAGTATGAGCTCTCTATAGGTTAGTTGTTCTGCCCTCTAAACTTCCTTTTTTTTTTTTTTTTTTGGCCTAAAAGTAATGGATCTTCTTCCAGTGTAATTCAGACTCATTATCCTGAGAATGTGTGGATAGTGAAAACTAATCAACTTATTATTATGGTATGCCTGAAGAACAGAACATCCTAAATGAAAGGCAAATCTGGAACCCTTCATCATTAGTTATTAATAATTGTAATTATCAATATTATTGATAGTTCATTATTATCAATATAATGGAGATGTCCAGGAAGTAAGAAGGGACATTTAGCATGTGACAAGGCAATCAAGTAGTCACAGGGTCTGTTGTTGCAAAGGCCATCTCATTAAGGAAATAGTCAAAACATCATAACCCCAATAGCTTTGGCAATACCAAGTTTAAGAAACCTTGGATTTCATTTAAAAGACTAATGAAATTTATTACCAAGAGAACAACATTCAAGTCCCAAACTAAGGAGAAAACATTTTACATAGAAAATGCATGCCAGTAGTTTGGAGCATAAGAAAAGTCAAAATGATGCCAAATTTAAATTCAGATCTACCTAGAAGGGATAACCATTAAGAATATCAACTTTTTCCCCAGGCCAGAAAGAATAATCCAAGGAGACTTAACCAGAAAATGAAGAAAACAAAATATTGGTTGAAAATAAAACTTCCTGGCAGGAAAGTCTATCAAAATGATGACTCTTTCAAGAAGGTGATTCAACCAGCCCCCTAGGGGGAATATGAACCCAGGTTGCACAGAGGAATAGAAAGTACATCATGGTGAACAGTCTGCTCCCCCAGTTCCCTGGGAGTGCACTGGCCACACCAAGAAGTCTTTCTTTCCATCTTGATTCTCTGTGATTTCAGCACAAATTGCTTTGCTGGGAGTTGGGGGAGTAGGTTCCTGATCCTTTCTGGAGCTCATGAAGTTGCCAGTAGGTGACTAAATCAATGGGAAAGAGAAAGCAAGGAAGCTCCAAAATCAGATTACTGTGTAAATATTAGAGATGCTTCAGAGGGTCCAGTATATTTGGACTCTGGCTTCTGATTCAAAAAGCAAATTTGTTCTTCAGGTATCTGTGTTTATGGCCTTCAGCCTACTGTCCAGTTGGTGTTTTAAACAAATAACTTTCTAAACTTTATTTCATGACATCTTAGTCACATTGCAAGGTTATTCTCCATAGGCAGTTAGTCAAAGGGAAGTAGCAAACGACACAACCATCTTTGCAGCCACTTTCCTTTGGCTAGAGCTTTAGTGCAACGGAGAAATATTTAAAGGTGGTGACTCCATATTAATTTTCCCCTCAGTTGATATTCTTGGAAGTCTATTTACACCTTGCCTGGAACAACCTGGGATGCACATAAATAAGGAAAATGATCCTATTTTAGTAAAGAAAACCACTACTACAAATTTGAGCAGGAATAGGTGAGAGAAGTAAATAACCTAGTACCAAATTATGTTGGATTCTTATCTAGAAATTCTTTCCCCAAATTAAGACTCAATAAACCTGAACTAAAGTAAATTGACGTATTGTAGAAGGTGAATGAAAGCTGGATACAGAATCAGAAATTTAGCTTTCAAAAATTTCATTATTTCCACTCTTCATTTTAGCCTATGTGTGCATTTCAATGAAGATTGCTCAAAAATTAATTCAGGTACAGCAAACCCATTTTTCTTTTATTCTATATAACTGGGGCAGAAGTCATGAGTGAAATGAATCTCAATTTAAAAAGCACAGGCATAGTCAAAATGGCTGTTTTGTTGCAAACTGGGCACTGTAATCCCAAATAAGAATGTCTAGTGTCTGTAAAGGTCTTTACCTTGTCCAGAGTGTGTTTACATGCAAACATCTTCCCTTTTTGCATAAAGAAGAAACTAACTGCCAGTGAGGTTAATTGAAGTGACCAATGAGACACAAGAGTTTGGACCTAGGGCTGATCACAGAACACAGTTTACTAAAATGACCAATATACCCCTGCTCATGGCAGTGGCAGCCTACATACAGATGACTGTTCTTCTTCTATCATCCTTTTGCAGCCACCCTTTCTGCCGTTGGTATTTTAACGCCACTTTTGCTACTCCAGATTTCAGGTCTCTGATGGGTAAAATCTCAGATAACTGGTAGGTAAATTCTCAAAAAGGAATGCAGTATAGTTGACTTAGTCGATGACAACTGCTTGCCCCATCAGTTTATTTGACTGCTCTTAACTGTTAAATCCTTGCTCTTCAAAAACTACTCAGACTTGGTTGTCAGACACATCTATATGCAAATCAACATTTAGCCACTCACTTGTGGGAAATGTACTGAAATCATCTAAAATGGACATTATATTAACCTCTGTTAATGGTTGCTTTGAGGTTTAAATGAGTGCTAATGAACCTAGATACATATCATTGGCAATAAATGTTTTCCTCTTTTGCTCACTCTCCAATTTCACCACCCTAGATCTACATACTCTAAATTAACATAAATGAGGTCATCCCATAGTGCTCTGCCTTATTCCAACAGCCAATGACTTGCTGTAAATTGAGGCCCCAACCTCAATTTACTTAGGAACAGATTATTGCCAAAATCCAACCTATATATAAATTGCTTTGTCACAATGATCTTGCTGTTAAAAGACACAATATTTATTTTATCATTTTATTATTATATCTCACAGAGAAGGGCAAAAGCAAATTTTTAAAAAAGGGGGTACAGAGTAATAGTTATAATGCAGACAATTGTGTAATTAACACCTGAGTCAAGAAATAGAACACTGCTATCAACACAGATGTTCTTGTGAGGGTACAACTTTTCTTAGAGACAGTCAGAAGCATATATAGAAATAGTGATATAGTGGAAAAGACATGGATTCTAAAATTACACAGACCTGGGATTAATTGTGTTTCCCTCATTTATAAACTATGGGATTTTGGCCATACCACTTAATCACTTTGATCCTTAGCACTCACATTTGTAAAGTGGGAATGATAAAACCTGCATTTCAGTGTAACTGTGAGATTGGTATATGTATATATATACATAAGCACATACATATGTACATGGGATGGGGGCATATAGAGTTCAGTGAACAGTAACTATTACCAGTAGTAATCATATTTCAAAGGCATCATATATATATTGGCTTCAATACATGACAAATTTACTATTTCACTAATTTAAATTGTAAACTTTTACCTTGGCTGAAATTTGCCTTTGCAAAAATTACATATCTAAAGAATAATAATTTCTTAAGCAAATGGATATATATACATTAGAATATGGAAGATTTAGGGGTACCTGGGCGGCTCAGTCAGTTAAGTGTCTGCCTTTGGCTCAGGTCATGATCCTGGAGTGCTTGGATCCAGCCCTACATGGGGCTCCCTGCTCAATGGGGAGTCTGCTTCTCCCTCTTCCTCTGCCCCTCCTCCTGCTTGTGCTCTCTCTCTCTCAAATAAATGAATAAAATCTTTAAAAAAAATAAAATGTTTTAAAAAAAGGAATATAGAAGATTTAATAAACCTTTAGGCATTGTGTGCACTGCAAATTGAAAAGTTTTTTTAAAATATACTCAGAATTTCCAATTTGATTGCCCCTTGCTGTTTACTAAAATGTTAAAGAAGTGATATTTTACTGAAGCATTCTAAATTCAGGCTTTTAAGTAATTGACCAAAGTAGATTATCCCCAATTAATTGAACTTAACAGTGTTTTGTTTAATTATTCCTACATTTTTATCAATATTCTTTTGTAGCAACAGTTTTTATAAAATATCATGACTAAATTGAATTATTAAACTACCTCTTATAGAATAAACCTCATACCAGAATATTCCAGCATGCCATTCTTGGGAAAACCTACACATAACTTAAGGCAATGAGAGAATGGTCCCAAATTTTCTAGAATTCTCAGAAGTACATTAATCTGGGTTTTCTTTTTTTTTTTTTAATTTTTATTTTGTTATATTAGTCACTGTACAGTACATCCCCAGTTTTTGATGCAATGTTCCATGATTCATTATTTGTGTATAACACCCAGTGCACCATGCAGTATGTGCCCTCCTTAATACCCATCACCGGCCTATCCCAATCCACCACCCCCCTTCCCTCTGAAGCCCTCAGTTTGTTTCCCAGAGTCTCTCATAGTTCATTCCCCTTTCTGTTTTTAAATTACTTTTGCACCTGTGTTCCTTTCATGATGCAAGATTAGGAAAGAGCTAATGGGGAATATATTTAGATGATTAGCATTTAACACTTTATGTTGTTGTTTTTTTTAAGATTTTATTTATTTATTTGACAGAGAAACAGCCATCAAGAGAGGGAACACAAGCAGGGGGAGTGGGAGAGGGAGAAGCAGGCTTCCCGCTGAGCAGGGAGCCTGATGTGGGGCTCGATCCCAGAACGCCGGGATCAGGCCTTGAGCCGAAGGCAGACACTTAACGACTGAGCCACCCAGGCGCCCCTAACCCTTTATGTTAGTTTGACTTCTGCCCTCCACCTGAGAATAATGCATGGGCAATTTTCCCACAACAGTAAATATATGATCTTGTTATGTCTTGGTTTTGATCTTGTCTCTGAAACTCTTCATATTTGATACTGTTTTCTTAATGCCTTTTAGCTTTGGTAGTGTCACCCTTAAAATTGAAATAATACTAGCTGTACCTATATCACAAATTTATATTAAGGATCTACTGATAATGTATGTAAAATATACTTTTTTAAAACCATAAATATACTAATGGAAATTATGATCACTATTTTCTCATCTTGCCAAAATTTAGTTAATTCAATTTTTATGAGTTGTGATGTTCTTGAAATGGATTATTTTACAGATCTTATGTCACTATTTACCTTACTTTGGAGATGTGTTTAGAATGTAAAAGGAAAAGTCATGTTTATGGCTACATACTTTGTGGATTAATGCTTTTAAGAAGAATCTTGGCTTCATCTTTTAGGTCTATCAAGTAGCATCTTGCCACTCAGGAATGCTCTAGTTATGATTCAAAAACTTTCAGAATTCACTTTTATATTAAGATGGATAAGACTGATTACTTCGACTAAAACTCATAATTAAGATGATTCCTTAAATCATCTGACTACAAATTAAATGTTGCTACAGCAGTAAGCATATTAAGATCCATCAAGGAAGTTGCTGCAACATGGCTTCCTCTTCCTGTAAGGTTGTTACCTTTCTCTTCCTGTTGAAACCTGGCACATACTTTAGTATATAACTTAGCTGTTATATTTTCTATAATGATAATTCCCCCCAGAGAATCAACGTATGGACTTTCTTCATCGCTAAGACACTACCTTTCTTCTTCAACGTTTCTGCTGCCTCTCATCCATTGGATCCTGGCATCCTTCAGGTCAGGAACCTAGTCTTACTCATTCTTGTATCTTTTGGGTTATCATAATGCTTTTCATCTTTCTCATTGTGGTGGTTAATGCTAGTTTCCCCCAATTATCTGATATCACTTCCTCATATTTTTTCACTTGGGCATATGGCTGCCCAGAATAATTACTATATTTCCCAAGCTAGGTACAGCCCTGTGACCAAGTCCATCTAGGTCATGATTTAATAGCAGAAATGACATCAGAAAATTCTGGATTGTGCCTCTTAAAGGGAAATGTTGTACCTTTAATTTCTTTTCCCCTCTCTTTATGGGTCATCTTGAAACATGCAGATGAGGATGACATTCTAGCGAACATGGAACAACATGATATAAGGAGCCTCTGCCCTCACACCATGGAGCTACCATCCTAATTCTGGTATTCTTAGACTGTTAGTGGAGAAAAGCAAACTTCCACCATATTTAAGTTTCTATTGTTTTAAGTCTGAATTATACCCTAACAAATGCACTTCTTTTTTAAAGATTTTATTTATTTATTCGACAGAGATAGAGACAGCCAGCGAGAGAGGGAACACAAGCAGGGGGAGTGGGAGAGGAAGAAGCAGGCTGATAGTGGAGGAGCCTGATGTGGGGCTCAATCCCATAACGCCGGGATCACGCCCTGAGCTGAAGGCAGACGCTTAACTGCTGTGCCACCCAGGCGCCCCAACAAATGCACTTCTATACTGGGGATGCAAATAATTATATTTGGACAGAAAAATGTTTTATATAATATAAATCGAGGGGTGACTGGCAGTCAGTTAAGCACCTGACTCTTGATTTTGGCTCAGGTCATGATTTCAGGGTCCTGAGATCAAGCCCAGCACTGGGTGTGGAGACTGCTTAAGATTTTCTCTCTCCTTTTCCTTCTGCCCCACCCCCCGCACTTCTCTCTCTCCTTCCTCCTCTCTCTCGCAAAAGAAAAGTTTAATATAACTCAAAGCGGTATGTTAATGCAGCCATATTAACTCCCTTTTGGGCATATTTGTTGTTATTTACTCTTTTAGCTATACAGATCATCTAAGCTTTGGTTTCAAATACATTTAGGTTGCTTGTTTATATTGATGACATTTTTTCATTTTTTCTGGTGTTTAACAGTATGCTCTTTTCTTCTGGAATAGGATTCCAAAAGGAGACTGTAGAAAGAGCATCACTTGTACTTTGATATACTGTTGACTATGGGTCTAAATCTAGACTATATTAGAAATCGTTTTGTTTATTTTCTGTGTCTTCACATAGGCCATTTCCATTTTCTGGGAGACTCCTATATTTGGGATTACTTTATGTACTATTTATCCTTTTTATCTCAACATGAATATTATTTCCTTTGGGAAAGCCATCCCTGAACTTACTTACAGACTTGTTAAAAATTAATATGACATAGTACCATATTTTATCACACACATTAGTGCAATTATATAACACTTTGTATAAGTTTTAATTTGATGGCTGATCTTCCCACCAGACTAAGTTCCATGAGGGCAGAGACAATGCCTATACATTTTACTGATGTGTCCTAAACACCTGGAATATTCTATGTATTCAATAATTATTTGTTGGAAGGAGGTAAAGAAGGAGAGGAGGAAAACTACCCTGCCGTGAAAAGGGAAAGAACTAGAAGCCATTTGGGGGATCTGATTATTTGAAATACCCACATAATTAGGGGAAATAGAGGGGAGGGGTTTGAGTCATTAAAATTAGTTTCCTCAATTCTCTTCATTCTGTATGGGTAGTTATAGTAGAAAAAGAGTAAGACTTCCCTTTTATTTTTATTATTTTCCTTCATATCCAAAAAGATCAAAGCTTGAAAACTTTGCATATTTTCAAATCAGCAGTTACCTCCAAAAAATTCTTTATAGCATCTTGGGATTTATGCCCAGGGTCTTCCATTTTTTCTTATTTCTTGAATAAGAATTTGCCAAGAGGGATTTGATCAGGCCCACCTCTGGCGCCGCCAGCCTGACTGAATTTCCTGGTCCACTAGGTGGTGTTGGAAATGTCACTTGAAGGAGTGCTGCCAAGTTAGAAAATGACTGCTTATGGCTCCACATGCAGATAGGGACAGGTGTCTTCATCTGGCTGCTGGCATATCTGTGCCATGAGAACTTTCTGTGAAAACAAAAACTGATAAAGTTTCTTTTGAAATAGGGATTTTAAATTTCCAATACATTTCAAATCAAAAATGTTTGACAGGGTTGATCCTCCTGCTCATTGATACATTTTGTTCACTTGGCTTCCACCACACACTCTGCTGGTGTTCTTCTACCTCACTGACCCCTTCCTTTTGGTCCCTTTTGCTCATTAGAGTACCTCATAACTCATTCCTAGGGTCACTTCTCTTTCACACCTGCACTTCCTCGAAGAGTTCATTTGTACTTTTGGTTCTTTTTTTTTTTTTAAAGATTTTATTTATTTATTTTGACAGAGACAAGCCAGAGAGAGAGGGAACACAAGCAGGGGGAGTGGGAGAGGAAGAAGCAGGTTCCTAGCGGAGGAGCCTGATGTAGGGCTCGATCCCAGAACACGGGGATCACGCCCTGACCCGAAGGCAGATGTTTAACGACTGTGCCACCCAGGCGCCCCTGTACTTTTGGTTCTGATCAGGATCCCTACTGATGATTTCCAATTTTGTATCCCTAGCTATACTCCAGACCCATGTACCCAACCACTTCATTTGGCTGTCCACAGTCATCATAAATTTACCATAACAAAAAAATGAACTTCTATCCCACTTCCACATTTGCATAATCTCAGTTGATTGAAACTCAAGCTTCAGTTGTGAGAGAAGAAAAAAAAAAGTGACATCAGGATGGCAGCCTTGAGGCTTCCCTCTTACATTTCACTGCTGAGCCAGCAGGGTATCTTGTGTACTCTACCTCAATGTATATCCATACTTTGGCCATTTCTCATATGACCTGCTTCATATCTTGCCTACATTATTAAATTATATCCCACATGGTCTCCCTGATTTTACAAATTCTTTGGTCCCTGTCACCAGATCTTCAAACAGCAACCAGAGTCATCCTTTCAAAATAAAAGCCGGAAAATGTCATCTGTGTCTCCAAACCCTGTAGTGGTTTTCCATTCCACCCAAAGTTACAGCCAGTGTCCTTTTCTCCATAGTCTTTTGTGATCTTCCCCCATGACCTGCTGCCTAACCTCATCTGCTTTTCTCCTTGTTGCTCACTCTGCTTCAGCCACACTGGCCTGCTTACCACTGCGCAATTACACGAGGCAGCCTCTCATACCAGGGCCTTTACACTGGCATTCCTCTGCCTGGAATGTTCTTTCTCCAGATATCCGTCCACATGGCTAACTCTCTTACCACCTTTGGGCTCTACTCAAATATCATTTCCTCTGAGGTTTGTCCTGTACCACCCAATTACCACCTGACCCTTCCAACTGTGCTGGGTCTTCTTTAACCATATTAATTTCACCTTCTAATATTTTATCTAATTTATGTATTTTTGTGGGCATTATTATTCTGTATCATTCCTATGAAAATATAAGTTCCATTAATGCAGGGAATTATTCTTGTCTTATTTAATAACTAGAACTTGTTTCTGGTACACAGTATAAATTAATATTTATTAAACAGATGACACCTTGGTAGGAATAGGTTAAATTTGCCTGCTATAACCACTACTATTCGGTATGATACTAGCTGACCAAGTCAATGAAAAAGAACAAAGAAAAGAAATGAGTTATAAATAACAGAAAGGGAGAGCCAAAACTGTGACTATGTGCATATACAATTATTTACCTATAAAACAAGAAAGTCATCTGAGAGATGTATAAGAACAAATGAGAGAATTCGGAGGAAGGACACATTCATGCTCAATATGTATTTTTAAATTATGAATAATTTTTCTATGTGCCAAAAGTAACTAAATTTAAAAACAGAAAGAGATCTTGTTTGCAATATAAAAAAATAGAATAAAATGCCTAAGAACACATCTAATATAAGAAGCTCAAGGGGCACCTGGGTGGCTCAGTCAGTTAAGCATAGGACTCTTGATTTTAGCTCAGGTCATGATCTCAGGGTTGTGAGATCAAGCCCTGCATTGGGCTCCCTGCTCAGCAGGGAGTCTGCCTGAAAGTCTCCCTCCCCCTACTTGTGCTCTCTAAATAAACAAATTAAATAGATAAATAAATAGATAAATAAAATCTTTTTAAAAAGCTCAAGGCTTACATTAAGAAAACTATCAAATAGAAAATCAAATAAATAACATACCAAGTTCATAAACAAGAAGATGTATTAGAGACAAAACAATTTTCCAAAGTAATTGATGATTTTAATGCATTTTAATTAAAATAGATGAAGGAATTTTATAACTTCAGCAGCTTATTTCAAGTACAAATGGAAGAAAAACACTTAAGTATAGTCTACCAAAAGTAGAAAGAAAGGAAGAGGGGAAGGAGGGAGGGAGAGAGGGAGGGAGAAAGAGAGAGAGGCAGAGAGATCATATTATTAGTACAGGAATAGACTGGATCCATGACATTTCAAATTTCTTAGCAAAAGATGGACTATTAAATCATGTGCAGATAATTCACTTTTTATTAGGAAAATAATAAAGTCAGACTGTACCTCAGACACGCATCAAGTTCAATGTGTAATGGATCAAAGTGCTATAACTAAACTACATAAGTATTGTGAGAAATGTAGGAGACTATCTTATAATTTTGTAGTAGAGAAGGGCTTCCTTAAGAAAGATACAAAACCCAAAAAGTCTAAGAAAAACAGTACCCCCTTTGCCCTCATAAAAATGAACAGAAATAGTTTTTAGAAATGGGTTAACATAGGCATCATTAACATTCTGGATAAATATCCAGGATGCATAAAGAGCTCTTTCAAATCAGTAGAAAAAAAAAAAGACAAGCCTCCCAGAGGGCAAAATATATGAAAATATAGTTTATAGAAAAAGAGAAATATGGAAAAACTTAAGCTCACTGATAATCAGGGAAACTCAAACTGAAAAACATGTTTTTTACCCATCTAACACATAAAAAAAAAAGCTTAAAAGTTTGCCAAAATGGAGTATCAAACAAAGATATAGGGAAATGGAAATATATCAGACACTCCAAGGTAAGAGCTGAAAACCTTTGAAGCTACTTAGTTAATAACTCAACTCCTCTGCAACTCTCTCTTGAAAAGGAAGAAAATGAGAGGGGCATATAACAAGCACTCTCTCCTCTTTTTGATACAGATTTGCTTCTCTCTCCTTGACTCCAATTATTCTTATCAACACAACCATTTATTGACTACTTACCGCCTCCCAATTATAAATGCTATTGCAAAAAACCCCAAATTTTATACATACACACACACACACACACACACACACACACACACACGGTGACTCAGAGCCTACTGGCTCAGGGCTGCACAATCTATTGGATGAAGAGCCTTCATAAGGATCTCTTATTCAAGATAGATTGTTAAGTGCTCCAATAAAGGCACACACCAAGTGCTATGGGACCATTGGGGAGGAAGAGATTAATTGCTACCATTACCACATTTTTAAAATCAATTTATCAGAATCTCAGCTTTGCAATTAAAGGAAATTTGCCAAGGCACTTAGAACAAAAGTATCTGTATATAGTTTTCTTTCACTAATCTCCTCCAGGTCCTTTAACTCCATTACATACAATCAGCATGGTGGGTTTTTCTTTTTTTCTTTCCTTCTCTTTTCTCCACCACACCCCTGGCCCTATTTTCTGGTCAAAATATGACTCAGAATAGAAGGCCGACTTTGGATACAGTATTGATGCCTTATATGGCTTCACTCTTGCCATTTGTAATCTCAGAAATTTCTATCATACAATAAAGGTCATTCATTCTACCAGCATGACAAATAGTTTTGGGGGAAAATTTATGCACATAGGAAATTTGTGAATTCCTTACACTAAAATTGTGAAGGATTTCTACCAGTTGTCTCTTTGGGAATTAATGTTCTGCTGATTATTTCTGGTTTCCTATTTGTTGCAAATTATGTAATTTATCTAAATTGATAAAGTATTTAGAAAGTAAATTGAGTACAAGAAGCTAATTTTTTGTTACCCATTTACAAATGAAATTTCTCCTCAATTTTTATTTACTTATTCTTTCATTTGTTGAGTACCTACTAAGTTCAAAGCACTCTTCTAGATGCTAGGAAACAGAGGTGAACAAAATATACTAAGTCTCTAAACTCATTGGATTTATTTTCTCATAGAGGAAACAAACAAAAACCAAACATAAACAGCACAATTTCAGATAGTAGTAGGTGTTAAAAGTGGCAAGAGAGGGATGGATTTAGGGGATAGCAAGTGATAGGAGAAAAGGCTATTTTAAGATACAATGGTAAGAAGTCTGAGCAAAGTTCAAAAATGAGAACACATGCTATGTGACGATAGGAGGAAACACCATTCCAAGCAGAGAGACTCACAAGTGCAAAGACCCAGAGAGGGAACTACATACACTCCAGGAACTCTTAGAAGTGGAGTGACCAATTATTCCAGTTTGTCAAGGTCTATAAGGATCCCTGGGAGGCTCGTCTTTCAATGTGAAGCAGAAAACCCTGGGAAAAAATAATGAGTTGTATACTTGCCTTGACCAGAGCAGATGAAAAATAGAGAAAGTGGTGGAAGATGAGTTTATCGAGGTAAGCAGGTACCAAATAATGTGGGACCTTTAGAATCTGGTAAAGATTCTACACATTTTAGTGTGAGCCTTTGGAGGGATATAATCAGGAGAACCATGTAATCTGAATTATTTGTTTTATTGAAATTAGTTGGCACCTTTCTTATTGGGAAAGCTTACCGTTTCCTCTCTGGCCTCTCCAGGGAGACATCTCATCAATCTGAGCATTTCTGAAGGCCAAAGTTAGAAAATTCTGGGCAGAAGATTCACCTGCCCTCAACAATATTTCCAAGGATATATTTAGAAATATTTTTTGTAAGTACTTTTATGCTTCTCTTTAGGAATCTGGAGCAAACAGCCTTCACATTGAGGAAAATGTTGAAATAAACTACAGTGGGTCTGTTGATATAGGTATGAGAACTCAGACTCTGGCCATGACCCATTAGTCACCTCTCAGTCATTCATAACTGAAAGCACCAATGCAATCACTAATATGATTTGAGCCCAAGAGCTCTTTATTCAGCAGAAATACTGAAGGTTTCTCTCACTACATTTTCTGTGTTAATGTCCCTTTTTTTATAGTGTATTTCCTGGAAAGTCTCAAAGCAATTTCTCTAAGCTATGAAAATGTCCTTATCTTTTGGCCCAAATGGAGAAATATACCCCTTCATGTCTAGAATGACTACCTCCAAATGGACTGCTGTGTTCAGTCCAAACTGTAACAGCAAAGTACTGAAGTCTAACACTCTTTGATACTGTGCTTCTCTCCACTTTGCTTCATTTTGTCTGAAGCACAAATGCTGAGGAAATTTTTTTTCATTTAACTAAAAAATGTTTTTAAAAATCTAAATTAAAATTGAGAAAAGGGAGAAAGAGATGGTTATATTACCAGTAAGGAAGTAAAGGATTCAAGAGGAAAGAAAGATGAAGTAAAGGTGAGAAACAAATTCCATTTAGCAAGGAAGAGCTAAAGCTCACTCCGTCTTTAGAGATCATAAAAATCCTAGGCATTTTCAAGTCCTTTCCAGTGGAGGGGTTTCTCAATAGAAGGATGACATAGGATCCAGAGATGGAAAAGGTAAAGACGGCAAGAAATAATTTATAGGCACAATGTTTCTATAATTTCCTTTGACAGCAAGTTCTCCATGAACTAGTCACTGTCCCTTTCTGATCAGAGTGTAAAATTACTTCTTCTTTGGAATAGAAAGTGAGAAAAATTATTAATAATAATTTGAAACAGTTGCATCAGAGTGGATTAATGGTGAATCACTTTTATTTTAAATTTCCCTCTATGCTTTTATTATTATGCTTTAAAAATTGAGAAAAGACAAATTACAGAATGATACATGTAGATGAAACCAAATTTATTCAATAATTCTAGTTTAATGAATTGGATTTGTAATTAGATTTAACATAAGTATATATAACAAAGTATACAGAGCACAAGGTATAAATAACACTAGGTTATATGTGTATAACCTCACTGTGTTTACAATAGATTTCTTCCCATTTCCTCCCATTTATCTATATAGTGCATTTAAGAATCCTAACATTTGGATTACATATTTCATGAAATATTCATGTCCTCTTTAAGAAAAAAAGCTCATTTCACTGAACTCTTATTCCTGAGTTAGGGCAGATAGACTGTTTATAAGCATAGGGTACATGTTGTTAGAGTCTTACACAAAGAATAGTCCATATGCGATGTGGTTTCCAGGTAGGCAGATGAGAATAAATACAAATGAAAAATATATAATTATGTGCACCATCTTAAGAAGAGACTTTATACTGGAAGAAAGGAAGTGGGACAGTCATTGAATAAAGTATCTTAAAATCAGGTATGTTATGTCTTGGGAAGAAGCAACAGAAATTTGAAGAGAAGATAGGACCAAGTGAAGGATTGGCATGAGGGAAAGATTTCCTGGAAGCTTAAATTTGTTTAAATAAACTTATTTTTTTACTTAAGTAGAGTTAACACTCAATGTCACATTAGTTTCAGGTTTACAACACAGTGATTCTATATGTCATGCTATGCTCACCACAAGCGTAGCTACCTTGTCATTATACAAGATTATTACGATGCCATTGACTATATTCATATGCTGTGCTTTTGTCCCCATGATTTATTCCATAACTGGAATCCTGTACCTCCCAGTCCTCTTCACCCATTTTGCCTTCCCCTCCCACCACTGCTCTGGCAACTATCAGTTTGTTTCTGTTTTTTGCTTGTTTTTTCATTTGTTTTTTTAGATTCCACAAATAAGTGAAATAATATGATATTTGTCTTTATCTAATTTTAGCTAGCATACCTTCCAGCTCCATCCATGTTGTCACAAATGGCAAAATCTTATCCTTTTTTATTTAAGATTTTATTTATTTATTTGAGAGCGAGAGAGAATGAGCAAGAGAGAGAGCGCAAGCCAGAGAGGAGAGGCAGAGGGAGAGGGAGAAGCAGACTCCCCGCTGAGCAGGGAGCCCAACGCGGGCCTCAATCCCAGGATTCTGGGATCATGACCTGAGCCAAAGGCAGAAGCTCAACTGACTAAGCCACCCAGGTGCCCCTAAAATCTTATCCTTTTTACTTTTTTCCATACATTAACATACAGCGTTATATTAGTTTCAGGTGTACAGTATAGTGGTTCGACAATTCTATATATCACTCATCAACAATTCTACGTATGATTCATCAAGATAAGTGTATTCTTAATCCCCTTTACCTATTTCACCCATCCCCCAGCTACCTCCCCTCTAGTAACCACCTATTTGTTCTCCATAATTAAGAGTCTGTGTTTTGGTTTGTTTCCCTCTTTTTTTTTTTCCCTTCATTTTTTCATTTATTTTGTTCCTTAAATTCCACATACTAGTGAAATAATATGGTATTTATTTTTCTGACTGACTTCACTTAGCATTATACTCTCTAGCTCCATCCATGTTGTTGCAAATAGCAAGATTTCATTCTTTTATATGGCTGAATAATATTCCTCTGTGTGTGTGTGTGTGTGTATCACATCAATTCACAATTTCCTTATCACACTTGGGTTGCTTTCGTTCTTTAGGGTATTATAAATAATGCTGCAATAAACATAGGGTGCCTATAACTTTGCAAATTTATGTTTTTGTTTTCTTTGGATAGAGGGTAGTGGTATTACTGGATAGTATGGTATTTCTCATTCTGATTTTTGAGGAAACATACAGTGGCTATACTAATTTACATTCCCACCAACCAAGTATTCTTTTTTCTCCACGGCCTTGCCAACATTTGTTAATTTTTGTCTTTTTGATTCTAGCCTTCCTGACAGGTGTAAGCTGATACCTTGTTTTTGATTTGCATTTCCCTGATGACTAGTGATGTTGAGCATGTTTTCATGTGTCTGCTGTCCGTCTTCTTTGGAAAAATATTCATGTCCTCTGCCCATTTTTAATTGGATTATTTGGCTTAGTATTCTTTATGTATTTTGGATATTAACCCCTTATTGGATATGTCATTTACAAATACCTTCTCCCATTCAGTTGGTCGCCTTTTTGTTTTGTTGGTTTCCTTTGCTGTGCAAAAGCTTTACCTTTTGATGTAGTTTATTTTTGTTTTTGTATCCCTAGCCTGAGGAGACATATCTAGAAAATTTTGCTAAGACCAAAAAGAAAGTACTTAAATTACTGTCTATGTTTTGTTTCAGGTCTTTAATTCATTTTGAGTTTGTGTTTGTGTCTGTGTGGTGTTAGAAAGTGGTTCAGTTTCATTTTTTTGCAGGTAGCTATCCAGTTTCCCAACACCGTTTACTGAAGTGAGTGTCTTTTCTCCATTATATATTCTGCCCCCTCTGTCACAGATTAATTAACCATATAACCATGGGTTTACATCAGGGCTGTCTATTCTATTTCATTGATCTATGTTCCTATTTCTATGGCCAGTACCATACTGTTTTGACTGTTGTATCTTTTAGTATGTCTGGAAATCTGGGATTGTGAAACTCCAGCTTTATTCATTTTTCTCAAGATTGTTTTAGCTATTTTGTGGTTCCATACATTTTTTTCCAGTTCTGTAAAAAATGCTGTTGAATCTATATATTGCCTTGGGTAAAGTGGACATTTTAACAATATTCTTCTAGTCCATGAGCATGGAATATCTTTCCATTTCTTTGTGTTGTCTTCAATTATTCTCATCAGTGTTTTATAGTTTTCAGAGTGCAGGTCATTCACCTCCTTGGTTAAGTTTATTCCTAGGTACTTTATTCTTTTTGGTGCAATCGTAAATAGAATTGTTTTCTTAATTTTTCTTTCTGATACTGTTACTAGTATATAGGAAATTAACAGATTTCTGTATATTCATTTTGTATACTGCAACTTTACTGAATTCATTTATTCTGATAATTTTTAGGGTTTTCCATGTGTAATATCATGTCTTCTACAAATAGTAACTTCTTCCTTAGAATACCTTTCATTTTTTTATCTGGTCTGATTGCTGTAGCTTAGACTTCCAATCCCAGGTTGAATAAAAGAGGTGAGAGTGGGCATCCTTGTCTGATACCCAATCTTAGAGGAAAAGCTCTTGGTTTTTCATATACGGCCTTTATTATGTTGAGATATTTTCCCTTCTAACCCACTTTGTTGAGAGTTTTTATCATGAACAGATGTTGAAGTTTGTCAAATGCTTCTTCTGCATCTATGAGATGATCATATGATTTATATCCTTTGTTAATATGGTATATCACATTGTTGATTTGTGAATATTGAACTATTCCTGCATCCCAAGAATACATCCCACTTTATTGTGGTGAATGATCCTTTTATTGTTGAATGTTTTTTGCTAATATTTTGTGGAAGAATTTTGCATTTAATTCATCTATTTGCATCTACTTCATCTAACACTATCAATAGTGTTATTGCCTGGTTTTGATATCAGGGCAATGCTAGCTTCATAGAATATATTTGGAAGTTTTCCTTCCCTTTCTTTTTTGGGGAATAGTTTGAGGAAAATTAAGGTACTTGAGGTATTAACTCTTCTTTGAATGTTTGGTAGAATTTACCTGTGAATCCATCTGGTCCTGAACTTTTGTTTTGAGTACTAATTACTATTAGTTGATCTGTTCAGAACTTTTATTTCTTTCTAATTCAGCATTGGAAGTTTTTTGGTTTTTTGTTTTGTTTTTAAAGATTTTATTTATTTATTTGACAGAGAGAGACACAGCCAGCGAGAGAGGGAACACAAGCAGGGGGAGTGGGAGAGGAAGAAGCAGGCTTCCAGTAGAGGAACCCGATGTGGGGCTCGATCCCAGAACTCTGGGACCACACCCCGAGCCAAAGGCAGACACTTAACGACTGAGCTACCCAGGTGCCCCTCAGCATTGGAAGTTTGTATCTTTCTAGGAATTATCCATTTCTTGTAGGTTGTCCACTTTGTTGATATATAATTTTTCACAATTGTTTCTGTGATGTCAGTTATTTGAGTCCTCTCTTTTTTTTTTTATAAGTCTAAGGGTTTATGATAGATTATATATATATTTTTTTTTTCAAAGAACCAGCTCTTGGTTTCATTGATGTTTTCTGTTGTTTTTTAGTCTCTATTTCATTTTTTTTAAAGATTTTATTTATTTATTTGACAGAGATAGAGACAGCCAGCGAGAGAGGGAACACAAGCAGGGGGAGTGGGAGAGGAAGAAGCAGACTCCCAGCAGAGGAGCCTGATGTGGGTCTCGATCTCATAATGCCAGGATCACGCCCTGAGCCGAAGGCAGACGCCCAACCGCTGTGCCACCCAGGCGCCCCCTCTATTTCATTTTTTAATCTCTGATCTTTATTATTTCCTTCTTTCTACTAACTTTGAGATTGTTCTTTTTCTAAGGCTTTTAGGTATAAGGTTAGATTACTTATTTGGGATTTTTTCTTTTTTCTTGAGGTAGGCCAGTATCATTATAACTTTCCTCTTAGAATTGCTTTTATCTGAGCCCTAAAGATTTTTCACCATTGTTTTTTCATTCATTTGTCTCCACATAGTTTCTTAATTTCCTCTTTGATTTCTTCACTGAGCCTTTGGTGGTTTAGTAGCATGTTGTTTAACCTCCACATGTTTATATTTTTAATTTCTAGTTTCATACCATTGTGGTCAGAAAAGATGCATGGTATGATTTTAGTCTTCATTGAGGCTTGTTTTGTGACCTAATCTATCTTGGAGAATATTCCAAGTGCACTTGAAAGAATGTATAATCTGTTGTTTTGGAATGGATTGTACTGCATATATCTGTTAAGGCCCTCTAGACAAACATGCCATTCAAAGACTATTTTCTTATTAATTTTCTGCCTGAATGAACTACCCATTGATATAAATGAGGTGTTACTATTATTGTGTTACTCTCAATTTCTCCCTTTACGTATGTTAATATTTGCTTTATGAATTTAGATGCTCCAATGTTGGGTGCATAGATATTGACAGCTATTATATCCTCTTGTTGGTTGACCCCCTTTATCATTATGTAATGTCCTTCTTCATCTTGTAGTCTTTGTTTTAAAGTCTATCTTTTTTTTTCCTTTTTTTTTTTTTTACTTCTGGACTGTATTATGTTTAGGTCTAAAGTGAGTCCCTTGTAGGCAACATATAGAAGGGTCTTGCTTTTTAATCCATTTTGCCATCCTGTCTATTGATAGGAGTATTACACCATTTACATTGTAAGTTATTATAGATAGGTATTTACTTTTATTTTGTTTATTCCAGTTGTTTTTTTAGTTCTCTCCCTCTCTTTCAAGAGAGAGAATATATATATTCTCTCTATATAAACACACACACATATATATTCTATCTATTCTCCTCTTCCTTTCTTCCTTATGATTACGATTTTCTTTACTGTTCTATTTGGCTTTCTTTCTCTTTATTTTTTGTGTACCTATTACGGGTTTTAGGTTTGTGGTTACCATGAGGTTCATATATTACATCCTAAGCGTATAACAGTTTATCGTTAGTTAACAGTCACTTCAGTTTGAACAGATACAAAGGAACTTATTTTTTATTCATCCCTCCACTTTTTTTGTATATGTTTTCATATTTTACATGTTGAATTTATGATTATCTTCTAATGCTAATCTTTTCCTTTTAAAGAGGTCCCTTTAATGTTTCTTATAAGGCCAATTTAGTAGAGATGAGCTCCTTTAACTTTTGTTTGCGAAAATCTTTCTCTCTCCTTCAATTCAGAATTTGTAACATTGTCGGGTAGAGTTTTCTTGGTTGTTCTATTTCTTTGTTTGTTTCCTTTCAGCACTTTAAATATATCATGCCACTCTCCTGGCTTGCAAAGTTTCTGCTAAAAAAATCAGCTGATAACCTTATGGGGTTTTCCTTGTACATAACTTTTTGCTTATCTCTTGCTGCTTTTAAATTTTTCTCTTTATGACCTTTGAAATTTTTATGCGTGGTGGTGTGGACCTCTTTGGGTTCATCTTGTTTGGGACTCTCTGCACTTCCTGAACCTAGATTTCTGTTTCCTTTCCCAGGTTAGGTAAGTCTTTAGCCCCTTTCTCTATTTGTTCTAGGTCTCATATAACGTGAATGATTGCTTGATATTTTTCAAGAGATTCACTAACCTATCATTGGGTTTTATTCTTCTTCTTCTTCTTATTATTATTATTACTTTTTTTCTTTTTGCTGTTTAGCTCAGCTACTTTTCATTACTCAAATATCCCAGATTGCCAATCTGTTTTCTGCGTCCTCTAATCTGTTGATTCCCTGTAGTGTATTTTCCATTTCATTTATTGTAGTCTTCTACTCTGGACCTTTTTTTGTATTTTCTCTTTGTTTTAGTTCTCACGGAGTTCTTACAATCTAATGAACATCTTTATGAGCATTACTTTAAACTTTCTCAAGCATATTTTTAGGGGGTTTGTTGGGTTTTTTTAGGTTTTGTTTTGTACTTTCATTTGGGGAATATTCCTCTGTCTCCTCATTTTACCTGACTCTGTGTTTGTTCTATGAATTAGGTGGAACAGCTATTTCTCCTAAACTTGAAGGAATTGTCTTGAGTGATATTGGCTGGCTTATGTGGGCTGAAGGCTCTCAGGCACTCTCTTCCTGGAATAACCTGGGGAGTACTGGAGCTCTCTATGCAGAGAACATCAGGGAAGGACAGCTGATGCTGAAATGGGTGTAAGCCAAGTTGTCCTGGCATGCTCTAGTTAAGGGACATTCTGGCAGGACAGCTGTAGCTGAAGTGGGCATAGGCCAGGGCAATGCTGGGGCTCTCCACACACAGGACATCCTGGAAAGATACCTAAAGCTGAAGTTAGTGCAAGCTTGAGGTTCCTGGGGCTCTCCATGCAGAGGGTGTTCTAGAAAGACAGCTGAAACTGAAATTGATGCAAACTACTGTATCCTGTGATGCATGGCACAGGAAGCACCTGGGTGGGGCAGCTAGAGCCAGTACCAGCTCAGGCCATGGTGTCCTGGTGCTCTCCATGTGGGGGACACCTAGGTAGGGCCCCTGAAACTAGTGTAGGCCAAGAGGTCCTTGGTGCTCCACACAGAGGTGCTCTGACCAAATAGCTGGAGCCAAGGTGGGCAAAGGCCATGAGTTTCCAGGGTGTTCCATGCAGGAGGTACCCTGGCAGTATGGCTAGAGCCAAAGCAGGCATGAGCTGGGGGGCTCCCTGAGCACTCTGACCCAAGAGTGCCTCAGCAGGCTCTATGGAACCAAAATGGTGCATGCCTAGAATATTTGGGGGTCTTATGTACCATGTACCCTTGGCACATGGCTGGAGCTATAGTAAGCCCTGACCAGGTATGTATGTCTCAATTTTGCCATGCTAGAGCTGCCTTGACCTCTAGTCCGTGCCAGCTCCAGAGGCTGATATGGACTAGGCGCTGGGGCTCACTGAAGCAGCAAGCAGGTCATGACATTCACACCCTGGTCCAGTCTGTGCTGTCAGGGGAGAGGGGGAATGTAAATTGTGGTGCTCAGTGGGCCTTCCAACCCAGAGAAAATTTGAGCAGCTCTGCCACTATTTGGTGGAGTTCAAGGGCTAGAACTTTTATATTCAAGTTGCTCTTTTTAACTACAACTAACTTTTCTGTTCCCAGGGTGTCTGAGGCTGGTGTGGGCTAGGGGCCTGGGGCTAGCTGAGGTAGCAGGCCAGCTATAGCGTCCAATCCTTGCTTCATCTGCACTAAGGTGGAGGGTAAACATAAATAGTGGTGCTTGCCAGCCCATCTCAACCAGATAGAGTTCTAGCAGCTCTCCCACATTTGGCAAGGTTCCAGGGCTACTTTATACTCTTAATTGTCCTTTTAAACCTTGTTTTTGTATGTGTGCCCTGAGGAAGACAAATCTACTCCTGGTCCTTTAGTACTATCCCTATCCACTGCAGTTCAAAGTATCGGGCATAGGGTTCCCTTTATTATCATGTCTCTGTGTCTTGCCATTCTCTATGTGGTTTCTATGTATTTTCTTGTGCAGAAGATGCTCAGTGAGCCTTCAGTTCTTTTCCAGGAGGACTGCTCTATAAATAGGTGAAGATTTGGTATGCCCATTCAGGAATTGAGTTTAGGGTCTTCCTATATCACCATCTTGGATGGAACCTTAAATTTAGATCATTTACATTTAAAGTAATTATTGATAGGTATATACTTATTGCCATTTATTCATTGTTTTTGTAGTTCTATGTTCCTTGCTGTGTTTCCTTGTGATTAATGACTCTAGTGTTCTGTTTGGCTTTCTTTCTCTTAATTTTTTATGTGGCTATTATAGGTTTTGGGTTTGTGGTTACCATGAGGTCCATATGTAACATCCTATGTATATTAGCAGTCCATGTTAAATTGATGGTAACTTAAGTTCAAACACATTCTAAAAGAACTTTATTTATACTCCCCCTCCATGTTTCATATACATCTTTTTATTTTATGAGTCTCCTTAAAGTTAAAATTGATTTTACTACTTTTGTTTCAACTTCATATTTGCTTTATAAATGACTGTTCTACTACATTTACTGTATGTTTGCTTTTACTCATGAAATCTTTTCTTTCATAATTTTCTTCTAATTATGGCCTTCCACTTACAAAGAAGTCCCATCTTGTAAGGCCAGTTTAATGGTGATGTGATCCTTTAGCATTTGTTTGTCTGAGAAACTCTTTAATTCTGACTAGTAACCTTCCTGGGTAGGGTGGGTTGTAGTTTGTCTGTTTTCTTTTTAGTACTTTGAATATATGCTGTCCCTCTCTTCTGACCTAAAAAGTTTCTTCTGAAACATCAACTGAAGGTCTTATGGAGTTTCATCACTAGCTGCTTCTCTCTTATTGCTTTTAAAGCTCTATCTTTGACATTTTAATTATTGTGTGTCATGGTGTGCACCACCTTGGATTCATCTTGCAAGGGACTTTCTATGCTTCCTGAACCTGGATGTCTATTTCCTTCCCTCAGGTAAGTTATCTTCCCCTTTCTTCTCTTTCTGGGACCCCTAGTTCATTCATTTGATGCTGTCCAAGAGAGAACTTAATGTATCCTCATTTTTTTCTTTTTAAGGTTCAGCTTGTGTACATTCCATTACCCTGTTTTCCAAGTCATTAACCCATTCTTCTCCATCCTCTAATCTGCTGCCTCCCTCTGGTATATTTTTCATTTGATTTATTGTATTTTTTTATTGTATGTTTCTATCTCTTTGTTGAAGTTCTGAGTTCATCCATTTTTTCTCCAGTCTTATGAGTGTTTTTTATTACCATTACTTATCAATCAGGTAGACCTCTCTTTTTTTATTTCTTTTCCTGAACTTATGTCTTGTTCTTTCATTTGGAATATGCCTCTGTCTCCTCATTTTGCTTCTCTTTTTTTTCTGTGAATTAGGTGGAACAGCTACATCTCCTAAACTTGAATAAATGGCCTTTGTTTTGGCTGTCCCCTATGTAGTCTGTGTGTGTCTAATGACTTTGGTTGGCTGGAGCTGTAACTAGGGGTGGAGGGGGGTCCCAGAGCACTCAATTCCTGGATTGCCCCAGTGTCATGGCCCGAGATGAATGGGTTGTGGTGGTCCCAGTGCTCTTTGCACGGAGTGTGCCCTGGCTGGACTGCTGAATTGGCATGGTCCAGGGTAGTCCCTGGGCTTTCTGAACAAAGAGCAATGTAGAAGGAAAACTTAAGTGGGTGCAAATTGGAGTATCCTGGGGTACTGTATTCAAGGGGCACCCTGGTGAGGCAGGTGGAATCAAAGCATGTGCTTGTTTGCAGGTCCTGGGGTGTCCTGTGCTGGGGGCACCCTGGTGGCAACTGAAACTAAGATGGACATGGGCTGGTGGTTTCCAAGTTGCTACACACACAGGACACTCTGGCAGAGTGGCTGGAGAGAAAGCAATGCAGGCTGGGTGGCCCAAGGACTCTCTGCACTGCGTGCCCTGGAAAGTCATCTGGAGCTGAAGTGGTACATGTCTGGAATTTTCAGGGGGCTTTGTGCCTGGGTCACTTTGGTGAGACAGCTGGAGCTATAGTGAGCACTGACCAGGGGTGCCCCAGTAAATGCCAAATGGGGCCACCTTGATGGGATGGCTTGCACTGGTGTGGGCTGGGTTCTGTGACTCACTGCGGTGGCAGACCAGCTAGGGTGCCTGGATGCTCCCATCTGCACTATCAAGGTGGAGGGAACACAAACTGTGGTGCTCACCAGCCCTTCTGACCCAGAGAGAGTTCCAGTAGCGCTCTCTCCATTTGGCAGGGTTATGGGGCTAATTCCATTATTTTAGTTGCCCTTTTGAACCATGGCTTTTCTCTGTGCTCCAGGGCAGAATAATCTGCTCATAATCCCAAAGTACTGTACCTCCCTACTGAGGTTCACAATGTCAGAGGTGTGGCTTCCCTTTGTTACTCTCTCTCCACCTCTGTCTTACTGCCATTTTCTGTGTGGTCTTCAGGGGGAATTGCTGTATAAATAGGTATAGATTTGGTGTGTCTGTGAAGGTGAGTTCATGTTCTTCCTACATTGCTATCTTGGACCAAAACCTATCCAGTGTTAATTTCCAAACTTAGTAATATTTAGCCACATATGTGCTCAGCACCAAAGGTAAATACTTAACTTTTACAAGATGTTAATTATCATTTATTGAGCTTCTATGTACTGGCTACTGGGTACTCTATTATCTCCTTTTATTCTGACAAAATTCAGACATCTCAGATCAGATCATTAGTGCTCATCTCTGTCCAGTTTTCATGTCCTTTCTGGCACATGGGAAATTACAATTCCTGAAGTCAGACAAAGCCATAAGACAAGTGCTAGCCAGTGAAATGCGAGTTGAAGTGAAAAGAACCACTTTCTGGACAGGCCTTTATGAGCTTGTATGACACCTCCATACCTCTTTCTTTTTTGAATAAACGTGAAGACCACATATGAAGATGGCAGAGCCACAGGATGGGAACAACCTGCATCCTTTAGTGTTTAGAAGAGTTGCCCAATCCGCATTGGACTTATTATGGGCAAGAAACAAATCTTGCACTAAATAACTGAAACTTCAGGATTTATTTACCTCTATTGAAAAGCACAGCCTGTCCTAACATACATAAACATACACACATATACCTTACTAATATATAGATCATACAGTGGTCAAAGGGTAGGATTAGATATTGAAGTCTATACTTGCCTAACTCTAAAGACCAAGCTCTTTCTACTGTTTTATATAGCCTCTAGTAAGCAATGCAAAAACTGCTGTTACATGATGACTCAGACTTTACATGGTCTATAAACTTAGAATGAAGTGGACATCATTTTTAACTCAGGGTCTCAATGGTAAGGTAGCTGGGCTTTGACCTGGATCTTGAAATGAATGGTGAAGAATGTAGGACATTATCAGCAAAAAGAAAGGAAAGTTGTATAAAACTAGGCCTTAGGGGTGGCCATGAGAATAGCCTCTTTGAGGAAGCAATATATATGCTGGGAAACCACAGAATACAAGATTGGAGTGCAAGAGGAGCTATTTTCTTGAGAATCTCAATGCTAGACTGAGGAACTTTGATTTAAGACAGTAATAAATGACTGAGAAAGTACTGGACCAAGTCAATAGCTTCAGCTCTGCTGGCCACAAGGATCTCCTTTTTAAAGTGTGGGGTAGATTGTGAATAATCTCTAAGATCCCTTCCAATTCTGTATGTATTCAGATATATATCTCAAAGTTCCTTTGTGAGAATTTACTAGTCCTATTTAGGGAAAATTAAAGCCAATACAATTGATAATCACCTAGAGTTAGAAATATTCCCATACTTAGACCAGCACATAAATATTTTTACACTGATTTTGCCACAAGGAGAAATGCCAGAGGAATGATTCTGCTGCTGTAGTGATAGATGCCTATGGGTATATAGGCTAAATTGAATAACATTTTTGTTTCCATTATAAGCAGGTTCTGCCCTCATTGCCTTCTATTAGCCAATTTAGGATCTTCTGTTCTCTAATCCTCATTGCAACTCTCTCCAAAGTATTTCTTTCTTATGAAGCCCCTCTATTCAGAGGCAGTGGGAAAGGTAGGTAGCATTATATGACTGCATATGAGCATAGGCATACATTGACTGTCCTATAAATGCTAGCAATCTGTTGAACACTAAAGATTATATAAATCTTAGCAGCTTTACTGATGCTTCATACACAAGCAGCTGTTGTTTCTTGGTCGCCTGATTAAATATGCTGTAAAATTTCTCCCAAGAAAATCTCACCAAAGTTGATTCCAGCAAATCCTTCATAACATCTCTGCTAGCAACTTCAGTTTCTAAGCAATTCAAAGAAAAGACCCAATCAATAGCAATTCTTTCAAGGGGGATGCTCTTTCTCCTTTTGAGACAAGGTATTTATAACACCAGACCAAGTGTTCTAGTCTTGGCTCTGCATTAACCAGCAGTCACTCAACATCTTTAAAATGAAGTTCTGAATATTGTAGAGACATGTGGATTAAAATATGTTTTTGATAATATGTCTCTTTCTACATAACTGTTATCTGTTTCATATGTGTGTATGTGTGTGCATATATATATATATATAGTAAAAAAATTAGAGACAAAGAAAAATGCTTAAAGCTATCAAATATCAACATTATGAAATTATTCACTGGAGAAATCAAATCAAAAGTCTACCTAAGGTTCTAGTTCAAGATGGCAATATAGGAAGATACTGAACTCATCTCCTCCATGGACACACCAAAACTATACCTGTTTATAGAGCAATTCATCCTGAAGTAGAGCTGAAGGCTGAACGGCCTCAGCACAACAAAAGATAGACCACATAGAGAATGGCAAGAAAGACCAAAACATGATAACAAAAGAAACACCCACCTCTGATGCTGCAAACTAGTCAGCAGGGATAATACTTTGGAATTGTGAGCAGATTCATCTGCCCTGGGGCACAGGAAAAAAAAAAAGTTTGGTTTAAAAGAGCCACAGGAATATAGAGGAACTAGCGTTGTACCCTGCCAAATAGCAGAGGGATTTACAAGTGCCTTGGTTTATGTCCCCCTTCCATCTTGATAGTATGGAAGAGACTGGGTTGGGTTGCCCCACCTGGCCTCCTGTCTCAGTGAGCCCCAGGCCTCTAGCCCACAGGAACCCCAGCTATCCCATAAAGGTAGCCCCTGTGCAGTGCACACTGACACACCCCAGTTACTGCTCATTATAGCTCCAGCTGTTGTGCCAAGGTGACACAGATGCAAAGCACCCCCAGAATTCTATAGGGCCGCATCACTTTGACTCCAGCCTCCCAGCTACTTGCCTACTTCTTGGAGCAGCTTGACAAAACTTAGCCCATTTTCACCTATGTTCTGGGCACACTGTGAAGGTGTTCCTTAGGTTGGACACCCTGGCTTGAACCTGCCTTGGTTCCAGTTGTCCCATCAAGATATCCCCTATGCTGAGAAATGCAGAAGAACCTTGCCTGCATCCACTTCAGCTTTAGCTGTCCTGCCACAATACTCCCCAACCCATGTCCCACTTCAGCCCCAACTGTTGGGATGCCTGTTTGTTTCATGGAGATCCAGAGGACCCTACTAGCTCATGTAGAATCTGGGTTCCAGGGATCCTCTGTAAGGAGAGCCCCCAGTTTGCATCCACTTCAGTGCCAGCTATCCTGCTCATGTACCCTCTGCACAGAGAGCCCCAGTACTGCCCAGGCCCCCACACACTTTAGCTCTGGGCATCCTACCAGGAAAGCCCCAGTACAGAGTGCCCCAGGAACCTCAACCCACACAAGCCAAAGTGACCAGACACACGGTCTACACAGAGGATGGCCATACACAATACCATTCCTTCAGGTTTAGAAGTAGCTATTCTGCCTAATTTATATACAGAGAGTCAAGCAAAATGGTGAGACAGAGGAATGTACTCCAAATGAAAGAACAAGACAAAACGTCAGAAAAAGGACTAAGTGAAAAAGATATAACCAATCTGCCCAATAAGAGGTTAAAATAGATGCTTACCAGACTGGAGAGAAGAGTGTAAGATCTTGATGAGAACCTCAACAAAGAGATAGAAAATATTAAAAAAAAAACAATTAGAATAAAAGAATAAATGAAATGAAAAATACACTAGAGACAATCAACAGGAGATTAGAGGATGCAAAGAATGGATCAGTGATCTGGAAAACAAGCTAATGGAAAGTACCGAAGCTGAACAACAAAAAGCAAATAGAATGAGGATAGGTTAAGGTATATATTGGACAGCATCAAGCGAACAAACATCACATTATAGGGGTCCCAGAAGTAGAAAAGAGAAAGGGGCAAAAAACTTACCTAACCTAAAAAAAGAAATACATGCTCAGGCCCAAGCAGAGTTCCAAATAAGGTGAACCCAAAGAGGTCTACAACACCACACAATAATTAAAATTTCAAAGGTTAAGCAAAAAGTTATGTACAAAGAAATCCCCATAAGGCTATCAGCTGCTTTTTCAGCAGAAACTTTGCAAGCCAGAAGAGAATAGTATCAAAATGCTGAAAGAAAACAAAACCAAACACCTTACAACCAAAAATACTTTGACCAGCAAGGTTATCATTCAGATTTTAAAAAGAGATCAATAGTTTACCAGACAAATGAAAGTTAAAAGTTTTATCACCACTAACTCGACCTTGGAAGGGGACTTTAAGTGAAAAAGGCCAAAATTAAACATAAGAAAATGACTAAAAAGAGGTAAAATATAACAACGTATACATATAAAACAATTATTTTAGGATAGATTCAAACATAAGTGCCATCAACTTATATAGACTTCTATATACTTATGTGTTATATATTAGCCAAATGGTAACCACAAGCCAAAAAACTGTAATAGTTACACAAGAAATAAAGCCAAGCATAACACAACAGAAAGGAAAGGGAGCAAGAGAACAAGAAAAACAGAAAAACTACAAAATCAATCAGAAAACAATAAAATGGCAATTAGTATAAAGAGGATATAACAGTTGTAAATATCTATGCACCAACACTGGAGCACCTAAAACATAAAGCAAATAATAACAGATATTTTACAGTAATGCAATAATAGGGGACTTCAACAACAAATTCACATCAATGGATAGATCATCCAGGCAGAAAATCAATAAGGAAACAATCTTCGAATGACTCATTAGTCAGACAGACTTAACAGTTGTATACAGAACATACATACCATAACCACCCCCGCCCCCAAAAAAACCAGAATACGCATTCTTTTTAAGTACATTCTACAAGATAGATGTTAGGCCATGAAACAAATCTCAATAAATTTAAAAAGACTGAAATCATATCATGAACATTTTCTGACCATAACAGTGGGAAACTAAAAATCAGTCATATAAAAAAAAAAAACCTAGAATAAACAGAAACACATGGAGGCTACACAACATGTTACTAAAAAACCAATGAATCACTGAAGAAATTGAAGAGGTTATCAAACTATGCATGGAAACAAATACAAATGAAAACACAACGGTCCAAAGTCTTTAGGATGCGGCAAAAGCAGTTCAAAGAGACAAATTCAAAATCATGCAGGCCTACATCAAGGAAAAAGTAATTTCAAATAAATAGTAATATTACATCTAAAGGAACTAAAAAAATAGATCAAACAAAATCCAAGGTTGGTAGAAGGAAGGAAATAATAAAAATAAATGAAATAAAGACAAAAAAAAAAAAAGCAAAAACTAATGAAAACAAGAACTGGTTCTTTGAAAAGATACACAAAATTGATAAATCTTCAGTCAGCCCTATCAAGAAAAAGAGAGCACTCAAAGTTATAAATGCAAGAGGGAAAGAACCACCTACACTGCAGAAGTACAAAGATTATAAAAGACTACTACAAAAATTATATGCCAACAAAGTAGATGGAAGACATGCATAAATTCCTAGAAACATATCATCTTCTGAAACTAAATTAAGAAGAGATGGAAAATCTGAACAGACCAATTTAGTAATGAAATGTATTGGCTATCAAAAGCACCCAACAAAAGTCCAGGACAGATGGATTCACAGGTGAATTCTACCAAACATTTAAAGAAGTGTTAATACTTATTCTTCTCAAACTGTTTCAAAAAAAAAAAATAGAAGAGGAAGGAAAGCTTCCAAATGCATTCTATGAGGTTGGCACTCCCTCATACCAAAACCAGACAAAGACACTACACGAAAAGAAAACTATACACTAATACTGATGAACCTATATGCAAATCCTCAACAAAACATAAGGAAATCACAATCAAAAATACATTAAAAAATCATTCACCACAATCAAATGGGGTTTATTCTGGTGATGCAAGGATGGTTCAATATTCACAAACCAATCAATGAGATACACCACACTAACAAAATAATGTAAATCAGACGATCATCTCAATAGCTGCAGAAAAAAACATTTGACAAAATCCAACATCTGTTCATGATAAAAATTCACAACAAGATAGGCTTAGAGAGAACATGTCTCAACCTAATAAAGGCCATATATGACAGACCCACAGCTAATATCATACTCAGTGTTGAAAACCTGAGAGCTTTCTCTGTAAGATCAGAAATGAGACACAAATGAAGCACATCCCATGCTCACGGGTTGGAAGAATATTGTTAAAATGTGCAAACTTCCTAAGGCAATCTATAGATTCAATGCAATCTCTATCAAAATATTAACAGCATTTATCATAGAACTAGAATAATACTAAAATTTATATGGAACCACGAAAGACCCCAAATATTGCCAATGGATTCTTGAGAAAGAAGTACAAAGTTGGAGGTATCACAATCCCAGATTTCAAAATATACTATAAAACTGTAGTCATCAAAATAGTATAGTAGTGGAACAAAAATAGATCAATGGAATAGAATAGAAAGATCAGGGGGCGCCTGGGTGGCACAGCGGTTAAAGCGTCTGCCTTCGGCTCAGGGCGTGATCCCGGTGTTCTGGGATCGAGCCCCACATCAGGCTCCTCCACTATGGGCCTGCTTCTTCCTCTCCCACTCCTCCTGCTTGTGTTCCCTCTCTCGCTGGCTGTCTCTATCTCTGTCAAATAAATAAATAAACTCTTTAAAAAAAAAAAAAAAGAATAGAAAGATCAGAAATAAACCCACACCTATATGGCCAATTAATCTAGAACAAAGGACACAAGACTATACATTGGGGAAAAGACAGAATCTTCAATAAATGGTGTGGGGAAAACTGGACAGCTCCATGCAAAATAATGGAACTGGACCATTTCCTTACACTATACACAAAAATAAACTCAAAATGATTAAAGACCTAAATTGGAAACATAAAACCATAAAACTCCTAGGAGAAAACATAGGCAGTAATCTCTTTGACATTGGTCTTAGCAACATTTTTCTAGATATGTCTCCTTAGACATGGGAAACAAACAATTGGCACAATAGCAAAATAAAAAGCTTTTGTGCAGTGAAGGAAACCATCAGCAAAACAAAAAGGCAACCTACTGAATGGGAAGATATATTCGTAAGTGATATATCTGATAAGGGGTTAATATCCAAAATATATAAAGAACTTATACAACTCAATACCAAAGAAACATAAATAATCTGATTAAAAATGGGCAGAGGACCTGAATAGACATTTTTCCAAAGAATAGACATTTTTCCATACAGATGGCCAGCAGATACACGACTAGATGCTCAAGAGCACTAGTCATCAAGGAAATGTATATCCAAACCACAATGAGGTACCACCTCACACCTGTCAGAATGGCTAAAATAAGGACAAGAAATAAGTTTTGGTGACAATGTGGAGAAAAATGAACCCTCATGCACTCCCAGTGGGAATGTAAATTGGTGCAACCACTGTGGAAAACATTATGTAGTTTCCTTAAAAAAAAACTAAAAAATACCAAATGATCTAGTAATTCCACTACTGGATACTTAAAGAAAATGAAAACACTAATTTCAAAAGATAAATGTACCCCTATCCTTATTGCAGCATTATTTACAATGTCCTAAATATGAAAGCAACCAAAGCATTCATTCATTGATAGATGAATGGATAAAGAAGATGTGAGACGTGTGTACATACACATATATAAAACACACACACACAAACACGTGCGTGTGAATATTAGCCATGAAAAGAATGAGATTTTGCCACTTGCAACTACAGAGATGAATCTAGAGGATATTATGCTGAGTGAAATAAGTCAAAGACAAACACCATGTGATTTCACTTGTATGTGGAATCTAAAACACAAAACAAAAATGGACAAACAAAAATGCAGAAAAATAGCGATTATACAGAGAACAGATTGGTGGTTCCAGAGGGTAAAGGGATGGGCAGAAGGGCAATATGGTGAAGAGGAGTGGGAGATAGGGGTTTCCAATTGTGGAATGAATAAATCATGGGGATAAAAGGTACAGGATAAGTAATATAGTCAATGTTATTGCAGTAGTGTGGTAAGATGACAGATGGTAGCTACATTTGCCATGAGCATAGCATAATGTATAGATTTCCTGAATTATTATGTTATATACCTGAACCTAACGTAACATTGAGTGTCAACTATACTTTGATTTAAAAAAATGTCTAAAATGTATTTTGCAAGACTATTATTCACAAGGGCAGGGTTCTACCTAAGTTTTGGGAAGTTCTCTGAAGCCCACTGTTTAATTTATATTTACATCTCAACTGAGATGTCGCTTCCTCTAAGACATTTCTCTATTTGAATCATATGCCTTTTATTTATACCTATACTCTCCCCAGTAGTTAACCATCATCACCTTTGTCTGATTTTCCATTAATATTTACTTTTAAGAAAGGAAACATACTGTCTCAATTATTGTATCTTTAGCAATTAACACAGCGCTTGATACATAGTATGTTCTCAGTTTTAAAAGTAAATTGTTGATTTATTGAAAATGTACATGTTCAGCGTATTATCATCTTAGAAGTGGTACACATAAATTACAATGTCACATTATAATGATAGACTTGCAGCAAAATCATGGTATTTTCTCTCTTGCCCCAAGACTTTTATATATGTTATTCCCTAATCCTTGAATGCTTTCCCCAATGAATTCATTAGTGACTCTTACTCTCAAGTCTAACATCTGGTGATATAGTACCTCCTAGGACACCCTTCTTTGACGACTCAGAAATCCACATTTTCCTAATGCATGCTTTTATATATCCACTAACGTCTCTCATGGCATTTATAGTCATCATCATTTCGTATATACTTGTTTAAATATTTGCTTAATGTATGTTCTCCCACTAGCAAGTAAGCCCCATGATGGTGGATGAATGTTCTTGCCAATCACTGTATCCCATCATCAAGCAGAGTATATGGCATACTACAAGAATTCAGTAATGACTTCTTGAGTTAATAAATAAGTGACTCCAAATAGATTTAAAAATGAGAAATTCCCAAAAATACTCTAATATCGTTCAGGGAAAATATACATATTACTTACAATAACAACTATATATTTAGAAATGCAAAAGGAAATTCACTAGACTTTAAAAAAATGGGAATGATTCATTAAGAGTATATTTTTTATTACTTGCTCTAGTTTCCTGATCACCCAGAGACCTTCAGATCTGAAATTTGATCTTTATTAATATACATGACAAGCAAGACTATTTGTGCAAATACCCAGAGCTGAGTCATCTGCCAGAAACATCCTCAACTATATAATAATCGATTTATAAACCAGTTCATTGAGTTTAGTCACTGTGAGATGCTAATGAAGAGACAGGCAATATTCATTACATATATAGTCATTCACACATTCATTCATTCTTCATGTTATTTCCCGAGTGTCTACTGGGGGCCATCACTGTGTCAAGCGTTGCTTTGGTCTGCTTAACTGGGTATAAAGGGTTAACATCAGGCCTGGGCTAATACAGAATTGGGAATTCAGTGTCTGTCTTTGCAGTACGGTTTCCTTGGAAACTACAGAGTTAAGATAAATGTGGAATGTTGGGTCAGCCTGGTCTGCTATATGGAAATACACCTGCATTGGGGCAGCTAGGATTGGGCATGCAGGCATGGGGCCTATGTAAATAGAGGTGTGAAATATTGCAGAGAAACTAACGAGCAGTTTCTCTGAGTCAAAATGACCCCCACACTCCTTGGCTCTCAGCAGAAGCAGCCATGCTTACCCTATAGGGCATGGGACTAAGGAATCTGTGAACTCAGGTAGCTACAGGTCTCCCTTGAGATGAAGATGGCCTAAATTCTGAATCTCCTTCCCCATGAAACTAAACAAATTAGGATTGGATTGAAGCCTGTCTGTGTTCCATGGGTTAGATTGCCTTCTCAAGCCTGTAACAATGCTGTACACTGACAAAATATGGGACTGATCCTCCAAATTCAGAACTACACCTTCACCCCCCCCCCAAATAAAATCCTTTTATAGTACAACCT
Organism: Ursus maritimus; assembly: GCF_017311325.1. Taxonomy (NCBI): domain Eukaryota; kingdom Metazoa; phylum Chordata; class Mammalia; order Carnivora; family Ursidae; genus Ursus; species Ursus maritimus. The sequence goes on from NW_024424786.1 coordinate 15,950,252, forward strand.
CCCTGTAAGGTCCCACCTCACATCTTGCTGGCTCTTCTCTTTTGCTTTGTCTGCTCTCTAACAAACATCCGATGCTCTTAGAAGCTTATGATGATAAGCATCATGGCAAGAGACAGACCTGCATTCATGTATCAGCCCCACTACTTCTCGGCTCTGTGGCCTTGGCAAGTGATTTAATTTCTTACATTAGTTTTCCTCTGCAAAATGAGTTCACACTGAAGAAAGAGTAGAGCACACTTGTTAAAAATGCAATCTTTGGGGCGCCTGGGTGGCACAGCGGTTAAGCATCTGCCTGCGGTTAAGCGTCTGCCTTCGGCTCAGGGCATGATCCCGGCGTTATGGGATCGAGCCCCACATCAGGCTCCTCTGCTATGAGCCTGCTTCTTCTTCTCCCACTCCCCCTGCTTGTGTTCCCCCTCTCGCTGGCTGTCTCTCTCTGTCAAATAAATAGATAAATAAAATCTTTTAAAAAATGCAATCTTTACAATCTGATTGCATAAACTGAACTACCATTAATAAATAAATGGCTGTGTGTCCAACTCGTAGCCAAGTTACTGAACCTCTCTGTGTCTTGGGTTCCTTAAATACAAAATGGAGAGAATAATTGCACGCATACTATAGAGCTGCTATGAGGATTTAAATAGTTAGAATATATAGTTGATACAAGGCCCAGCATACAGTATAATAACTGCTAGCTATTAATTATATTCAAATTACAACTTAATATTTATTCTTTCCGTGTTTCTACTTCATTGAAAGCAATGAAATTATAGGTCAATACCCTGGGAACATTAAGTAGTAAAAGTAGGGCTACATATTTCCAATATGCATGAGAGAAAACAAAAAACAAAACACAACGAATCCAGAGTGGTTCCTTTTCCTTAGACTGGAGAAACAATTAAATGCTGTTCAAATAAAATAACATAATTCACAAGCAGCAAATTAACTGAAGAAGAACAAGGAGACCAGGGTACCTACAAAGTCACCATGGTGATCCAGAACAAATCATCTCAATTGGCTCAATCTACTGAATATTTATTTCTACTTGTTTCTCCAAGTATTTATATAAATTGATACATTCCTTCCTTTCTTGGAGGGGGGCAGGGTTCAGTTTTCTCTTCTCTAAAATGAAAGTGTCGGATGATTTGTATGACCATTTGTAGTTCCAAGTTTCTATTACCTGTTCAAGCTAAGGGAACTGAAGCAAAGGGCTCTCAGATGTGCAGCCCCACTGGATAAGAATCTTATATATGTATATGTCTTGTTCTTAGTAAAAGAGAAAACAAAGGAAGAGAAAATGTGTAACTCAGCTTCCCCTTTAATTAATCATCCCAGATATTTTTAAAAAGAGTTTTCTATCTTATACTTTTCATCTGCTTACTTTGTTTTGTAAAGAATTTCCATTTGCCTATGTGGAAACTGAATATTGAGCCTCTCCCAGAATCTAAAGTCATGTTTGTCTCCCACACAGTACAATTCTGAAATTTTTTGTGACATTTTCATCAATTCAGTAAATTACTCTGCAGTGTATACTTGCCTTTCCTTTTCCCCCCTCACCCCCTAGAGGGAGAGGGAGGGAGGGAGGGAGAGCAGAGAGGGGGAGAGGAAGGGAAAAAGGGAGAAAAAAATATATAAATGAATTTGGTCTCAGCTGTGGAGACTTTCCTAGTCACCTCCTACCCACATTCACCCAGCTCACCTGGCAGCTGTTCACAGCAATCATTTCAATTAAAGCAAAAATCACTTTTAATCAGGGATGCTGGTTGGTGCACTATAGATGATTCAAACTCCTTTGTCATTTATTATGTTCATACATGAGTTTAATGTGAGTGGGCTGGTTTAGAAATAATTGTCTTTCTAGAGCTGGGGAGAAGTCCTTCAGCTACAGCAATCTGGGGCTGAAGGATGCTATGGGACTGTTCTCAGCCGTCCCAGCCAGTGAGTGACTGCTTATAGACAACTGAAATCATAGGCTGGGAAGGCTGATGTATAATAGGGCTCCATATAGAAGTTCATGATCATTAGTGCCTTCTCTGTTGGGGATAAACTCAGACTTAGGAAGTTTACATGATGCATAGGTGTGTTCTGCCCAACCTTCATGGAAATCAGAAGCTATAACATTACACTACCCTATGGGCTTTGGAATCGGAAAGACTTCAGTTGAAGTATGCTCTTTAAAGTTATGTACTTCATGTTTTTGAACCTGTCTTCATACCTGAAAGACAGGGAAAAAATTGTATGTACTTTATAGAATTTTTATAAAAATTAACCAAGTTAATTCATATAAGGTGCTTAATACTATGTTTGGTATCTAGTATTGGCTCAGTAAGTGCTTATTATTATTTAGCCTACATCATGGGTGTGATTCCCATTGATTCACTCAATTTCATGTAGCAAAACTCCCATCCTAAAGTTCTAGGCTACATCTTCCAAACAAATGTTTTTGTGCATATGACAAATGTGCCAGCAGTGTCAAAAAGAACATGGTCATCCCTATTTCTACAGAGACATCTGAGATTGGATATTTATTTCTGAAAATGGTTTATAACATCATTTTAATATGCTTTATAATCATGTGAAGGATGATGTATCATAATATACATGTACAGACGATATTAAGATAAAGATTAAGAAATGGTTACAGGTGTGATGGGAAGAAATCTTCAAGTGGTTTTAAAGCCTATAATAAGGCATTGCCTAGAATATTGAGGTTTGGGCCATTACAAGGCTACCCCAATTTATTACAGATTTTATCATAAAGCCAGTCATGGATGAGGATGCATTCTGAGATCTTATTAATATTTTTTATCTACATGTAGAAACAGCACCACTTTAACCCAAGTATAAGTAGTCAGGCAACACTTCAAACGGCATTGTGATCTGAGGGAAACTGTACTCTTCCAACTAACTTTACTACTAGCAATGCTTCTGATTAAAATCTACCTAGAAAGAGGCTCAGGACAATTTAACATTCATAGAGAGAAACAGCAAACATTTGATAAGCTATCACAGATACTAAGATACTTGTAAAGCTTTAGGCATAATGAAATAAATGTAACAGTGTATGTGAGGAGATCTAGTACATTGTGCTTTTATGATTTTTAAGGTGTTGATAAAGTTGGGCATCCATGAAATGTCAAAGTCTTTGTGGCACATCTCCAACACACATTGGCTGAAGAAGACTAGTTGATCCTATCCTCCAAGTGTGAATCATACATATAGATAGAAATGGAACAAAGACACAGAATCAGGAACCCATATGTTTCAGTCTTAAGCATTGTTTCACTAAGACACAGATTAATCTGTTGGATGCCTTTATATTTAAGACACGGAACTAGGTACTTTACATACATTCATTTCATTTGATGTTAATCTCATCCCTGACATGTTACTATCTCTATTAAAAGGCTGAGAAAGAGTGATGATCAGAGAAGGAAAACCACTTGCCCATGATCTCATAGCTAAAATGCCAGAGCTGGATTTTACATTCAAGTATACAAACCTGATCTCCTCTTTCCTAAATTAAAAGAAGGGGAGGAGTTGAGTAATGGGGTCTGAGGGATACTAAATACCCACCATACAAAGCTCCTCCTTGAAGCAGGCAGCTCTTCCAACATCATAACAATTGCAAAACATGAAGGGTCTTTGTTCATACCTTTATTTAATGAGTGCTTATTATTTTCTATCATTGTTCTAGGCCTGACAAATACAGATAAGAAAAAGAGAAAGGAGGGAAACAAAATGATCTTTTTAAATAAGCTTATAATCAACAAATTCATCCAAAGAGCAGCTTTGGAACTCTGTCATTTCAAACTAGCATTTGATCTAACAATAAATCTTCTGGTTTATGCCCCATTTTGAAACAAACCTATGACCCACAGTATATATCAGTAATTCTATAACCTGGTCAGTTCTCCCCAAAACATAATTAAATGTTAATATGTTGGAAATATTATATCAGAGGTTTACAGAATGGGGGGCCAATAATACATTTCATGTAATCTTGCTATTGAATAAAAGGGTTGGTTGAAGACTAAAAGGGAAGGTTGTCATTAAATCATCAGTTACCACATTTAAAAGGGCCAATTTAGTTTACTGATTAAGTCGTTTGAATAAGAACCTAAAAATAATCCGTTTGGGGGGGAAAAAAACACCTAATGGAACTGAAGCTCTAAGATGAAAAGAAAAAAAAAATGAGTACACCATGGAAACAACTATCAAAATAAGCCTTAGCATGTAGACTTAATTACTGACTCTTGTAAAGTATGTGTATAAATAGTTTGACTTTGCAAATAAATGCTATCTGACAGCTATTTAGTAAAATGAAATTTTGTTACAAAGCCTTAAATTTTATTTAATTATGTGCTATAAATATAAAATGAGTCCAGAGAATAACATGAGAATCTCTCATTTGATTAGCAAATTGCTGCTTATGCCTCACTAGGTGAATATGAGCTGATTTTTGTTGCCGCTCTTCCGCTATATATTCCATGGTTCTAGGTTTCTTTTTCTGATGCACAGCTGTGGTCTCTTTGTTAAGACCATGTCACTACAAGTCTGGGGTTTTACTGAGTTGGCATTTAAGACCTTCTAGGATCTCATTAAATTCCCTTTCCGGCATTATCTTCTATTCTTCCCTTCAGTTGTGGCCTCTGTTTTGATATATTGTTATTTGCATATGCTGCTCTTTCCACATGTGATTCTCTTCAAGACTTACTTATCCTAAAAGGCACTGACAGCACCATGGTGGGTCCTAAACATAATCACCCATACTATCCATCGGTTAATATAAGTGAGCACAAATAAACACACTTTCGAAATTGAAAAAAAACCCTGCAAATACAAGTTGGAAGACTGATAATGAACACTTATTATGAGGTTGTTTACTAGCATTTACTACTCAACCTGCAACTAAGCAGTTCAAAGGGAATATAGGATCAAAGATACAATAAGACTTCCCAATGCCTTTCTTATTTCACAGAGATGTATACTGAAATTTGGGTCATGAATTAACCCATTAGAATGACAAGGATGTTTGATGAGAGTATCTCAGAGCCGCAGACTTAAAATACTTGCCGTATGTGGCTGGGGAACAGATCATGTCGAGTCAAGAGTCAACAATGCATTTGTTAACATCTATGAATTTTTTGTTATGCTAGATTTGTATACTTCTGCATTCTACTTCTAACTGTACCATTGGGTCTATAGGTTGTTGGGTGGTACCCCAAACATATAAATAAAATAACATGTGCTTGCACTGCAAACATAGCCCTAAGATAACTTGCCTAGTTTGGGTACCCTTTCATCTAATCCTTCAATCTGATCACCACTTCTGAACGACTTCTAAGCTGTTTCAAGATAATGTTTCAACAATGTGAGATTTTCTAGGTAATGCCATCTTCCTTCTGCAGCTGAGAGTAAACTTTCCTTCCAAACTTTCATATTCTATTTTCCATAAACACCGCTGGAGTGGATGTAAGTATATCAAGCCTGGTATTGGCCAAAGACTTTATTGTTCCACTTATCAAAAGAAAAAAAAAAGAGGTAAGTAAAGTGTTGATTTAATTTCCTGCTTGGACAAGAAAGTTAATTCTCCTATTTCAAATGTTATGTGGTCCCTGCTCATCTCTGAATCGTGGCCCTTAGTCCTACCGGTATGATGAAGAGAAAAGCCAAAGATAAGGCTATAAATGCTATCAGATAGTCAAATGATAGAGTTACTTATGGAGTAAATGCACGTGCTTGGCCTACTGTTTAGGAATGATCTCAAAAAGAAGCATTTCTATATCTTAAAAAAATTAAAAAAGAGGAATAGGGCAAACTGGACTTTGCACAATTCTCACACCAAATGATCAACAATATAAGAAACACCAACAGGAAATATAAAACCAAGAAAATAAGGGAATGAAAGAAGAGACTTATCTCCTCTATTTCTTTATGAGGTGCATGTTCGCACTGAACAGAAAAGAAAGAAACTAGCATGTAAAGCCAATAACAGGGAGGGAAATCTGAAGGGGGAGAAATCAGAGAGGGAGACAAACCATGAGAGACTATGGACCCCAGGAAAGAAACCGAGTGTTTCAGAGGGGAGGGGTTTGGGGGGGGGGTAGGGTATAACAGGGTGATGGGTATTGAGGACATGTGTTGTGATGAGCACTGGGTGTTATGTGCAACTAATGAATCATTGAACGCTACATCAGAAACTAATGATGTACTATACAGTGGCTAACTGAGCATAATTAAAACTAAATAAACAAAGCCAACAACCGTTCTCAGCACTGAGGGCACTTGATGTTGTTCTGGTAGTGAGATCCTCCTAACCTCCCATGAGGTCTCCTGTTCTCCAATGAGGACATCAGGAAGTCGAGTGTAACTTGCCCAGGATCCCACAGCCCCATGAGGCAGAGCTTAGATCCGCAGGTAAGTCTGACTCTGAAGTGCATGTTATCTAGTCTCTCTTGGCTGAGCAAGCTTGGTGCCATTTTGTAATAATTATTAGAGGATGGGGTATTACAGAATGACTATTTAAGGAGAAAAGTGAAACTGCTCTGAGAGACTAAAAATAGATTGAGGTTGTGGAGAGGTTCCAGGACCAGTGAGGTTAATTAAAAGTAGATATTTAATAAAGTTTTCCCTGAAACACCCAATGGCAGCTGTAATCAAATCCATGGGAAGGGTAAAGTATACAGGCTCCCAGTGTGTGAAGGACAGAGCTATTTCTGAAATCAAAACAGTAACATGAAGAGATTACAGTTTGACCCATTTCCTGGCATAAGAACTTGGTATTTCCAGATTGCTCAGAACACCAATAACCTTACCACAGCTTGAAAATATTATTTAGGATCAACTGATCTGCAGGCAATGTTGAGAATGGATGCTGAGGCACTTGAAACAGATTTATCTATTATTTAAATTAAAAATGTTATTAATGTCTTATACGCAGACATGGCCTGGGGGCCAGATGGCTGTATTATCCCATATTCTAAAGCTCACAAAGCATATTTGATTTGAGTTTTGAACTTATAGTTTCCACATTTAAAAAGGAAATTATTAAAGCCACATATAGACCTCATTCTCAGTAATTAAAAATGACTTTTAAAGACTTCTAGAAAAAAAAACACACAAAACTACTAGCAAACAGAGAGTGCAGGTTTACTTCTAGGATGATTTGTGAGCACAAGTGATATGTCATGAATGGTTGTTTTCCTCAGTGCCAACTAAGGGAAGTCAAAATGTTTTCAGCTATTAGGGATTGAAACCTGTTTCTAGAGGTTGTAAATCATAGTGTTTCTTAAAAAAATAAATTGCTTTAGGAACATATAAAAATATTTTTATCTACAAAATGAGAAACCGTTCCAATAAAAAGTGGAAAATGCAATTTATGGTTCAGCGATTTGGAAACATCTGGCTAAGTATAGCTCCTTGAAAACACATTATATTTGGCTTTGTGTCTGTGAACCATGGAGGTTTGTCTGAATTTATCACTTTTATCTTAGTTAATGACAGCTCCCCTGAAAAATAATATTCAATAATGATATTCTAAAAATCCCCCCCCGCAAAAAAAGAAATAAGCAAATACCCTTAAGAGACAGTGTAGGGCTTAACAGCTTGGACTTTACAGGGGGATAGACGTAGGTTTAAATTCCAGTTTCACTAATAGTGATTTGATTATGGGTAGTTTATTTTAACTTTTCTGATACTTAATTTCCTTAATTATATAGTTTATTTTAACTTTTCTGATACTTAATTTCCTTAATTAATTATTTCCTTAATTCCTTAATATAATTAATTTCCTTTCCTTAATTCTTAATTTAAAATGAGAAATTTAAATAAAATAATGTATACAAAGTATTTATATAATACTTGAAATATAGTAATGCCTCAATAAATGTTAGCCATTATTAGATTAAAAATGGCAATTTTATGTGGTTCAAAGATTTTATTTATTCATTTGAGAGACAGAGAGAGCACAAGCAGAGGGAGAGGCAGAAGGAGAGGGAGAAGCAGACTCCCGGCAGAGCTGGGGCCTGATGTGGGGCTCAAGCCCAAGACTTGGAAATCATGACCTGAGCTGAAGGCAGACAGTTAACTATCTGAGCCACCCAGGCACCCCAAAATTGCCATTTTTGTATGACAAATAGTCAAACATTGGTAGCTTCATATGATTTTGTATAGTTCAGTCTAGCATTATAAATTCCAAAAATACTGAAAGGAAGAATGGTTAAGTGAGGCCTAATTTTCTCAGCTGGAATCAAAAAAGAGAAATTTTCCAAAAGGCAAGGAGGCATCTCACAATACTGATAGAAATACAGCAATACCCAGAAGCCCAGAAATGGTATAGAGTTTTCAGAAGAGGAAATGGCAAATGATACATTCCAGAATGGGATAGATGGAAAATTCTTTGGCAAACTTTGAATATTGAGGACGGTAGAGGAGTTATTATCTACAGGGCTATAATTTTTATTGGTGATTTTTTAAAAAGAGTCAATACATCAAAATGGAATTAAAAAGTAAATAAACAACATGGAAAATAGTAAGTTCAGAATATTTTCTTCATTGAACAAATTTTCTATAAATTCAAATCAGGGTAAAGTTCAATGACAACAAAGAGGATTTCTTCTCCCGATTCATATTTTTTTTTCAAACTGTCTAAAAAGCTATCTTAGAACATTTTTGTTTGACTTTTTTCACACCCAGAAGACAAAATAGTAAAAATTCTTTAAATGCTTAACATTTTTAAAATTCTTTACATTTTTAAAATTCTGGTAAATTGCAGGTAATGTTTATCCTGCTTTTCATATACTTTGAAGTAATTCTAGCGGTCAGCTTTCATTGTGGTAGTGACTGAGAAATGACCAAGGATATCCAGGAAATAGAAGAATTGTGTATTTAAATCTACCCTGACAAGAGCCAAAGGCCTTCTAAAACCCTGAAGTTCCCAACACCTCTGCCTATATCCTTCAAATTCTCTTCTTGTCATAGTTGTGCTTACTTCATCCTTCAAGTAGAAATACACATCAATTCACAAAACTGTGTCCCTGAGATTGTTTATAAAGAAACATTCTTCAAATTGAATGTGTTTTTCACATTTGCTTCCAAAATATAAGGTCTTCCAAGAACCATACAATGCTAAATAGACACACTGTACCAGCCTCACATTCACAAAAACAAATAAATATCAGAGATAAAGGAAACTGAAGTATCAAGCAGAACAATAAAAAAAATCTCCATGGAATAGGCTCCAGGACTCAGGACTTGTTTTCAAGTATTCATAGAGTATTCATTCCTTCTTTCCTTCAACTAAGATGAACTGAACTTCCTGCAACTGGGCATATAATTATGAGCAAAAATATTAAAAAGTTGTTTTCATAAAATTTGCTGTCTGGAGGG